>NC_089528.1:31676144-32043644 GCF_963924715.1 Thunnus thynnus
AAAAAGCTAAAAAAACATTGAAAGACAACCTCTTCAGCCGTTGAACTCAGAGCATTCCAGTAAATTTAATGTATGTACTTTAGCTGTACCATAACTAGTTTGTTTGTATGGGAGGGTAAGGCCAAAGAAAAGAGCCTCTTTTCTTTTTCCTTTTTTTTTTCTTTTGTTTTTGTCAGCGACTTTTTTTGTTTTATGACGGCCTGTTTTGATGTATGTGCGAAGTTTGTTGTTTAACAATAAACCGGACTTTTATTTTGTGAGTTGTACTTTGTATCTCTGCTGGTTTCTTCCTCTTCCTTCTTCCTCCTCTTCTCCCTCTCTGTCGGCGGTGACGGAGGATTGACGGAGCCGTTCAGGTGGAGGTGAGCTCACAGGGCTTCTTTAAAGAGGTTCAGGTTAGCACACAGGAAGTAACTAAGTACATTTACTCAAGTACTGAAATACAGGTTTAAAATACTTAAGAATTTCCATTTTTATTGTATTTGATACTTAACTACATTTATGAGTAAAATATTGTATTTTTTTTATCGCTGTTTCTTAGATTACAATTTTACAAAAACAATTTCATAAACTATAAAGCAAATTTAGGATGAAACCCTCCTTGACAGGAGCTGTAGCTGAGAACAGAGTTATAATTAGAAATACTGCTAATGATAATAATAATAATGAGGATAGTTAAATTAATAGAATGACTCACCAATAGTGGAAAGTAACTAAGTACATTTACTCAAGTACTGCACTTGAGTATACTTTTGAGGTTCTTGATTATTTCTATTTTTATTTAAACTGCTGCATTTCAGAAGGATTATTGCACTTTTTACTTCACATTTACAATAACACTTATAAATCACAACACATTGTAAAGATTAAACTAGTGTTTGTAAAGCTCCTAATAGGACCTGTAGCTGTGAGTTCTAATCAGTAGAACTACTACCAATGAGGACAGTTACATTCATGTTTCACAGAATCACTATTTAGTGTTTATCTTTACAAATGTTTTCATATGTGATACAGAATATCACCACTGATGGAAAGTAACTAAGTACATTTACTTGTACTTTACTTGAGTATTTCCATATGATGCTACTTTCTACATCTCAGAGGGAAATGTTGTACTTTCTACTCCACTACATTTATTTGACAGCTTTAGTTACTTTTCAGATGAAGATTTGACACAATGGATAATATAACAAGCTTTTAAAATACAACACATTGTTAAAGATGAAACCAGTGGTTTCCAACCTTTTTGTCTTTTGACGTCTTACAAAAAGCAGTGTGTAGTCGGGGTCACATTTCACATGTCTATGAGTTGTTAACAGCTCCACCAAATACTGATTTTTCCCTCTAAACTTCTCACATGCTTTCATTTCAATAAATGTTCAAATGATCCAATATTTCAGCAAAAATCAAAGATTAGAGAAAAAGTCCAAAAACTGAAAACAGATTTGTGTATCAGAACTTTTGTTTTTTCTTCTTTCCTCTCCCATTAATCATCTAATCATCTTACTTGTAATGGAGTATTTTATTTTGTAGTATTGGTACTTTTACTTTGGTAAAGTATCTGAGCACTTCTTCCAGCTCTGTTGGACAGCAGCCTGGTTTCCTGTCGGCGCAGCAACAGTTAAAAGTATCTCATAAACTTGGAGGTGAAACTTTATTGAAACAGAGTTTACACACACAGAGCTTTACAGGCGGGAGAGAAAAGACAGCAGCAAACGAGTAAAATACTAGATTCCCTCTTTAATGTCTTCTTTCACAGTAACATGCTGTGTATCCTCTTTGCAGCTCTTTATTATGGGAGTTTAGTAGTTGTATAGTTGAAATACATGAGTTTGTGCATCATTTTACACCACTGGAAGAAGTCATCAGATACATACAAGACAATATATTACAGTAAGTGGTTTTATCTGTTTTATTATAAAATCTTATCATTTTACAATGTTTCTACTTAAAGTTGCTGCTTTGTATGAATCACTTAGTGTTTTGGGTTTGAAATGTGCTCTAAAAGTTAAGATTGTTATTACAAATACAACATAAAAGTGCACAAACATTATTACAGAAATGAAGTGAAAGTATTTAATTCAGAATCCCCCCCCCAAAAAAGTGTTTCATTACAGGTGTGAAGGATTTTTTAAGGTCTGAAGGGGTTAAAATATTCAATATTTCACAAGAAAATAAGTGAAATGACACAAAAAGACACATTTAGTGCAACAGAAGTACTTTATGTTTGACTTTTATATTACTTTAATCAGAAATAATCTCTGCAGCTTGTATCTTTGATGTCCTGATCCCAAGTTAGGAACCGTGAATTATTAGTATTAATGCATTCATCTGTAAGCAGCATTGAAAAGTTGTAGCTAAAGTCACTCAGTGACTCAGTGAGCTGTTTGCTGTCGGTACAGTTTCCACTGCTGAGTTTTTTTTTTTTTTCCTGTCAGTTCAGGACAAACATGACGGAGCCTGAACGAGAGGAGGAGGATCTGAACTGTGTTCGGTCATGTCGGCTGCAGCCTGCAGGGCCCGAAAAACTGACAGAGGAAGAAGTTCACACACAGAGGAATGTTAAACACACCGCAGGAGCCTCATTACACACACCGACACAGGATGATGGAAACCTGGAGACACGTTGGCTCTATTCAGAGAGTTACTGTACAGGTGTTTGTGTTGATGGGATACATTCAGGAAGTGGCTGCATGAATATTCTGTATTTTCTTATTTTTTCAAGGATTCATTTACATGTATTTTTTTTATATTTATATATTTTTATAAGGTGGAGCATTTGTTTTTGATGGTTTTGAATGAGACCAATCAACAAACAGGATTTCACCAAAAAAAAAAAAGGAACAGCAAATTGTATTATTTAAAACATGTTTTTAAAACATTTTTGGGGAAAAAAATATAAAATGTGAAATTTTAAATTTCTACAATTTCTACAAAATTTGAAATTTCTCTATATTTTCCAATTTTTAAGTACTGTATTTACATTTTTTAACTATATATAGTTTACGTCATTTTATTTATATATTATTTTATTTATGTATTGTTTATATATTTAGAGTTGATATATATAATTGACTAATATATTATAAACTTTATATTATTTGAAGCTGGAGTACGAGACTTTTGTCTCCCCCCTCTGGCAGTGACAGTAGAGGGGGACGCTCCGCTGTGATTGGCTGACTCTGACACCCAGCAGCTCTGATGTGACTACAGTTCAGTACCACAGTCACACTGAAGACACATTAAACACTGGCTGAACTTTAAACGCTCAATAAAAGAGCTCAATTAAAATGAACAGTAAAACCAGCAAAGTCCAACAAGTCCAGCTGTCAGACAGGTTGATGTTACTGTAGTATTAATAATTCTGTTGTACTAATGATACTGTCTTAATAATGTTACTATAGTAAAAATGTTACTGTTGTAATTATGTTACTGTGGTAATAATGTTACTGTGGTAATGATGTTACTATAGTAACAATGATACTGTGGTAATAATGTTACTGTTGTAATAATGATACTGTGGAATTAATATTACTGTTGTAATAATGTTACGTCTTAATAATGTTACTATAGTAATAATGTTACTGTTGTAATTATGTTACTATAGTAATAATGATACTGTTGTAATAATGTTACTATAGTAATAATGTTACTGTGGTAATAATATTATTGTTGTACTAATGATACTGTCTTAATAATGTTACTATAGTAATAATGATGCTGTGGTAATAATGTTACTATAGTAACAATGTTACTGTGGTAATAATATTATTGTTGTAATAATGATACTGTGGTAATAATATTATTGTTGTAATAATGATACTGTGGTATTAATATTACTGTTGTAATAATGTTACTGTAGTAATAATGATACTGTGGTAATAATGTTACTGTAGTAATAATGTTACTCTAGTAATAATGATACTGTGGTATTAATATTACTGTTGTAATAATGTTACTGTCTTAATAATGTTACTATAGTAATAATGTTACTGTAGTAATAATGATACTGTGGTATTAATATTACTGTTGTAATAATGTTACTGTAGCAATAATGATACTGTGGTATTAATATTACTGTTGTAATAATGATACTGTATTAATAATGTTACTGTGGTAATAATGTTACTGTAGTAATAATGATACTGTGGTATTAATATTACTGTTGTTATAATGTTACTGTATTAATAATGTTACTATAGTAATAATGTTACTGTAGTAATAATGATAATGTGGTATTAATATTACTGTTGTAATAATGTTACTGTAGCAATAATGATACTGTGGTATTAATATTACTGTTGTAATAATGATACTGTATTAATAATGTTACTGTGGTAATAATGTTACTGTATTAATAATGTTACTGTCTTAATAATGTTACTATAGTAATAATGTTACTGTAGTAATAATGATACTGTGGTATTAATATTACTGTTGTAATAATGATACTGTATTAATAATGTTACTGTGGTAATAATGTTATTGTTGTAATAATGATATTGTGTTAATGTTATTGTGTTAATAATGTTATTGTTGTTATAATGATACTGTGTTAATAATGTTATTGTTGTAATAATATTATTGTTGTAATAATGTTATTGTTGTAATAACGATATTGTGTTAATAATGTTATTGTTGTACTTGTCTGCGTCTCAGTCTGCTGCAGCTTAAGTCCATCAGATCTCTGAGTGGAAAACCTAAAATCCGACTTACCTCAGCAGGTGGTCTGGATCGGTGCGCAGCAGCTCCCTGCAGCTCTCACATGGTTCCTCCCAAAGCAGAGCAGCAGAGCTCAGGGACGGTCCATTACTGCGGGGAGTGGGGGGGGTGAGGTTTAACAACAGGAAGAGTTAGTGAGGTTATTAATCCTGCAGTGTTTGCAGAGCAGAACTGAGTCGAGTTTCTTCCACTTTGGACTCTACAGCAGGTCATCAAGGTCAAAGCAGCTTTAACGATTATCTTCTCTTTAACATAACTTCTCACTGAGCTCCAGCAGCTTTTGTAATGGTCTAAAACTGTGGTTCCCAACCTGCAGGTCCCAACCCTGCAAAGGGTCACATGATAAATATAAGGGGGTCACAAGATGATTTAAAAGATTTTTAGTAAGCACACACTCATATTCTGCTAGCTCCCTCATCCCAGCATGTTTACAAAATGCGTCAGGAAAAGTGGGTGTGGTAACGGCTGTGGGGGGCGTGGCTTCATGGCTACATAGTGTGTGATGCTGGAGGTAAGCGACTGACCACTGCTCAGTGCAGAGATGGTAGTCGGAACTAACCAGCCATGAGCAGCTGCTGTCACACTGCTGTTTATCATGTTAACGTTACCGTCATTTATCTGTTAAGTCTGAATATATTATGGATGTGCAGAGGGCCCAGTATTTGTATTTGTATCTGTATTTGTTGAGGCAGCAAAATTGTATTTGTATTGAATAAAATTGAATTAAAGTGGTATGAAGCTTAAAAATCCTGTTTTGTTTTTATTACACATTTAATTTTAGAAAATTAAAGTGTTACAATAAGTGTTCATGAATAAACTACCTTATGAAGGAGGTCCCACACCGGGTCTCAAACTGGAGTCCTCCAGATCATAAACGACTGCGCTGACTACTGAGCTAAAACCATAGACTGTATAAAAACATGGACGTAGTTACCGTGACGTCACTCGTTGGTTTCTGAAGAGCGGTTTTGAAGCTCAAAGTGAGCCGCTCCAGCTGTCGCCATCTTGGCAGTGCGTGACGCTGCCTAACTCCCAGCCAATCAAAAATGGGCAAAGAGGCGGGCCGAATGGCTGAAACAAGCCACCTAGAAGCTGGTGGACCTGTCACTCAAAGCAGCCATGTCCTTCATTATACATAACTTTACAACTTAATAAAATTTAAATGGGTGACTTATAAAAAAATTCACCCCCCGTACAGTTGTCATGAAAGAGGAAATTATCTACAGAGACCAAAACCGTTGTTTGTACCAGGCTGTAAACATGTTTATTTCTGCTGTAAAGTTGGGCATTTTAACATGGAGGTCTATGGGGATTGACTCGCTTTTGGAGCCTCAAGTGGCCGTTCAAGGAACTGCAGTTTTTGGCACTTCCGCATTGGCTTCATTTTTCAGCCCCGGAGGTTGCCGCTTGGCTAAAACTTTAGTCATCGCCTCATTGCAGACAGACCTCTACCTATTTACACACCCATTACAAAGAGACAGCACACCATGTAATATGTAGGGTAGAACTTCAAACGTGATTATTGCTTTGCACTTTTCATTTATTGCCTATTTTTTTACAGCCTAACTTTGTAGAAAGGAGAAGGGGAACAACAGGTTATGGAGAGTCCATTGGGAGCACCTCGCATGTATCAGTAGTTCAGTTTTATCTCTGGGGAACACCCCCAACTCCGGGAGTGATGTCCAAATCAGGAAATGTGCGTCATGTAGCAGGTGGATGTTTTTTTCTTTCTTTTAGAAAACAAATAATTTTTAGAATATTTGTATGAAACAAATATTCGTGAAAAAAACAAACAAAAAAAACACTATTTGTGCTTTGCTGAATAACATATTTGTATTCGGACACACCCCTAGAATATAGCACAGTTAGTGATCAGCGGCCTGTGTGTTGTGTTCACTGCATAGTCTGTATGTAAAGATGGACGTATCAAGGTGTTTTCAGATTACATTTTTACATTAAATAATACATGATAAGCTTATAAAATACAAAAATTAACTACTACTAACTCAGGTTATGCTAACCCATTGTTGCTAACTTTGGAGCTAACATCCCTCACTTTTCCAGCATTTGGGGAAACAACAGACGTGACTTTTTAGCATTTATTAACTGACACACTGTAGTCTGTGCTGTACATTTACTGCCAGACTGACAACTTACTACTAACCTTTTCCTCTGCTCCGCTCGTATCCACCATCACTTCTCTGCCCCTCGCTCTTTCCCGTTCGCTACACAAACATACTCCTTAACGGAGCCGCACGACCAGTGGTTTCCCAGGCAATGACAGAGGTTGACTCACGTACCGGGGCAGCACTGCACAGAGACTCCCAAACTATCGATATCAAATATTAAAAAAAAATATTTTTTGGCTTGGTGGGGGTTCTCGTTGTGTCATTATGGAGAAACACAGATTCAGTAAACGTTCAGTAAACGTTGAATACAGTTAGACCCAGCAGTCTCCATCAGGTTGGGCGAGTTGTGAAAACAACGGGGGTGTTTTGAATACACCCCCGTTGTTTTCACCGGTGATTTGTTAGTCTGTCCCTCCCACCACAGGAAATAATGGATTAATCCTGGAAAGCTGTTGATGTGGCACTTTTCTCCTTATGAAAATAACACGACCAGTCGACCAGTCGACCAGCAGACTACAGCCCTACTATCAGGCATCTCCAAGGTGTCCAGCTGACCACTTGTGTTCACACTTCATTACTGCCTACGTCACTTCCACTAGAAGGTCAAAGGGCCTTTAAGAGCAGAGTTATTACGTCTGTCTGCCACCAGACAAGAGCTGTTCCAACTGTTGAGATTGACAGGACAAAGTCATTTCACGTTGGTGCTCTGTCACCAAAACAACCACCGCATCCTGCATTAATGACGTATTTTCCTGTTACGTCTTTGTCGGGGACGCATCAGTGTTTACACTACAAAAGATACGTGGTCAAATGTGTCCCAGACCACCTCAGTAAGTGGTTTGAGTGATCGGATCACAACGTGTCTTGGTGGTTGTTTACACCTGTATTTAGAGCTGTCCACTTGTGATCCAATCACCCAAGATGCATTTTAAAACCGAGTGTGAACAGCGTCTGACTCACAGCCCTGCCGACGCACGTTAACATGATAAGAGAAAAGTCAGGGCACATTTTAAAACATACACGTCATAAAAGAAAGTGGTCTCAGTGGGTGAATGTTGGGATGCACTCGACAGACGATGGTACCCCTGAGGAAAAAAAGAAAAAGCACAAACCTTCACACGTAAATCTCTTATTAGTTACTGAGCTTGTTCATGACATGATGTTTAAAAACTGACTGGTTTTGACCTTTGAGCAGGTCTTCATCAAGGCTGAACTGCAGAGAGTCTTAACATTAACCAGGATGAAACAAACACAGTACATTTCAGGCAGCAGTCACTTTTAATCCTGGTTTAACAGTAACAACTGTCATACGTATAACGACCAGTATGAATATTTAGGTGTTATTGTGGATGAGCATCTCATTTTTTAAAGGATCATGTTTTGTATGTGTATTGTGCGTGACGTGTTTTTATAGTTTATGGGAAAAAACGCAGGTCTACAGCACAGAGGAATAAGATATATCAAGCTCTGGATACACACACAATACTTGTTAGATCAATTATAAGGAGGGGTATTAGTGTTTTAGTGAATTTAGCAGGTGCTGGGATCAGTAGTGAGAAAAGTCAAACTATATAAAGATCTGTTTGTACTTTTACATAATTGTATAAATCTTGTGTGTTTCCTGTTTCAGATGGTGCGTCTGGCGTTTGAGGGTTCTGTCAACATGTGAATCGTAACACTGTACATTAAAGAGCCATTCAGTCGTGTTTCATAAACTTACACCAGTTTACAAGCCATTACATGTGATTGGCTCCAAACTAGCTGTGATGTCATAAATCCTGCAGGTATGTCCAGGTGTTAAAGTGAGATTAAAGGTGAGCTCAGAGAAACAAACTCTGCACAAACATCATTCTGTACAGAGAAGAGAGCAACATCCAGCTGAAGGAACAAGAAGAACAACGTGTTTCTGGATGGAGGGGGACTTAAGTGTGTTTATTCTGTTTTTTTATTAGATTATTTTTTTTGTCATTTTTGCCTTTATTGGACAGCGGGCAGCCAAGAGGCAGAAAGGAAACAAGGGGAGAGAGAGAGATGGGTGTGACAAAGGGTAACCCTGGCCGGGGACGATGCAGTTATGTGGAACATACAGTAACCATTCAGCCAGCGGGACGCTACTAGATGTGTAACACAGGTCTCACATGAAAAAGTGATCATGATCTCAATCAGACAATGAAACAATGTTGAAAGGACACATGTCATGCTGTTATATCCTGTTCTGATGTTGGATGTTAAACATGGTCAAAGTTCTAAAACTTGAGGTGAACGTATGTAAAAATGCTGCCTGCAAGTCAAACCTGTTCTCTCGCTTGATTTGCAAGGTTACCTCTACTTCCTCCTCAGACCGACATCAGATGATTCGTACGTGCCCACAAATGCCCATCCGTGCCGTAGTCAATGTTGCTAAGGTGGTTGCTAAGTTGGTTGCTAAGGTGTTTCCATGTGTCGTTCACGTTGTCCAACATGTACGGATGGATTTGATAAGTTGACATTTGGAGTAAAGAAGGAAAAAAAGAAGTGAAATCCTGCTACTATAGTTTGTTTACGTAGCCTCCGAAGCCAGAGGAAGCTTCCTGAAAGCTGACCAATCAGAACAGAGTGGGCTCATCAGGAGGCGGGGCTTAAAGAGACAGGAGCTAAAACAACCTGTTTCAGACAGAGGCTGAACTGAGGGGCTGCATAAAGGACCAGTAGAAGATAAATAAGCAGTTTTTAACTGGGAATCATGAAGAGATATTCCAGTAGAGCCCGAGAATATAAATATAGAGCTGGAAATGTGCAGAATACGTGACCTTTAAATAAAGAATTAAATAGATAAATAAAAACAAATCTTATTATAGAGCTGGTGATGAAGATGCTGTGTGCAGATGCAGTAGACTCTCGGGTGAGTTGACACAGAGATGAGTCCTGACATGACATCAGACTAGAGCCGCAGGGAGAAGAAATCCAAACACGGCAGATTTATAATATGTAACAATCATCTCCTCCGTCCTGATTGGCTCTGCTCACCGGAGAGTGACGTCAATCCGTCCAATCAGGTGAGAGTGTGGAGTTTGAACTGGAGAGCCGCCACTCTGCAGGTTTACCTCATCTGAGCGTCAGGTGATGCTGCTGTCAGTCAGTCAGAGAGCTGTTTCATCACGTTTATATGTTCATTAAATGAAGAACAACGACTTAACTGATGATTAACTGATGGACAGAAAATTAATCACCAACTATTTAGATGAATGATTCATTGTTTTGAGCCATTTGAGTCAAGAACAAAATGCTAAAATTCTGTGGTTCCAGCTTTTTAAATGTGAATATCTTCTGGTTTCTTCAGTCCTTTAGCTTAGTAGATCCCTTCATAATGCACTTACAATGGAAATCCACAGTCTTCCTTCTGTGCAAAAATGTATTTAAAAGTTTATCTGAAGCTAATATGAAGCTTCAGCGTCCAAATGAGTCAAATCAAGTAGATATCTTTCAATGTAATGTTAAAAAGAATTGAGTCATTTTACAGCACAGGAGGCTCCACCATCACGCCGATCCATCCCAAATATCAGTTTTATTGTCTTGCACAAGACCAGCCCTTAAACAGGTCAGGACTTGACTGCAGACAGTTCAGGGACACAACGTTAGTTCAAATGTCACAAATGCAAACGTCAGGATCAGATTAGTAAGTGTTGCTCTTGTGTTGGATTTTGACTCTTTTATGATTCTGTGCATTTACCCTTTAATACAGGCGCTTCACTTTTCTTTTTCTTTAAAGCTCTGACTCTTTACATTGGTGGCAGTGGAGGAGGATGTACAAGTAGCAGTTAATAGAGAGCTGAAAGGAAAGTTTTTAAAAAAACTTCATTAAAGATGACTTTGACATTTGTAAAAAGTCAAACGACTAAAACTCCAGCTTCATAACGTTCAGAATTCAAATCAACAGTTTCTTTCAGAGATGACAGTAATTATACTGACTGTTGACTCTATTAGTCATCATAGTGTTAGTAATTGTTATCGTAACGTTTCATGTTCTCCACCTGTTTATCCTGTTCAGGTATGTGGAGGGTGGAGCCTCTGAAATCCAGTCCAGCAGTGACAGTACTACAATACTGGTGCTACAACAATGCAGGAGTTAAAGTATTTAAAAAATCAGCTTTGCAAATGTTTTATGAGGAAGACACAACCATATCTCCTAGAAATTACATTTATATACGAGTAAGTGATGGAGGCCAAAATCCACAGTGTGTCCAAACAGTCATTTAAAAGTCGGTGTGAAGCTTATATTCAGCTTCAGCAGTCTGAGTTAGTCATATCAAGTGGATATCTGACACATTTACAGTCTTTGTGTTTCCCTGTTGAGCTGCAGGTGGAAGTATAGTAACAAAAAGAGGGACTTTGGCACTAAAAAGACTGTAACGTTGAAAGATATCTACTTGATTTGACTCATTTGGACGCTGAAGCTTCATATTAGCTTCAGATAAACTTTTTAATACATTTTTGCACAGAAGGAGGACTGTTTCCACTGTAAGGTCATCATGAAGGTATCTTCTAATGGTCAGTATGAACAGGAGGAATAATTATAGCAAGAAAAACAGGTTTCACTATTTGGGCTCCTGACTGTTGGTTTAAGACAGACTTGAAAAATTAAGAACCTCTCCTTTAATCCGAAAAGTAACTAAAGCAGAGAAATACTAATGTTCATTAATATGCTGTGTTCCTATCAAATAAACAAATAAATAAAAATAAATGAAGTGCAGTAAAATTGTTCTTCAGTGGAAGGGAAGTATAAATAAGTAGTATAAAATGGAAATACTACGTAAAGTACCTTAAAAACGGTACATAAGTACAGTACTTGAGTTACTTTTCTACCATTAACCAACACAAAGCATCATCACTGGTCTGCTCGTTGCTCTGCAGACAGTGAATCAATCTGAGGTCTCAGCTGCTTAAACTCTCCTCTGGTGCTTCGTCGCCCCCATGTGTCCAAACTCAGAGTTGCATTTTATTTCTTCTCTGTAGACTTTTTTTTTTTTTTTTTTTTTTTTTTAAAATCCTCACATTTTCTGTTTTTTAGGGGAATTTTTAGGTGATTACAGATCTGGAAGCTGATCAGTCGTCTGGATGTGCAGATTTTTATAATCTGTCACAGTTTAGATGAGATCTGTGTGACTCAAAACATGTTGCTTGTTATACCTGCTAATAATCAAAATCACACTAAGATATAATTCCATAAGAGCTGCTACACTGCTTATATGGTTTAAGATACTTTCTCTGCACAAACACTGAAATGTGGAATATTCTCCCTCCTTCTTACAATTCATATATTTACATCCTCTGAATTAAGACATCTAACGTCTCAATAACCAACATTATTGTCCCCTTTATATTCTGTGTGAACTGTCTGTATACATGTAAAACGTGTTGACTCTTGCTGTTTTTTGTATTCTGTATTGGTTTATTGAGGACTCCATCTTAAAGAAAGGTGGGTTTTTTTATCCCAGATACTTATCTATTTATATTTATTGTTTATTTAGCAGGGACAGTGTACAATACATATATTGCACCAGATATAGCTAAAAGCTATCTGTAGTTCCTGGGTGGAGGTCACCAGTGATGCAAAGGTTACAAAAGATAATAGATCAGTTATAATAAATCATAAACTTACACTTTGTAAAATAAATAAATAAGCTATACGAAAACTAAGAACTAAACAAAAAATAACAGCTACCCCAAAACAACCATCAGAGGACTAATACTAGACTCCCAGTATGGAGGACACCACCAGTACCATTGAAAACAGACGGTGCTGGTCAGAGTCTCGTAGCTCAGTGACGACAGATCTGAGTGTTTTCATACTAAGTTTATAATGTTTAAAGGGTTTTTTTCACCCTCTGATACTCAGTTGTAAAGAGTTTCACATCTCAGCTGCTTTAACTGAGAAGCAAATGTTGCAGACTGAAATGTAACACAACAGTCCCCTCTAGTGGAAGCTCTGGTTAACCTTTATCACCACTACACACTGTTACTGACTGTGTATTAGATGGTGATGCTAGATTGTTAATAACCTTATATAATAAACCAATATTTTGCCATAAACAGAAAATGTTCAAATGTCAACAGATTATACTTTTTAATTATCTTGCAATAACGATGAGAGTTGTGTTTTTTTATCTATGATTTTTATACAGACTCTGAAGTGTTTGCATTGATGGATTATTTGTCTGAGACCAGGTTGTAATACAATATGAAATATGTGACGGTATCACTGCGTCCATGTACAGTTTTGCTGCATCTGAACTCATTTGATTTCTTATAAATCTAAAATGAGCAAGTCTTTAGCCTTTCTATCGTTTTATTTTATCACATTGTATTTTTTTTTTTTTTACTGTATTTATGTGGCCGTCCTCTTCATCACATTCTTCATATATATTATAAATACATTAAAATCTCGTCATCCTGTTTGTCCATGTTGTATTTCTGTTATTTGTCTTTCTTGTTGTTCTGTCCATCCTGGAATAAAGGGTCTGAGGACAGAGGATATTGTATTAATGTACAGACTGTGAAGCCCCCTGAGGCTAATTTGTAATATTGGGCTGTATGAATAAGATTGACTTGACGTGATTTGATGTGTATCTTATTTTTATTCGTTTATTTATTTATTGGCATAGTATAACATAACAAAAGAGATAAAAGCATAAGATCAGTATTGATGAGATGTGCTGCTGCAGTGCATCTCTGTGTGTGTGGTGACTGTTTGCTAACATTAAACAGCCACTGAGGAGCTGCTGCTGTCGGATTTGTTGTGACTTGTCCTTCCAACAAATGTCCAGATTTGTAGATGGTCAAAGTTCAGATTTATTGTGCGATTGTTGGTAGCACTTTACATTAAAGCTCAGTAATAACAAGTTAATTGTTAGGTGTAATAATTTGATAGTAAAGAGGTGATAATAATGTAATATAATGGAAATTAACAAGTAGACTGACTGAGGGCAAAAATACTGGGTGGAAATAATTAGAGAACTGAATAAAACCTGCATTACAGAACCAATCCAAAGTCTTCAGGGCGACCCTTCATATTGTGGTGATGACATGCAGGCAGTTCACTATGGAGGAGGAAGGGAGTGAGAGCATCATTTCCAGTAAGGTGTCTCCTTGACAAAATGTAAGGGGCGTAGGTTTGCAACTAACATGCATTTAGAAATCCACAGGCTTTGGTAGGTGGAGATCTCTGATTTTCTGGTATCACGAGACTAATTAACGAGCACTATCTTTGTATTAACGATGGGTATAACTAGATAATATTAGACTTACATTCTGTAACAAAGAGGTAATTATGTGGAAACACATCTAAAGACAACAATGAGGTAGAACTATTTAGTAATAGTCAGTAAAATGAAGGTGGAACACAGTCAAAAACACAAATTAGCAACATCTGAAAATGATCAACTTCAACTTAATTAAATGCATCTGTCAGTTTACACAAACCAAGGAAGCGCCACCTGGTGGTCAGAGGTGTGCATAAAAATAACATAAACATATACAACTGAAAATGGCTCCTACAGGCTGTAATGGTTCCTTGAATTTGACTCATAATATGTTCCACAACAGGTGATTATACTGTTAAACTGACTATCTGTCAAAATCAAACTTACAATCAAACTCAGTTCAAGTTGAGATAGTTTTGGAAAATCAAACCTGTGTTTGTGTTGTTTGTATTTATTGCTGTTCTTGGCCGGGTCTCTGTTGTAAAAGAGATTTTTATCTGGTTAAATAAAGAGTAGACCAATCAGATACCTGTTAGCACACCTATATGTTTATGTGGTTTGGGAAAGTATGTTTATATATATAAATGCAATGAGGAAGATTAATGAGTTATGACAGAGACAAGAGAGAAAAAGACAGAAGGGAGAAAGAATAAGAAATAAATAAGTAATAATAATAAAAAATAGGAAAACAGTAACAATGGGAGTTGGAGGTGATCTGGGTCTTGTGGGGCAGGAGTATAATCATGATATAAATATTGTTGTGGTCATTAGTATTTATGTATTTTAAATGATGAAGTCAGTTGTTAAGTATCCTGCATTGTATTGTTTTTGAACGCTATGCTGTGAAGCCAAAGATGATTTTTCACAACTGCCCCTAACCTCAGATCAGATCAGATAATTCTTTATCAGCACAAATATAAACAGACCACATACAGCAGGTACAGAGAGGATCAATGAGCAGGAATAAAAATATTTTTAAAAAGGGGGAAATTACACTTAAATCCAAATATTATGAAAACTACAGAATATGCAGATACAAAAAATAATCAGTAAGTACACCGTACTTAATCTATTTATTTTGTATATTACTTTATTTGGATTGTTATGTTAATTGCTTGTATTATATTTTATTATTGTCTTTTTCAATTGACTCTTTTGCTTTTTAATTTCTTTGATGTGCTTTAATCTCCAAATTCATATTTACCATCCCTTATCTTTGTCAATCACTTGTAAAGCTCTTTGCATTTGTTTTGTATGGACGGTGCCATATGAATAAAATTTGATTGGCTGATTGATTGATTGATTGATTGACAAGTACCCCAAAAGATAGGTAATCATACAATTTTATAATAAAAATATTAGATAAGTAAAATATATATTTTAAGAGTTAGAAAATATTGTACAATAACTAACTTATAATGTAAAAAAAATCACTTAAGGAAATCACTTAAAAATGAAAGGATAAATAAAATATGTGAAATGAACTTTAATTTTAAAAACAAAAAGCACACACCTGCAGAAGGACCCTAACCCCCCCCCACCCAAACACACACACACACACACACACACACACACACATCGTCTGGTCCCCACCCACTTTCATTGTGTCACTTTCACACCCACTCCCTATAGAAATACCACACACACACACACACACGCTCCCTCCTGACTCCACACCATCAGGGGGTCTATACATCGCCCCGGCAACCAGGGGCTCGCCTAGCAACAGCTGGTGTGTTAAAGCAGTATGAACCCCCACTTTACACACACGTTTGTCTTTGCACACAACACGTGACGGCTGCATCCCTGAATAACGCCGACCGAGTGGAGGAAAGTAATTAAATGTATTTACTGAAGTACTGCAGTTAAGTACAGTTTTGAGGTACTTGTACTTTACTTGAGTATTTCCATGTGATGCTACTTTCTACATTTCAGAGGGAAATATTGTACTTTCTACTCCACTACATTTATTTGACAGCTTTAGTTACTTTTCAGATTAAGATTTAACACAATGGATAATATAACAAGCTTTTAAAATACAACACATTGTTAAAGATGAAACCAGTGGTTTCCAACCTTTTTGTCTTTTGACGTCTTACAAAAAGCAGTGTGTAGTCGGGGTCACATTTCACATGTCTATGAGTTGTTAACAGCTCCACCAAATAGTGATTTTTCCCTCTAAACTTCTCACATGCTTTCATTTCAATAAATGTTCAAATGATCCAATATTTCAGCAAAAATCAAAGATTAGAGAAAAAGTCCAAAAACTGAAAACAGATTTGTGTATCAGAACTTTGTTTTTTCTTCTTTCCTCTCCCATTAATCATCTCACGACCCCTCAGATATTATCTGCTGACCCTTTGGAGGGGCCCCGACCCCTAGGTTGGGAACCACTGGACTAAACTAGCTAACTGTATATAAAGTAGTGTAAACTAGCTCCACCTCCAGCAGCTACAACAGTAACATGCTGCTCTAACACTGATGCTTCACTATTAATAATCTAATGATGTCATATATAATAATATATCAGTCAGAGGGACCAAACCACTACTTTTACTGCAATACTTTAACTACATCAAGCTCATAATACTTATGTACTTTTACTGCAATACTTTAACTACATCAAGCTCATAATACTTATGTACTTTTACTGCAATACTTTAACTACATCAAGCTCATAATACTTATGTACTTTTACTGCAATACTTTAACTACATCAAGCTCATAATACTTATGTACTTTTACTGCAATACTTTAACTACATCAAGCTCATAATACTTATGTACTTTTACTGCAGTAAAGGATCTGAGTACGTCTTCCACCACTGTACCAACCCAAACATTAAACTGAACCCTAAAACCAAAGTAAAGAAGTAAACGGTCCTCACACAGCAGAAATGTCCTATAAGGGTTTGAAATCAAACTGGTCCTCAGAAAGATATATGTACAAGTACGCACACACACACACACACACAGAGGGAGTGTGTTTCATTAGTAGTTCCACCCTCAGCCTTTGGTGTGACGTAACAGCATACGTCACACGGAGGCCACTTGGACAGCAGAGGGAAAGTGGGCGGGGGAGGAGCGGAGGATTTAAATAGAATACACTTACCCTTGTAGTCAGATGATGGATCGTCAGCTAGTGATGTGTGCAGTGCTTTATTGTGCCTTGCAGGTACTTCACAATAACTACCGATGCCTTTGAGTGATTGTATTACGTCAGCATTTGGTAAGTAGGCTTGCAATTTCAGAAATGTCTCTTGTGAGATCAGAAAAGCAGCATAAATTCTGTAGTCTACGATACAATATTGGAAATAACTAGTTAGACTGGTAAAAACTACATAGCGTACAGCCTAACTGGGTTACAGTATTTCAAGTATATTAATTGCAATGAGTTGGATTGTGATTGCCCCATTGCAATAAAATGGGGGGTCTGTGGGTTCTCCCCCAGGAAAAAAATTGCAATTTGAATCTCATTTCCTGCATTTCTACATACATTCAGGGACTAAGGTAACCAATACAAAATCTGGGAAATAATTAAGTCGGTCATTATGCTAAATTCTGCCAGAATAGTACATCAACAGGTCTAGACAGAAAATATGATTATCCTGGACTAAATTACCGAATCGCCTTGTAATCAACGGAAGAGGAAACGCTGCACCCAGTTCCCCAAGCCTCATGAAGATGCCTTTAAAACCTGTGTGGGTGCAATTGATGGGTGCCACATTAGGGTCAAGGCACCTGCAGGTCTTGTCTACAAAGACTATCTGAACAGGAAGCTGTTTCATTCCATCCAGCTCCAGGCCGTCTGTGACAGTAGTGGTACGTTTTTAGATACTTTCGCGCAGGTTACCCGGAATCAGTCCACAACACAGGAGTGTTCAAAAACATCCTCCTCCTCACAGATCTGTCGTACCCTCCAGCAGGTTACTTCCTTGTAGAGGATGGTGGGTACCCCTGCATGGAGGAGCCAGTCTGCATCCTAACATCCTACAGGGAACCACTGCACGGCAGAGTCCAGGAGGGCTATCATTTTCATCATGTCAAGGCCCACTATATGATAGAGGGGGCCTTTGGCATGATGAAAACAAGGTGGTACAGCATTTCCTTCAGGACCCTGCATTCGTACCTGCAATAATAACCTGCTGTGCGGCCCTCCATAACATCTGCCGGGGAGTTGAGGACATTTAGGAGGCTGTGCAGGAGGGACAACGAGGATCAAGCCCCTTGTGCTGTTGAGGTCAGTGGTGCGAGGTCTTGGGATCAAACTGTTTTTTTAACCACTGATAGTTTGACTTTTTCATCTCTCCAATCAAGAGTAACATGCCTTCCAGCTCTCTTATAGGTCAGTGGTGCAGCAAGGAGAAACTGGCAGGCTGCATCTCTGCACCAGACCAGCAGCTGCTGGACTATGATTATTAATAATTGGACACACGTGTAAATAGTTTCAATGTTTCTTTTATTTCTTTCATGTCTTATTTTTTTAGGGGTTCATCTCAAAATATTTGGACAAAGGCAAAAGAAAAGTCTGTATGTAACAGATGAGGTAAGGGGGTGAAGAAGAAGGGTTGGTTTCCAGCCTTTTATTTGCTCCTGCAGAGGACAATGTAACACTTAATAATTTGCCTTCTGGTCTCTCCTGCACATCTGCTCCCTCAGCAATGCAAACCCACACTGTCAGATTTCATTACAGTACATAAAAATTTAATTGGGCATTACAGTATCTACACAGATCAACACAATATTCCTAATATAGGGAAATTTTTAACCAAGAGCCACTAAAATTGACAGGAAACTCTTCTCTTTTTCTTTTCTTTGTCCTAAATTATCACAACAAAACTTTCTCCTCTTCAAAACTTAAATTTGAACCATAAAAAAACAACATACAAAAGGAAAACAGTGCCACTTGGTGGGTAAAGTAAACAACAACGTGGGGTCGGGTGATTAAACAGAGACAACGAAAATTATAACATTTAAAGAAAAAGAAAAAAAGCACATACCTGCAGAAGACAATGTAACACTTATAATTTGCCTTCTGGTCTCTCCTGCACATCTGCTCCTGAACATGCAGAATAACAGAATTTACCCTCAGAAATAGATGCTAAAATCTCTGCAGCGTTACATTGACTACATGACGCAGGGCAGCCTGCAGTAATACAAATGGCGGCAAAAACTTAAATGAAAACATCTACAAAACTCATATTAGCGGTCAAAATAACACAAGACAGCTGGGTAAACTAATAGTATTGACAGTAAACAATATGCATTAAAATTTACATAAACGGTTCAATTTCCAAAGAAAACAATAAAATAGCACAGCAGCAATTTTTCCGCACAATTTACCCTCAGCTGTGAGGGACAGAAGGGGCGATGTGCAGCAAGGTCATTTCCACAGGAAACATTAATAAAAACAGTAAATAAAAAATATTCATTAAGATAAAATTCACAGTGGAAATAAGGATCATTAAAGTGCCTTTTTTTAACTATGTTACATGTAGACATATAATTTGATCACTAATAACAATAAACTCCCTCTGAAATAAATTCATCTACACTGGAGACAAAAAAAGGAGAAAAAATTCACATTTTCTCCACCATTTTTTCAAATAGTTGAATTATCCTCTCATTTTGAGCCTCAAGGCGGGGTCTGGCTAGGTGGTGGAGATGGGGTTCTCTCCTATCAGACATCTGGCCGTGTTGGGTTGGTCTTCCCGTGTGTGTCATGGCTCATCCTATCTTTAGGTTATGTGTTGTTTTTATTTCCCATTTAGTTCTGCATTTCCTGTTTTATTTTGGTATCTAACTCTCCTCTCGTTTCAGATCCACTTCCTGCCCTTGTGTGTTTCTCGCTCCTATCTTCGTCATCATCCCCTAATGTCATCCACCTGTGTCTCATTACCCTCACTCCCCTTGTGTATTTAGTCTGTGTGATCCCTGCTCCCTGTGCCAGTTTGTCTTAACCTTTTTCATAAACGTTCCAGCATTATTATCCCTGTTATTGTCTTTTAGTGTTTTTGACCCTGGGTCTGTTTTTTGACAGCCTTTGCTTAACCCATTTTCTCTTGTTGCCTTCTCTGACTGCCTGCCTGTGTACCGAACCTGCCAGTAAAGAGTTTGTTTTAGAAACAGACTGTGTGAGTCATGCGTTTGGGTCTAGTCCTGGTGTATCAGACATCCCTTGTCACTGTGCATGAGACAATGAGCACTGGAGGAGTTATGGATGGTCTTGAGCCAATTGCCTGCTGCCTGCTGTGGCCTCCCCCTGACCAGTCCCTATTCCTGTGGTGGGGGGGGGGGGTCAGGTCCTGTAGGGCAAACCTAATTAACTGACAGGAGCAGCACATCAACATTTTCAGCCCCTCTTAATATGAACACATTTGTTTTCAAAGTACTGTTGCTTATAGTTACTGAAACAGAACACGTGTAGATATAATGCACAACACAGGACGTTGTATTATTTTTTTTGAGGTTTTCCCTTTGCGGTTCCCCCTACAAACCCATCATCTGCACTAGTTTCCTGTTGGCACAGAAACACAGAACAAGATGACAACATACAATGTGTGAAATGCTTGCAAACTTGTACAGTTTGCTACAAATGCAATTAGCTTTAATAACAAACAAGACGTGCAACATGACTTTATCTGGAACCATTTAGAAAAATGACAGTAATGTGTAATAAAGTGATTCAATGATGCTTAAATTTAAAGTTTGAAGGCTGTTTTAGCAGCATTGTGTTTCTCCATGAAGAAGGCCTCATTGGAGCTTCTCAACCTAATGAGGAGTGCCGTCTCTTCCTCTGGTCTTTAAATACCAAAATAACTAATAAACAATCACTAACATGTGAAATGGTGAGCAAACCAGCATAATTCAGTAACATGTAAATGCAAATAATTGAGAATGGTAACATTTTAGTGAAGTATTTGCATAAAGTAAATTCCATAGTATGACAAAGATTGATTTTCAACCTAACAACTCTGATTATGTGGATATTGTTACTTACACTCGTAGATCATTTGCTAAGACATTCTTTTAGTTTGTTCCAATCACAGATATCCATTTTAAATACTGTAAATCAGCAGCTCACTGATGTTATAGCAGAAATGATGAAAAGTTCAGTGTACAGTGGTTAATCTGCAGCGCTGAGAGACCATCGTCGGTCACTTGTTCCTTCAGCCCTCGAAGGGTCGATCTCACAGCCTTCACTTGAGTTTTCCAGAGAAATGAAGCAACGCTTGTCATGGCGATGGGGATTCCCATGAGGGGAAGTCAATGAGAGGAAGGTTGAACGACTGATGAAACGCAGCCAGTGTGTTGCAGCTCAGTTGAGGTTTAAAATTTGAAATATTTGTCTCTGTTCAGTATTTTCTGTTCACACTAAATCCATCATTTGATCATTTCCAAAATACAATTATTCATCAATTAATTGTTTTGTCTATAAAACATCAAAAAAAGTCCCAGAGGTGACATATGTACGTTTCTCATTTTGTCTGACCGACAGAACAAATCCAAATGAAAAGGTCAGAGGTCATCACCACCAGACCTGTGTCTTCATTTATGAGGCCTTACTATCTAAGTTGCTGAGTTACTTAACATCCTTCACTGAGCTCACAGCTGATAATCACAACACCAGATCAAAGAGCTGCTTGGCTTTAAAAGTTCCTCGTACCAATTCTGAGCTGGGACCGACTGGTTTCCAGTGACACCTCACTACTGGAATGAACTGCACACAGCTTTAAGTTAGAGACACTTTTTCCTCTGAAGGTCTTTAAAAGTTTTACTGGCTGATATTCTTCATAATGTTTGTGATTGTTCTAAAGGATGGGTTCACAATGTTTCAGGAGAGTTCAATAGAGACCTGAGAGCACATTACATATACACAGGATCAAAATAAGACAATCACAAAACAATCATCAAACACACACTAAGACACACAGCTTAAAGGACAGGTTCACAATTTTTCCAGTTTGTCTTAAAACAACAGTCAGGTGCCCAGATGAATGTGTCTTCAATGTAGTGACAGTACTACCACAATACTAGTGCTACAACAATGCAGGAGTTAAAGTATTTAAAAATCAGCTTTGCAAATGTTTTATGAGGAAGAAAATGCACATCATACACAACCATATCTCCTAGAAATTACATTTATACACAACTAAATCATTCCTCCTGTTCATACTGGATATTAAAAGATCCTTCAATGGAAGTGATGGAGGCCAAAATCCACAGTGTGTCCACACAGTCATTTAAAAGTCTGTGTGAAGCTTATATTCAGCTTCAGCAGTCTGAGTTAGTCATATCAAGTGGATATCTGAAACATTTACAGTCTTTTTAGCATCAAATTCTCTCTTTGTGTTTCCTCGGACAGTGTTTCCCTGTTGAGCTGCAGGTGGAAGTATAGTAACAAAAAGAGGAACTTTGGCACTAAAAAGACTGTAACATTGAAAGATATCTACTTGATTTGACTCATTTGGATGCTGAAGCTTCATATTAGCTTCAGATAAACTTTTAAATACATTTTTTTTTGCACAGAAGGAGGACTGTGGATTTTGTCGCCCATCACTTCCATTGTAAGGTCATTATGAAGGGATCTTCAAATGGTCAGTATGAACAGGAGGAATGATTACAGCAAGAAAAACAGGTTTCAATGTTCATTTGGGCTCCTGATTGTTGGTTTAAGACACAAATGGAAAATGTTGAACCTGTCCTTTATGTAGTGTTTTGTGATTGTGATGAGAATGACCCGTCTTATTGTGATCCTGTATATATTGCAACTGGTCTCAGGTCTCTCTGATAATTCATGAATAAAGCTTAATAAATAATAATAATAGTAATAAAAAATAGTCTCATCTGAGATTTACTCCATTTTTTCTCTCTTGTGCTGCTGGAGTCGTGTGCCTGTTCACCCAATCACAGATATCCGGCTGCTTGAACAGCATCAGTAGACGTTGGTGTTTGCAGCAGTGTGCTGTTGCAGCCACAGGAGGGCAGCAGAGTGCAAGTCTTATTCCTGACAGCAGCAGCACAGAGCAGGAAGAAGAAGAAGTAACTGAGGTGATTATTAGGGGTTTAAAGGTCAAAGCCCAAATCAAAAAGTGAAGAGTCTAAATGATATTTCAAAATGACATCCATGTAAACACAGTACAACAAATAAATACACAAGAAACAGTGGTTTTAAAAGTATAAGATTAACGGTTAAAACGTTTATTTAATTAGAATAAACTTTATTGACCGAGTATGTTAACAAACAGAAGGAATCAGTAGCTGTCAATAACTTCAATGATAATAATTAATAATAATAACTTTATTTATATAGAATATTTCATGCAAAGATGCAGCCCAAAGTGAGATTAGGAGATCTTTTCTCCTAATTATGAGATTCTGATCTTATTATTATGAGAAAAGTTTAAGGTGGTTATTGATATCACTATCTGAGAAGAAGACAGAGGCACAATATGATGACGTTACTTGATTTAATTTGCTTTTATTTCCTCCTTGGTTTGAGACACTGGGAGATATTAATGTCATTGACAAATGTAGTTGGTATTATTATCAATATGTATTGATTTTGCAGCATTTTGCAGGCATCTAAAGTCTTTGGGATTGTTTAGGCAGAAAGCAAACTGACTGTTCCTTCAGGAGCAGCTGAACCAGTACAAAATGCTTCATGAACACAAAGTCATGGATCTTATAATCAGTTGGTTGCAATCTGCAACTTCACCACTAGATGGCACTATATCCTACACACTGGTCCTTGAGAGAGACAACTGATGAAAGGATCACATCTGTATGCTACTGCTGTTTGTCACTTTCATTTTAGTGTTAATTCATCTTCATACAACTAGAAGTATATTCATCTTTTTAACTCCATCTTAGATCCAAACAGGTTAAACTCACAGTAAAGCAGACAGTAATAAGATCATTTCCTCGGCTGTGGGGTCCAGCTTTGATGTGAAGGTGTGAGCTGCACCTCGGTGTCCCGGACAGATGAAAGAGCTCATTACAGCACCACGCTCCATTTGCTTGAGAATGAGTCATTTGAATGGTTTGTTTCGATACTGGGAGGAACACATTTGCATCTCAGAGGCCTGCTGGCTTCAAATAAGCTGCTGAGTTCACTGTCTGTATGTCTTTATAGGGCTCTACGGCCTGCAGCCTCAAACCAACCAGAGGAGGACAATTTACTACACTGAACACATGATTTTAATGTACTTTTGCTTTGGATTTGTGTTTCCTGGTTTGTGTCTTTAAGAGCTACAGTAAAACAGTTGATGATACTGTTTTGGTTCACTCTCAGCGTCATAGCATCGTTTTGGACCGCAGCAGGCAGCTGTTTTCAGAGAAAAAGCTGTAAAAAGGCACTGTACACTACCTGCTCAGCACCAAACGGCAAACAGACACAGTTAGCTTTAGAGTAGCTGGTGAACATAGTGGAGCATTTAGCACCATAAAAAATAATCACAAAACAACATTAGTAAAACAGGCTCATAGTACAGAGATGTGAGCTGATTTGCTCATCCTCCCAAAGTCAGAGTGAAGCCACTAACCAGCTGTAGGATTTTATCTTTATCTTATCAATACTCTTATCAGTCCGCTTCTTTATCAATACTCTTACTGGTTCTGCACTGTAAAAAAAAAAAAATTGTAAAAAAACGGTAAAAAGTCTGGCAGCAAAAGTTGCCAAACACTTACCGTCAAATAACAATAAAAAACCTTTAGTTATTCTACAGAGATTTATTTTAAAAATATGGATATTTACTTTGGACATTGTCTGCATTTTTACAGTCCAACCATTATAAAATAAAAAGAAAACCTCATTATAAAACATTGCTAGAATGTTAAACAAATGTACAAATCTGCACAAAAAATGAAAAAGATTGCAGAACTACCTTAAAATTACCTAATTTAAATGAAGGCTCTTGTTTTCATACAGTAATCTTTGGTAAATTCATAGAATTATCCAATCCATCAACAACCATCAAAGTACAGATTTCTGGATGTAAAACACAGAAAAATTGTGTAAAATTACATTTATTGCCCTCCTTTAACACCCATTAATGGTATCTTGAGAGCTTTAAGCTTTTATTTTATATGATTATCCAATCTATTTACAGTAGATCCCTGGTAAATGTTGGTTTTATACTGTACAAAAAATAAGATCATGTGATAACAGTTTACAAAAACATAATTTTAATAATCATTACTTTATATAAACATTATTTGACAGTAATTACAATCAACTCTCCAATATATTTACAGGCTTTTCCCATTAATGTATAGGGTTTACTTAATATAAACATTATGTGACAGTAATTGCAAGCATCTCCCCAATATATCTACAGACATTTCACATTAATATATGGAGTTCTGAATGTACAAAAACCAGAAGGTCTATGTAAAAGTACCTTTATATCAACTTTGACACTGAATAAATATATACATTTTTCTATTCACATTTTACAATATTGTGCAATCCATTCAATACAGATCCCCATTTGAGATGTATGAGATTTCAAGATGTTTAATAACCAGAATATATCATAAAATTACCTTTTACTGCTTGCTTTACAAAGTAATTCTGTAGACATTGCCCAAGCCTACTATACAGGTAATTTTATGTTTCAGATATGAAAGTTTACTGTAGAATAAAGCTTATTTGGGTATTAAAAAATTACTACAAAATTAGTTTCACATTCATTGTATATGAAGCAGCTCCAGACTTT
Source organism: Thunnus thynnus (assembly GCF_963924715.1). NCBI lineage: Eukaryota > Metazoa > Chordata > Actinopteri > Scombriformes > Scombridae > Thunnus > Thunnus thynnus. Next base: position 31,701,953 of record NC_089528.1, read on the forward strand.
ACTCCGGTCATTTAAGTCAATTAAGTCACAAGTCAGTCACCATGAAAGAAGCAATTAAAACACAAGAGAGAGAAGGTTACAATGGCAAGTCATGTCATGAGAGGACTGCACATGTTAGTTAGTCTCTACAACAATTTTGAATGTCAACATAAAACTAAAGAACATCATGCAGGTTGATTAACTTTATGAATTAACTTCACATTAATTAACTATTTGAACAAAAATAAATAATCTGATCTAACATGTTTTCCAGGATCTAGGGTTCATAACTTTGTATTTTATGCAGTATTAATGTGTGTCAATATGTTGTATGACTTCTGCTGTTCTGCCACCAGGTTGTGCCTTTGAGTAAGGTGAGAGTTTTGAAGCAGAAGTAGTAGAAGAAGAGGAACTTCCTCCAGTTGCATTAGTTAGCACAAAGCTAGTGGGTTTTAACAACTGCAAAAATATGCTGATGGACTGTAAGCTACACATACTGCTTTGTTGTGGTTGTAAAGTGTGCAGATAAAAAAAACTGCAAGTTATACTACAGCCTGAGTCTCTGTCTACAACACATGACTACTTTGGTATATTTACTCGCCAAATGGAAAATCTACCCACATTTGGTGCTTGCACAACGAAACATAGTATTCTATCTGATGATTACTTGATTCTGCTGTGGATTGTGTAGACGAATACATCCAGTAATTTAGAACACTGAAATTCAGCGTCATTCAGTATACAGCAGGTTTAAATGTTAAGTGTGTTCATAATGGAGCAGTGACAAAATTGACTTTTGATTTATTTTTGTGTGTGCTATTGATGGATAATATTCTCCCACAATGTAACATTCAAGACCATTAAGTAATTGAAAAATCCTGTTAAAAAAAATATAATATTCCATTATATTAATTTACAGATTACACCCTTTATTTTATGGTGAATATTTTTAATAAAAATAATTTACTGTGTTTTAATGGCATTTACACTTAATGTAGAAAAAACAAAAAAAAACTGTGAAATAAAACAGTAAATTTCTGTGAAATAACTTTTTTTTCCTATCGTGTGGTTACTGAAGAATTGGGTTTTGCTTAATCATTATTATTATTTTAAAAAAAGAATAAATTCCCAACAGGATTAGAACTGATTTATATTTTAAATATAACTAAATATTGCTTTGAGAGCAGCAACAGTAAAGTCACCATATAAACTCAATAATATCACACTGGAAACAAATCTAAAATGTCGATAAAATAAATAATATTCCTGACATCAAAATACTGAGTGAAGTTTTTAGAGAAAGAAGAAGACAGACATCAGTCAGTATCAGTCCTTCCTCCTCCTCCTCCTCTGCTGCTGCTGTGATTCACTGCTGCAGGTACCGCTGGTAGAGAGGAGGAGCTGCTTTGTCTCAGCCAGCAGGAAGTTTACAAGAATTTACAACATTTTAAGATTTGTGGTAAATTCAGTTAAACAGTTAGACTACATACAGACAGCTTTCATTAGAGCTTGTTTATAATAATTAACTACAAACAAACCAGATGTTTCTGCTTGTTGAACAGGTGGTTTGATTAATTACTTTATTGGATTTTTACCCACACTTCACCTGTGTGTGTGTGTGTGTGTGTGTGTGTGTGTGTGTGTGTGCTGCACTTTGGTGCTGCCTATAAATATTATAATGGTGGGAAAAACCTGAATTTTAGTAAATTCCATGATATTCCGCATTGCACACTTGATTCCATTTTTATTATCAAATTCTGTGATTCCGTTCGTGTTTTCCACAAAGCAGAAACCTGCTGTCACAGTATGAACTTCCCTAGATATAGATAGATGGATAGATAAAGTACTAAACTAGTAAAAAAACTAGAATAGAGACTAGAGATACAACATAACTAGAATATTAGTATAGTTTACACTGTAGACTGAAAGTGTTTGGATATGACACAGCCCCACCTACAAACATTTTCACCAGCTGCCACTGATAAACAACCAATACATTTCACTTAAATATGAAGCCTTTTCTGAAATTAAAGGTCAATTCTATAATCAAGATTGATTACAGAACTCTGTTTGACTACAATTATTAATAACAATCATCCTTATCTGGAAAAACAAGCAAGCAAGCAAAGTTTATTTATATAGCACCTTTCACAAACACCAGTTACAAAGTGCTTCACAGTCAAAAAAATAAAATAAAATAAAATAAAGTGAAATAAAAATAAAATCAAATAAAATCAGAATAAATAAAAAACAAAGACAGCAGATAAAATATACAAGGAGAGCAGATAAAATGGACAAATTGAGATAAAATATCACATACTACCCAAATGCCTGTCTGAACAAATGGGTTTTAGCTGCTTTTTAAAGGATTCTACATTATCCAAGGACCTTAAGCTTGTTGGAAGAGTGTTCCAAAGCTTAGGGGCTGCTGACTGGAAGGCATGATCTCCGTGGGTCTTAAAATGTGTACGAGGTACACTTAGAAAGCCCTGGGTGGAGGATCTAAGAAGTAGGTGCAGAAGGTACTGTGAAGCCTGGCCATGTAGAGCTCTATAAGTGAGCATCAAAATTTTAAAATTAATTCTAAAATTTACTAGAAGCCAGTGCAATGAGATTAAAATAGGAGTTGTATGTGACCATCTGTTGGATTGTGTTAAAAGCCTAGCAGCAGCATTTTGGACAGTCTGTAAGCGTTGTATGGAAGATTTATTAAGACAGAGAGCGTTAAAAGAGTAAAAAGAGAGTTATAGTAGTCCAAACGTGATGATATAAAAGCATGTATTAACATCTCTCGTTCATTTCTTGATACCACAGACCAGAGTTTGGCTGTTTCTCAGGTGAAAGAAACATGATTTAGTTAGCGTCTTAGCGGCAAAATGAAGATAAGGCACCGAGGTTCTGTCTGATTGCTGACTGAAGATTGTCAGGGCCAAAGGTCAGGACTTCAGTTTTATCTGCATTTAACTGCAGAAAATTGTTTGCCATCCAATTCCTAATTGCGTTTTAATAGTTGTTAAGTACAGAGAGTTTGTGAAGCTCATTAGGTTTAAATGAAAAGTACAACTGGATGCCTATAATTGATAGGAGATGTTCTTGAAACTGCTGATGATCTGTCCCAGTGGCAGCATGTATATGGAGAATAGAATGGGTCCCAAGACGGATCCCTGGGGGACACTGCATGACAAAGCTGCAGTGTCTGACTCAAATTCACCTACAGAGACTGACATGAGAGATCTATCCATGAGATATGAGGAGAACCACTCCAATGCAGTCCCAGAAATGCCCACCAGGTGATTTAGCCTGTGGATTAAAATGTGATGGTCCACAGTATCGAACACTGCGCTAAGGTCCAATAGTACTAGAACAGAACCGTCTCCGGCATCTGCAGCCATTAAAATGTCATTTGAGACCTTAAGTAGAGCTGCTTCAGTGGAGTACAGTTTACAGAAACCAGATTGAAATCTATCAAACACCCTGTGCAATTCCAGTGTTTAAACCAGTTGTTTCTCCACAGTCTTTTCTAAAAATTTTGGAAAAGAAAGGGAGTTTTGAAATGGACCTGTAGTTCTCTGGCAGGGAGGGGTCCATGTTTGATTTCTTTAATAGAGGCTGAACAATAGCCTGCTTAAAGTATCTGGGGACACACCCTGATAGAAGAGAGCCGTTTATAATATTGGCTATGCAGGGTCCGATACAGTTAAAAACCTTTAAAAACATAGTGGTTGTTTGAACATCTACTGGGCAGAAGGAGGGTTTAATTTGTCCTAACAGGGCTGCTATATCCTCCATGGACACTGGACAAAAGGAGTCCAAGATGGCTGGATTTGAGGAGCCACTAGTAAGTGGACTTGGCATGGGTGAGATGATTGCATATTGGCAACCTTATTTATAAAATATTTGAGAAAGATATTGCAGTCACTGTTTGATAAGATTGGAAGCTTAGGGATGTTGAGAGAGACAATATGATTTACAGTATCAAACAGGACTTTAGGATTCTTGTTGACAGAGATGAGATTAGCAAAATAAGAGGATCTCTCAGCCTTCATCATGTTATTGAGGGTACCCACGAGATCTTTAACATACAGTCTGTGAACTTCCAGCTTTGTGGCTTTCCACAGACGCTCAGTCTTTCGGCATTTGCGCCTGAATGTCCAGATGGTTTCGTTTATCCACGGGGATGGATTTTTTTAGATCTTTCTGAGTTTCAGAGGAGCCACTTTATCCAATACTGAGGAGCAGTGAGTGTTAAATGATTTGACTAAGGTCCACGTCTCCATCCTTTAAAGCAATGTTGCTGTAAAACACTGTGCAAAAAATTGACAGCCACAGCCTCATTTATGATACGGGTGTGTCTCATATGGCAAGAGGGGTCAGAGTCCAATATGGAGCAAATGTCAAATAAAATACATTTATGGTCACTGCCATAAAAGTCCTTAGAACCCACAGATTCAATATCTATACCATGGGTAAAAACAAGGTCAAGAGTGTGCCCACTAGTGTGTATTGAGCCAGTTACATGTTGCGTAAAATCAAAGGACTCAGTGAGATTAAGAAATTCAGAAGCAGCATTACATGTAGTGTTATCAATATGAAGACCATTAGGACCTTGTCCAGCTATATAATTGATGATAAAAAATCTGTAAAATCTGATAAAAAGGAGCCAATTGGGCCTGGCCGTCGGTAAATTAAGATACAATAAATGGGATTTAGCCAACCACCTCTGGATATTTGCAATTCAAAAGAACAATAGGGTTCAGTGCTTATCATCTGGCATGCAAACTTGTCAACAACAACAACAACAAAACAGAATCAGTGAACTTACAGCAGAAAGGTTTGTGATGCTCTAAGAGCGTTCAGACATTGACTTGTTTCCTGTTCTACTAAAGAGGCATTTCCCCTCTAAACTTCTCACACTGTTTCATTTAAGGCCCAAAGAGGACAAACTCTCCAATATTTCACAAAAACATCACAGAAAAGGCCAAAAATTATTCAAATTGTGTATCAGAACTTTGTATTTTCTTCTTTCCTCTCCCATTAATCATCTCACGACCCCTCAGATTTATCTGCTGACCCTTTGGAGGGGCCCAACCCCTAGATTGGGAACCACTGGACTAAACTAGCTAACTGTATATAAAGTAGTTGAAACTAGCTTCACCTCCTGCAGCTACAACAGTAACATGCTGCTCTAACACTGATGCTTCACTATTAATAATCTAATGATGTCATATATAATAATATATCAGTCAGAGGGACCAAACAACTACTTTTACTGCAATACTTTAACTACATCAAGCTCATAATACTTATGTACTTTTACTGCAATACTATGGCCCTTCAAAAACAAACAAGAACATGCAACATATACAACCAGTAACATAAAACTGATGTGCTAACAAGACACCACTGACCTAAATCCAACAGGAAGTCAGCAATATGCCCATCAAAGTACGACTTAGCACCAATTTTGGACCCCCAAGAAACGCTATCTCCTCCTAGGGCATTAATGGTATCTTTGTAATAACTCGAACGGTTTAGATGTTGTAAACCCTGAAAGTTGTAGTGCCACATCACACCTTACAACGTAAACCCTCCTGGGGCGGCAATTGCTAGGCATGGACTTTGTGTCAAACAAATGGTGATGGTCTGATGTCTAAACTATAAGTCTGACCATTTCAAACCTGTATCAATGGGGGGGGGGGGCACCACTTGTGATTGGACAGAAGGATGTATGCAGGCCTCACATGCGAGTCTCGTTTTTGGACATTGGTCGTCCCTTTAATTGTGGCCATTTAGACTTTATGGCACTTGAACTTATCAGGCAAAGGGCTTGCTCTCATCTGTTAGTGTGTGTGTGTGTGTGTGTGCATTTTGGTGACACAATATCTGTTTCATATATGTATGCTTCACTATGGGCTTATAATGATTATATGACTTGTATTTACTGCCGTGAGACATCAAATTAAATTGCAGTAATCTGTGTTCTGTAGACGAACTCTTGACCTTGGACATGTGATCGATGATGCGATGATGATAAAACTTATGGGCGGTAGTTTTTGTCACCAGCATGTCTCTTAATTTGTCAGGAGTGAGGTTTGGGGACTGAATGTACCAATGTTGTGTGTGTGTGTTCTTTCTATGTGTGTACTTATTTGTATTCATCACCTTGTTTAATCTCTGTAATATTCTATTATTATATTTGTTCTTGATCTACCTCAGTGCTGTTCTGTCTTAATCGTTATTTTACTGACTTAACTTTTATTTAATCTGTCCTGTTTTTATCTCCTTGTGAAGCACTTTGTAACATCTGTTTTGAAAAGTGATATATAAATAAAGATTATGATTAAACCCAGCAGGAATTACTTTCAATCATTAAACTCAAGAAATGCATCATTTCATACAAATCTGAAACACATGATATGATTGATGAATGTAAATTTGATGTAATAATTTTCTTAAAAGTATGAATCCATCCATCTTATTATTTACTGTTTTATTTGTTTTTTCTTTCTTATTATTTAATTTGTTTTTTTTCTTCCTCTTTGTTTGTTTTCTGTCTCGTGCTCATTTCTGGAGATGAAAAGTCTTCATTCTTTTAAGATCACTTCTGTACGTTCTAAACTTGATGTTTCTCCAACTTTCACAAACACAATGTAATTTATTCCCTCTTGCAGTTTTCTATAGATGTCTTGGGAAACATATATCATCATTTAATCACATACTCAAAACTATCATGTGACACATGAGCTTTAACCTCACAGTATGTATAGTGATAGCTGTTTGATCGTCTTATGATCTCTGATTGCAGCTGTTAGACATTAACAGAACTGGAACTGTGCAAAAAATGAATTCTGATAAATTAACTCTAACTTGAGCTGTTTTCTACTGTCAGTGATCTCTGATACCTCAAAATAAAAAAATAGAGAGATTTAAATCATATTGAGCAATAAAGAGACTCAACCTCAAACATTCAGAAACTGAATCATTAATTCTTTTTAATGGAAAATTTATCAACATTTTCTTGACCATCTGTGGCACTACTGAAAATTATTTATCATCTTGTGTGATTAATTACACATATGGACTAATATTGTAGAAATACATACAATAATAAAACAATAAATATCCACCATGAATTATCTATTATTGTTACAAAACATGTCCAACAATAAAATATTGATTAACATCCAACTTCTATACTTATAAATCAAACCCAACAAGAAAATGAAAAAGGGAATTAAAGCTTCTTCAGTCCAGGATCAGAAAGTTTTTGTTGTTTTCTTGATTCAAATGTTTTGGAATCTTTGAATCTTTCTTTCCAGTTTTCTTTCTGACCCTTCATCACACATGAGACTCATCTGACCACCTGCTGGGTAGAAAAGTGTAAAAGCAATCAGAGTAGCTGCTGATCCAACTGATCCAAACCTTCTCTGTGTTCTTCATGTTGTTTGGTGTCTGTATTTGTGCACATATTGAGCATGTTAAACTCTCTCACTTTTTTGTATTTTCCCTCCTTTTTTCTGGGTATAAAATTCCTGCAGGAGAAAATGACAAGAGAGAACTTTTTCTATCCTGCATCAGCAACAGTCCTTTATTGTTTTGCTTTAATACATCTTTGTTCTACAGATTAAAAGAAAGTTGTTGAGTAATTCCACGACAACAGCAGATGTCATTTTCACATTTTACATTAATTTAGTCTCACTGTGTGGAGATGGGTGTTTTCTTGTGTTTGGATCATTTTTTATCAACTGATGGATGATTTGTAAAACTAAAGATAAATTGACATGAATCATTTGAATTAGCAGTTGGATTATTGAATTTCTTTCCTCGGCCTCCATTCTAGCTTGAAATTCTTGGTGTTCCTTCAGTTTTTTTCATGTCTTTCCTTTAACTTATTCTCCCTCTTTCTGTCTGCATAAAGCTTTTCCTCTTATTCCTTCTTTAGTTCCTCTTGCTCTTTGAACTCTTTCATCCACTTTGGGAGTCGAGGGTATTTCATATGCATAACAGAGAGGTGAAATGAAGCAACCATTCTGGTGACCCAACCGCTGTTCTCAGCTTCCTTTCTGGCCTGAAGTTCTTGCATTTCCTTCAGTATTTTCATTTCGCGTTTGCTTTGTTTTTCACATTCTTCCTTTACTTTAGCCTCCCTCTTCATGTCACCCTTCACTTCTCTCAGCTGTTTTTCATACTTTTTCTCTATTTCCTTCCTCAGTTTCTCCTGCTCTTTGTGTATTTGCTCTTTTTTCTCTTCCAGGATTCGTTGTTTCTCCTCTTCTATCGCTTTCTCTGCCTTTTGGAACATTTCAGTGGTGTAGTAGCTTCCTCTATTCTGCACATTTATAATTCTTATCTTCTTGAGCAGCTCACTGACCTGAGAACGATCCTCCAGTTTATTATTGAACACGTGGTACTGGCCGTTACATCTGGACACAAAGTCCTGCAGGTCTTTGTCGTCCTTCAACAACTCCTCAACAGGTTTCCCTTCGAGCAGGTCACCATGGGTAAAGAGAACCATGCTGTATTTGTCAGCTTCCTCACCAAAGATTTCCTGAATCTTCTGCACCGTCTTCCTTTCTTCCTCTGTGAATCTGCCCAGTCTGATGACAACCAGGAAGATATGAGGTCCAGGAGAAGCAAGGGAAATGCACCGGACAATATCTTTTAATGTTTTCTCTTCAGTGTCCTTGGTGTCAAACAGGCCTGGAGTGTCGATAATAGCAACCTTTTGTCCATCAACCTCGCCAACAGCCTTTTGACAGACTTTAGTCGAAGATTTGAAGCTGAATTCTGATTTAAAACACTTTCGTTCCAGAATGGTGTTTCCTGTGGCACTTTTGCCAACTCCAGTCTTCCCCACCATCACAATCCTGACCAGCTCATTATTGTTGTAGACTGAAAAAAAGGACAAACAATCAATGTTATGAAAATGTCTTTAATTAGTCACATCAGTGATGGATAACTATGGTTGGAAAAACTCAAGTTGTGTTTACACAGTATTAAGGTTCATGAGAGTTTCAGCTCTTAGTTGCTGAAGATTCTTCATTTGTTTTTTCATCTTTATTTTTATGTTTGTGGTTCTTTGGTCTTTATTACAATATCTTGTAAAAATGCCCAAAGTCATTGTTTAAGGAGAATTTTAAGAACCATACTGGATTATTTGTATTATTTAAATATTTTTGACTTGATCTTTGATGTTTTCTGAATCATTATGGTTCTAGTACCAAAAGACTCATCAACACACCCTACTTATTACCACAATTACACTGCATCACCCAGTCTGCATAAGCACAGCTGTTATGTTGGTGAGTGAATCACAGGAGACAAAGGATAACTTTGCTGAACTCTCAGCAACAGCCAGGGCTGGACTGGAAAAATTATTCAGGCCAGGAAATATAGCCCCAGTCAGACCACTCTTAAAGTGGGGGGGTCTGGGGGTTTCCACTAGGAAATGTTTAGTTACAAAGACTTGATTTCCTGCATTCTGGTGAATTTTAGTGCATGTGAATCACAAACTAATGAGCCAACAACTGCTTAGTACAATGTATTGATATGAACCTCAAGTAAAACCAAAGGTACATATCATTAAGGATGGAGACGACACTACTATTACCAATGCTGCTCTCTCCACCTTCAAAAGGAAAAACAGCAAGAGTAAAATTACCATTATACAGTGGAACAACCAGCGTATAAACAGCTGTTCTGTATTTTGAAACAGTCAATAAAATTCAGTAAATACCAAAGCTGCCCATTTTATCACTTTACATTTATGTAATAAATATACAAATTAATCTTATACATCTAATTAAATCAATTAAAAATAAATAATAAATAATTCAATTTTTCATGAAAAGAAATGGTGATCTTTGTACTGGAGGACAAAGAATCATAGAGAGGTATAGATTTCATTTTATATGATATACGAGTTATTGTCTGTGTTTGCAAGAGGCAACAGTGAGGGTGTCAAGGAAGTGTGACAAATTATCGGAGCCAGTTATTTTGTATGATTTTGTTAACTCAGCTAAAAATGTAATAACTTATTATGTGCAAAAAATGTATTACATTATTGATTTAGAAATGTTATTACATTATTGGCTGTTCAAAGCCCTCTCTTTCCAGCACGGAGCCAGGGCACCTGCTGGCAACTGTTTTATGATCATAAATGTGGACATCTTGTCCAATCTCTGCAGGTTTCTCCCAGCTGACTGATATCTCACCTGAGTTTGTTTCAACTTGAGGTTTTCCAGGAGGGCTGCAAGGTAAGGTTTTAATGAGACCGCTGACTTCATTGGCTGGCCCAACACCTACTGTGGTCACTGCTCTGCATCTGAACATATACTCTGTGTTAGGAGTCAGACCGCTCACTGTCACTTCTTCAGCCTTTGGTGCTGGTTTTTGTTGCCATCCATCCTCTCCACTGACACAGTACTCTACAGAGTAGGAGGTGATGTTCTCTGATCCAAATCTTGGTGGACAAATCTTCAGTGTAACGCTGTTGTGGGTTACATCACCTGCTGTCACTGTTTCAGGCTTTGAAGGCGGCTCAAAGTTCTCACTGACAGAAAAACCGTTTTCATAAACGTAGATGCTTGAACCTTTCTGTGTCTCATTTGTTAAACCTACTGTCAGGAACTTTATGTTCTTCTTCTCCTTGTTGGCCTCTGCAAAATCACTGAATAGATTTACTTTGTTCCTCATTGCATAAGATACTTCTTTTGAGGCGTACCATTGTTCCTTCTCTACATCATCGGTCTGTGGATATTGTGGTTTGTCTGGTTTGGATGTTTCTTCCAAGTAGTTTGATAAAGCTGAGAGATACGGTTCAGCTCTTCCCAGTGAGGTGAAAACAAAACACACAGCATGTTCTGCACAGAGAATTTCTTCATCAAGCACATTTTCAGATGGGACAATCTTGGTGTTTTTCATCATGTTGGTGAAAATTTTTAACCTGCGCATTTCCTTCTCTTTACAGTCCATCCACTCGTTCAGGCTTGTGTTGTTGAAAGGAGAAGAATGTCTCTTCTTCAGAATCTCTGCAAGCACAGCCTCCTCTTCCCCTCCTCCCCTGATTGATGGAAGTTTATTTGCCAAATTTTGTTGGAATTCCAGTTTGTACCCGGAGCAAAATTCTGCAAATGTTTTAAGTTTTTTACCAATCTGTGGGAACTGCTGTGCAGTGGTGGTTCTCATTGCATCATTGCACCTCATTTCCAGCTCAGTGAAGTCCTCCAGGACACTCTGGGATTTCTGCACTAAACTTATACTTATCTGACGGACGAGTTTAGCAGCAGATGGATCTAAACTCACAAGTGGCATCAGCCAGACCTTCATTGGTACAGCATTTTCTCCATTGGTTCCCAGTAATTGTGGTAGGCTTTGGTAGACTTGTATGGCATCCTGAAAGGATGTTGGAGTTTTCTTCAGTAAAAAGTCTCCATGGAATTTGCAGGAGAACTTCTCCACCTTTTCAATGTCCTTGGTTTCCATTTGGACAGAACCTTCCCCCCCTACTGTGATGGTGGGGATTTTCTCAATCATCACCTTCATGTTGCCCTGAATGTCTTGATGACTTTCTTCATCAGACACCTCACGGTCAAAGACAAAGAAGGCTTGTGCCCCATAAAGGATACCTGTGACTACATGTGTTGCTATTGCTTTATCAAAGACATCCGGATGCTTCACATTGTCTCTTCCAAGATGATTCATTGACAGTTGCTTCATCTTTGTGGTTGCATGGTACTTCAGTGTTACTCTGACCTGATGTTTGGATGTTTTACTATCTTTCAGGTATTTGGCAGATCCTCCAACCTCTACTAGTCCACCAAGGAAACTTGCCTTCAGGGATGCTTCTACATTTAATGCTGAAGATTTATCTGCAATTGATTCAGATGCAACTATCTGAAAATCGTTGCAGTGCTGTGGTCTTTCTTGTATATCATTTTTCAGATCTTTAAGGTCCCACAATGTCATGCCTGCAAAAGAAGAAACAAAAATCAAGATCAGCTTCCTTTAATGAATGAATGAATGTTCTGCCATTTCATGTCCCACCTCTTATGGGATTATAAGACACCTTTAACAGACATACAATAGAGAACTGGTCAGTATTGGTCACAAATCAGTCCAGGTGATCTAATAATAAAAAGCAACAATAATTGTTTGAGCCCTACACCTTACTAATACAAGGTTTTATTCCTGAACTCCTTTATAACACTAAACAAAAGACAAAAGATCCTCAATTTCTATTTCTCGCAGATCACACACTGGAAAAAATCAACTGTTTTCTTCCACAGCAGTGTACCGACCCATTTCAATGTTCAGAATGTTTTGGTTGTTGTCTAGTTGTGATGCATTTAGTATTTCTACATGTGAATGCTTACCAGGGATGAGTGAGTCTTTGCGGCAGTCATACAGCATCCCGAGGCTGAAAGGCCGGCCGAGCGCCGCCACCTCCATCGTCCCTGTGGCGTCAGCGTCCATTGCTCAGTGTGAACTGGAAAAAATGGACAACAGCTTGTTAGTTCTCCCTGTTGTCTGTCACCTTGTAATGTGGCTGCAACACAGAGGTACTGCAGAATCTATAAACACTAAATAAAATAATAACCACAGACATACACTAATAGGATAAATATTCTTTGAGATATCATGGATACAGAGGGTCTGAGAACTTTCTAAGATTTACAAAAATCCACAGAGATACTGTGGAATGGTAGGCTTCCCAAATGGGTCAGTAGTAACACAAGGGAAAAAATGGAGGGAAGCTGTTTGTTGCAGAAAACAGAGAAAATGTAATCAGCTCAATGTGTGTAAACTGAAATCCAGACTAGCTGCCTGTCACGTTTTGTGTTCCTTGTGCCTTTAAATTCCTGCATTTGTGCTCATGTTGAGCAGATAAAATGTTCTGCGTCTAATATCTCAAAAAATATTTAACTGTTTGTAATGATACTTTGTACAGAAATTCATGTTCCCCAGAGGATGATCCTGAATCCCCTGACTTTTCCTCTAGCACCGAGTTTTCTTATTAGTCTTATTCTGTGAAATATCTCAACAACTGTTGGACAGTAATTCAATAAAATCTCTCCTCTAAAATCCATCTGAGAGGAGAATGTTGGTGGAAAAACTAACTGTCTGTCTTAAAAGGTTTCTAAATGGTACAGCAGAAAGCCTCGGCTAGATGGACGCAGTCATGTAAATGCCTTTTAAAACGGGGGAACAGATACAACATGAATTATAGACATGAAACAGTTATCTGAGAAGATTAAACATGAGAGTACCGATCAGAGCACATTAACATTTAATAACTTACAGATCACCAAGTACTGAACATTATTCTACCAGTCAAAAGTTTGACTTCAGCTACTTGAAATCTAGTTTTTTATTATATTCCTCCATTTAAATTTTTCTGAATTCTGCGTTCTATGATTGAAGCACATTTTGTCATCAGAAAGATTGTCTAATCATGTGGTGGATGAATAAAAATGTTAATAATTCAGTAAGAAAGTATTTAAAATATAATCATACATTGAATGAAATTAAGATATACCATTGAATTTGTGATGATGCAACACAAACTTGCACTATTTTTTAATTAAAAAACACAGTCAGACATCAGCATGAAGAAGTGAAACAGATATGTGAGCACTATGATCTGAGGTAATCCTTCACATGTTTGTGAGTGATCACACTGTGCACCATAAAAAATAATAATCACACAATAACATTAGTAAATCAGGCTCATAGTGAAGAGATGTGAACTGATTTGCTCCTCCTCCCAAAGTCAGAGTGAAGCCACAAACCAGCTGTAAGGCAAGGCAAGGCAAGTTTATTTGTATAGCACATTTCAACAACAAGGCAAATCAAAGTGCTTTACATAGAGCATAAAAGGCATTAAAACAGAATATAAAAGCAATTAAAAATACATAAAAACAATTAAAAAGTGTTAAATTTGGAAATAAAAAGAAGCTAAAAGGGAGTAAGACAGATAAAACAAGATAATAAAAGTTACAGTGCAGTGTAAAATATTAACCCTCAAATTTGGTTTCATAAAAGGCAGCCAAAAGTCTTCAGCTGTGATTTAAAAGAACTGAGAGTTGCAGCAGACCTGCAGTTTTCTGGGAGTTTGTTCCAGATATGTGGAGTATAATAACAGAACACGGCTTCTCCATGTTTAGTTTTTATTCTGGGGACAGAAAGCAGTCCTGTCCCAGACGACCTGACCTGACGACCCTGGATGGTTCATAATGTAGCAGCAGATGACAAATGTATTTCGGCCCTAAACCATTCAGTGCTTTATAAACCAACAGCAATATCTTAAAATCAGTTCTTTGACAGACAGGAAGCCAGTGTAAAGATCTGAAAACTGGAGTGATATGTTCTACTTTCTTGGTCTTAGTGAGGACTCGAGCAGCAGCGTCTGAATCAGCTGCAGCTGTCTGATCGATTTTTTAGGGAGACCTGTGAAGACAGCGTTACAGTAGTCGAGTCTACTGAACTACATGGACAAGTTTTTCCAAATCCTGCTGAGACATAAGTCCTTTAATTCTTGATATATTCTTTGGGTGATAGTAGGCTGACTTTGTAATTGTCTTAATGTGGCTGTTGAAATTCAGGTCTGAGTCCATGACTAGACCAAGATTTCTGGCTTGGTTTGTAGTTTTTAACATTATCGATTGAAGCTGAGTGCTGACTTTTAAACGTTCTTCCTTGGCTCCAAAAACAATTACTTCAGTTTTATGTTTGTTTAATTGAAGAAAATTCTGGCACATCCAATCATTGATTTGTTCAATGCATGTGCTTGTATTAGACCATAGTCCCCTGGTGATATGGTTATGTAAATTTGTGTGTCATCCACATAACTGTGGTAGCATATTTTGTGGTTTTCCATAATCTGAGCTAGTGGGAGCATGTAGATGTTGAACAGAAGACGGGGAACTCTGCATGTAATTTTTGTCCACTCAGATGTGTAATTATCAATAGACACAAAGTAGTCCTTGTCCTTTAGTAGGATTCAATCCAGTTTAGTACTGTGCCAGAAAGTCCCACCCAGTTTTCCAGTCTGTCTAGTAATATGTTGTGGTCAGCCGTGTCAAATGCAGCACTGAGATCCAGTAATACTAATACTATAATTCTGCCACTGTCAGCATTTAAGTGGATGTCATTGAAGACCTTATCAAGAGCAGTTTCAGTACTGTGATGTGGTCGAAATCCTGACTGGAAGACATCAAAACAGTTTAGTGCCACAAAGTTGTTCAGCTGTTGAAAAAAAGCTTTTTCAATGATTTTGCTTAAAAATGGGAAGTTTGATATGGGCCTATAGTTGCTCATTAGTGATGTGTCTAGATTGTTCTTGTTTAAGAGTGGCTTGATGACGGCAGTTTTCAGGGCCTGTGGGAAGACACCTAAGAGAAGAGATGTGTTGACAATCTGTAGAAGATCTGATGCCATGCAATTTGAAACAATTTTGAAAAAGCCTGTAGCATTCCTCCATGGAGATCTTTTCTTACCAGAGACAGCCTTCACCTTAGTAGGTGCAATGGCATCAATAACATTTGTAATCTTAGAACTGAAATTATCTACATGCTCATTGACCGAGACCTAGAACCACTGGTTTTTTCAGTGATGTAATGTTTTGTGATTACCTCTGTTTGAACATTTGTGTGCATGGAGATAGCACTCTCAAAGAAAGGGAATCTTCAGGAATAATCAGAGAGAGCAACATCAGTCACCACAACCTTAGAAACATTCAGACCCTTAGAGATGATTAAGTCCAGAATGTGCCCCTTGTTGTGTGTGGGCTCCATTACATGTTGAGTCAGTCCATAGTTATCAAGAACATAATACAGTTCTTTAGTCCCTCTGTCCTGGGGGTTGTCAACATGGATGTTAAAAACACCAATAATAACTACACAGTCAAAGTCAATACAGACAATAGACAGCAGTTTAGCAAAGTCATCAAAAAAGGTAGCTCAGTTTTTAGGTGGCCTGTAGATATTTAGAAATATAGCTCGAGAGGAGGAATTCAACTGAAGAGCCACATATTCAAAAGAATCAAAGTTTCCATAAGTCATCTATTTGCATTGGAGGAAATCATTAAATAAAATGGCAACTCCACCTCCTTTCAACTTCACTCATAAAACTGAAGTTGGGAGGGGTTGACTCGATAAGAACAGTTGTAAGGACACTATGTTAGGATTTTGTCTTTATCTTATCAATACTCTTACTGGTTCTTTTTCATTACTAAAAAATTTTGTTTTTTTAATTAATTATTTTTAAAAAATAATAATTCAGACCAGGATTAGAAGTGATTTATATTTTAAATATGACTAAATATCGTTTCCAGAGCAGCAACAGTAAAGTCACTATTTAAACTCAATAACATCTCACTGGAAACTAATCCAAAATGTCAAATATTATCCTGACATCAAAATACTGAGTGAAGTTTTTAAAGAAAGAAGAAGACAGACATCAGTCAGTATCAGTCCTTCCTCCTTCTCCTCCTCCTCCTCTGCTGCTGGGATTCACTGCTGCAGGTACCGCTGGTAGAGAGGAGGAGCTGCTTTGTCTCAGCCAGCGGGACGTTTACAAGAATTTACAACATTTTAAGATTTGTGGTAAACTAAGTTTAACAGTTAGACTACATACAGACAGCTTTCATTAGAGCTTCTTTATAATAATTAACTACAGACAAACCAGATGAAAATATCACTTTTCTACATGCTTGTTCAACAGGTGGTTTGATTAATTACTTTAATGCACTTTCAGTAACGAACGTATACATCGACTCAGGTAAAACTTTTACTTCACCTGATTATGTGTGTGTGTGTGTCAAACTCCAACACAGACAGCAGAGAACAGAAGCAGCAACTATAAATGGCAGTAAAACACAGTAAAGACTCAGCAAAGTTTCTTCTGTTCATTCAGTTTAGACGCTGTGAAAAACACTTTGGTGCTGCACCTGAATCTTATAACGGTGGGAAAACCCTGATTTTTATAAATTGCATTTTACATTTTAGCAAATTCCACGATATTCAGCGTTTTACACTTGATTCCATTTTTATCATCAAATTCTGTGATTTTGTCCGTTTTCCAGAAAGCAGAAATCATCGGGCCCTACTGTCACAGTATGAAATTCCCTTGATATAGATAGACCGATAGATAAAGTACTAAACTAGTAAAAAACTAGAATACATTTTCCTCTCCTGTGATTCTCTGGTTGGAATCATGTCACAGCTTCTCTACATCTGTACATGTAAGCAGCTCATATGTGCAGTCACCTCTTGTTTATATAATATAGACTCTTTTTATACAGTTCAACAGTACAATATTCTAATCCATCATATTATTTCTCTTTTTTTTGTGCATATGTTTGTTCCTAACAATATTAGAGATCCTGGTGTCACAGCATGTTTATTACTAACCAACACAATGCAGAAGCCTCAGCGGTCACAAATCTGCCTCTATCCTTATTGAATGGATCTAATCTCTTGTTAATTGTGCTTCATCATGCATCACTCTTTCACATTTTTTAAATCATTTAATAAACTTTGTTATAAAAACAATTAACATATTATTATTAATCCGTACTGATTCACATGATAACATTACATAAGACTTTAACAACTAGCAGCAACAAGTGTTAGTAATTGCAGGAGATTTTACCTGTTTGATGTTTGGTTTGAGTTTCATGCAGGTTGAAGTTGGTCTTTGTGTTTCTGCAGCTGTACAGCATCGTCCCAAAAATGAAGATTCACATCATCAGTTCAGTTACAACAGCAGCAGGAAAGAGAAAGTTCTGTTGACAGCAAGAAACTCTCTTTATCTCTTAAACATCTGTAGTCATAGTGCTCACAGACAATCATAAATATCTGAGTTTAAGTTCTGTCCTATTTTTTTTTTTTTACTTTACTAAGATCATGTTGACCTGGATGAGTTTAGAGGTCCTGCAGCACTAATCTGGAAAAACAATAAAACTGAATCAGTGAACTTACAGCAGAAAGGTTTGTGATGCTCTGAGAGAGTTCTGTGGTTTCTATCTTTATTTCTCTCTGAAGGACAAACTCCACCTGATCTATAATCATGAACAGAAGGAGGTGCGGAGAAGAAACGCCCTGATTTCTTAGAAATTATCTAACCTTTATGACTCTGAAATAAACTTCTGATTAGGTAAAAGTCAATGGCGTTGTGCCAGGGGTGTGTCCTCCTACCACTTTTATTTGTTTTTGATGATCCTGTCATTGTGTCCCTGCTCAGTAATGATTAAACTAACCTTCGTCCAGTGGCGGATGAATTTAGTGACTGGTGCAAACGCTCCTTCTTGAATATAAATGTGTCTAAAACAAAGGAAATGATAAGTGACTTTGGGAAGAAACCTCCCCCTGTTCTTTCTGCTTCCTGCTCCAGTCTCTCCTTGTTGAGTGAGTTCAAGTTTCTGGTCGCAGATATAATCTGTCCAGATGCAGGACCAATAGATTTAAGAACTCATTTGTCCCTGCTGCTGTTGGCCTTTTGAATAATGTTATGTAAATCTGTGTTTTTTGTGTGAATTGTTTGTGTGTTGATTGTTGAGGATGATTATATTTACTGTTGGCTGTGCAACTAATTGGCCCTCGGAGAAAGTCAAAGGAAATATTAATAATATTTAGTGGCTGATTCTCCATCTTTGCACCACTTACACATGTGAACAACTATTAAACATCGTAGCAAAAGCCTTAATGCTGTTTAAACCCACTTTCAGATTTGTGAAACCTTTATTCTATTTGTGAAAACTGAAAAAATGGCGATTTCACTGCTTTTTTCCATCCAGACCACATTAGACCAGGTCCACCACTATATTTAGACCCGTCAAATCTGGACTAGATCAACCACTTTATTTGTGAAATCAGAAACAGTGAAATCGCCCTTTTTTCTGTAGTCATAAGCAAAATAAATGTTTCACAATTCTGAAAGTGGTTTTAAACAGTGTTAACACTTTTTAGAGAAAGTGGTGGAAAAACAAAGAATCAGCACTAAATATCATTATTTATGTTTTCCTCAACTTTTCTCTTCTCCTTCTTCTCTTTCTATGGATGTTTTGGTGACAATAGTGACACTGACATTAACCTGGCAATTAAAGCTTTACTGTATTTCTTAAATTTAAAAATAAAATGGAGCCTGAGCCTCTGAGCCTGAACATGGTCTTAGATCATTTAACCAGTTACTTCTTGCTGTTCCCAGGTCCAGTTTTGTGACCAGGACCCCCAAACTCTGGAGTGCACTTCCTGTAGAGATCAGACTGTCGACATCTGTGTCAGCATTTAAAAAACATTTAAAAACCTGCTTCTTCAGGATGACATTCTTGTAATGTAAGCAGACCCAGTATTATGACTCTAACCCTAGGGGGCCAGGCCTGTCCATCCAGGAATTTGGCCCACCAGGAGAAATCAGTATCAACGCTGCACAGGCTCACCAGGACTCAAGTCCTGGACCCGATGACATGAAAGGGCCTACGAGACTCAGGGGGAAAAAAATTTAAAAACATACAAACTAGGCAGGAGTTTTTTTTTCCTCCCTGTGAATTTTATTTTCTGTCTGTTTGTGGTGTCTGGATTTAGAGTGAAGTGAGATATCTGTCCTCGTGGGACAAAACCAGGAAAAAGACATTTTAAAGGTAGGAACAGACTTTAATACCTGCAGTTATTAATTTATTCATGCAGTATTCTTATGCTCGCACCACTTGTGATTGGACAGAAGGATGTATGCAGGCCTCACATGCGAGTCTTGTTTTTGGACATTGGTCGTCCCTTTAATTGTGGCCATTTAGACTTTATGGCACTTGAACTTATCAGGCAAAGGGCTCGCTCTCATCTGTTAGTGTGTGTGTGTGTGTGTGTGTGTCTATATCTGTTTCATATATATATGCTTCACTATGGGCTTATAATGATTATATGACTTGTATTTACTGTCGTGAGTCATCAAATTAAATTGCAGTAATCTGTGTTCTGTAGACGAACTCTTGACCTTGGACATGTGATCGATGATGCGATGATGATAAAACTTATGGGCGGTAGTGTTTGTCACCAGCATGTCTCTTAATTTGTCAGGAGTGAGGTTTGGGGACTGAATGTACCAATGTTGTGTGTGTGTGTTCTTTCTATGTGTGTACTTATTTGTATTCATCACCTTGTTTAATCTCTGTAATATTCTATTATTATATTTGTTCAGTGCTGTTCTGTCTTAATCGTTATTTTACTGACTTAACTTTTATTTAATCCTTTAATGTCCTGTTTTTATCTCCTTGTGAAGCACTTTGTAATATCTGTTTTGAAAAGTGATATATAAATAAAGATTATGATTAAACCCAGCAGGAATTACTTTCAATCATTAAACTCAAGAAATGCATCATTTCATACAAATCTGAAACACATGATATGATTGATGAATATTTTCTGGTTTCTTTAGTCTCTATGACAGTAAACTGAATATTTTTGGGTTGAAGACAAAATAAGATATTTTACATTGCATCTTGGGCTTTGACAATTGATAATCGAGAAAATAATCAACAGATTAATCAATAATGAAAATAATGGTTAGGTGAAGCCCTACTTTGAACTACATTTAGTCCAGTGGTTCCCAACCTAGGGGTCGGGCTCCTCCAAAGGGTCAGCAGATAAATCTGAGCAGTCGTGAGATGATTAATGAATCCTGAGATAGCAGTATTGGAAGTAAGAAGATTTTAGACATTCATATTTATAAAATATTCTTTTGATAACAGCAAAAATATGTAATTGGACATTAGCTCAGCAAGGATGAACCTTCCACAGCAGAACAGATAAACAGATTAAAGGAAGTGGATGAAATGGAAAAAAATACATTCAAACTGAAACTGAGACAAATACATTTTTAAAAAAACAAATAAATAATAGTATAATTATAATGGAATGTTTCAGGCCTTTGAAATGAACAAAATCAAACAAAAAAAGGAATGTAAATTTGATGTAATAATTTTCTTAAAGGTATGAATCCATCCATTTTATTATGTACTGTTTCATTTGTTCTTCCTTTCTTATTATTTAATTTCTGTTTTTTTTTCTTCCTCTTTTTCTGGTTTGTTTTTTGTTTTCTGCTTTTTGGTTGTTTTCTGTCTCGTGCTCATTTCTGGTGCACCCAGAAAGATGAAAAATCTTCATTCTATTATGATCACTTCTGTACATTCTAAACTTCATGTTTCTCCAACTTTCACAAACACAATGTAATTATTGTATCTCGTGTGTTTGTTTCTTTATTATTATGGGACATCAGACCTAAATTTGACCCCCTAAACACGCTCAAAAGCTCACCAAATTTGGCACGCACAAAAATGTAAGAATTGACCCCCAAAGTGCCAAAATGTGCTCTTTAGCACTACCTATGTAACTAAAATGGCCGCAATGGCCCATAGGAATGTTGTAGAGAGCTCAAACCAAAATTCAATTATTCGTCTCATCAAGACCTACGAATCATACACTGACACCCCTGACCTAAATCCAACAGGAAGTCCGCAATTAGCCTGTCAATAAAGACTTTGCCTCAATTTTGGCCCCCGAACAAACGCTATCTCCTCCAAGAGCGTTAATGGTATCGACTTCAAACTTTAATACATGACTTATGACACTGTGCTGAAAAAATTGTTACAAACTTTGTAATAACTCGAACGGTTTGGATTTTATAAGCCCCAAAAGTTGCAGTGCCACATCACCCTTACAATATAAAGCAATGGGGAGGCATGAACTTTGTGTCAAACAGAGGCTTCTGACGTCTAAACTATAAGTCTGACCACTTTCAAACCTGTATCAATGGATTCGCAACGGATTTTTAATGTAAGATTTGACCAAAATAATGTGATTTATGAAGAGATTTTACAAGAAGAGTACTTAATAACATTCTCCTCTCCAACTGAGAGGGAGAGAGAGAGGAGGGAAGAAAGAGGGATGTGTGCCACACTCAGTGGAGGCTGGTCCATAGAGACAGAGAAAATAGACCCTCCTCTATTATTTGAGAGGCAAGAGGGAGATCAAAATATAAAAAAGAATATTTGGTTGAAATAAATCATTACCAAATCTCAGTATAATTTACAACATATTTTTTCTCTCTTCTTTGGAAGAGACATGTAAAATGATGCTCCAAGGGAGGATGGCCTCCCTAACCAGTCAACAACCAGAATGCAATATTGACATCAAGTTGGTCCAATGATAGTTTCCAGAATTCATCTTCAATTCTCTCCACTGTAAGGCAGAGTAGCAGCAGTAGATAGCTCCTTGCGTTAGCCAATGCAACAGCTGGCTTGTTGTAGCAGCCTAAAGTACTCTTTATACATCCATGGAAGGACTGTTAAGGACTGTTGTTAAGCTAATAGGAGAAATTATCTGGACTGTGCAGCACAGCAGCAGCAGGACACCGCCAGGGAGCGGCTGGAGAGAGAAGCAACTGGAGAAACAACCAGGAGAGTTAGCTTGTTTGTCATTGTTGCTAATGATATCAGACTGGTTAAACAGCAGCCATAAAGTTCTGTTAACTAACAAACAAGATGACAAACAGTCACAAATGGATGTTAGGACATGAATACTTAATCTCCATGATAGAAAGAAGAAGACATCAGATAACATGAGGCAGATACAGATTCTCTCCCTCTGTCTCTTTGGTCGCTCCCATAAGACTCCCAGCCTGAACACGTGTACATGACAATATTCCATCAGTGATGCAAACTGGCTGAATAGCGCCCCCTACGAAATTTCAGCGAAGCAGCCCCAGCAGCAGGCAAAATAGTGTACAAAGGAAGTGATATTTATCTCCTTCACTGTCTGAAAACAGCCCGGGTCTGAAAACATCTACATGCCCGTGACAGAAGCCCTTCGATTGCACTGCAGCCCGACGTGCACCGAGGCGCGAGGGCCCGTTCAACGCTGCTTGCAGCTTTAATTTATTCCCTCTTGCAGTTTTCTACAGATGTCTTGGGAAACATATCATATCATCATTTAATCACATACTCAAAACTATCATGCGACACATGAGCTTTAACCTCACAGTATATTTAGTGATAGCTGTTTGATCGTCTTATGATCTCTGATTACAGCTGTTAGACATTAAAAGAGCTGGATCCTTCATGGATAGAATTCATATGCATACGTGTGGAAAAAATGAATTCTGATAAATTAACAATAACTTGAGCTGTTTTCTACTATCAGTGATCTCTGATACCTCAAATACTTCACACAGCACGAGAGATTTAAATCATATTGAGCAATAAAGAGACTCAACCTCAAACATTCAGAAACTGAATCATTTATTCTTTTTAATGCAAAATTTATCAACATTTTCTTGACCATCTGTGGCACTACTGAACAATTATTGATCATCTTGTGTGATTAATAACACATATGGTCTAATATTAAAGAAATACATCCAATAATAAAACAATAACTATCCACCATGAATTATCTATTATTGTTACAAAACATGTCCAACAATAAAATATTGATTAACACCCAACTTCTATACTTATAAATCAGACCCAACAAGAAAATGAAAAAGGGAATTAAAGCTTCTTCAATCCAGGATCAGAAAGTTTTTGTTGTTTTCTTGATTCAAATGTTTTAGAATCTTTGAATCTTTCTTTCCAGTTTTCTTTCTGACCCTTCATCACACATGAGACTCATCTGACCACCTGCTGGGTAGAAAAGTGTAAAAGCAATCAGAGTAGCTGCTGATCCAACTGATCCAAACCTTCTCTGTGTTCTTCATGTTGTTTGGTGCCTGTATTTGTGCACATATTGAGCATGTTAAACTCTCTCACTTTTTTGTATTTTCCCTCCTTTTTTCTGGGTATAAAATTCCTGCAGGAGAAAATGACAAGAGAGAACTTTTTCTATCCTGCATCAGCAATAGTCCTTTATTGTTTTGCTTTAATACATCTTTGTTCTACAGATTAAAAGAAAGTTGTTGAGTAATTCCACGACAACAGCAGATGTCATTTTCACATTTTACATTAATTTAGTCTCACTGTGTGGAGGTGGGTGTTTTCTTGTGTTTGGATCATTTTTCATCAACTGATGGATGATTTGTAAAACTAAAGATAAATTGACATGAATCATTTGAATTAGCAGTTGGATTATTGAATTTCTCTCCTCAGCCTCCATTCTAGCTTGAAATTCTTGGTGTTCCTTCAGTTTTTTTCATGTCTTTCCTTTAACTTATTCTCCCTCTTTCTGTCTGCATAAAGCGTTTCCTCTTATTCCTTCTTTAGTTCCTCTTGCTCTTTGAACTCTTTCATCCACTTTGGGAGTCGAGGGTATTTCATATGCATAACAGAGAGGTGAAATGAAGCAACCATTCTGGTGACCCAACCGCTGTTCTCGGCTTCCTTTCTGGCCTGAAGTTCTTGCATTTCCTTCAGTATTTTCATTTCCCGTTTGCTTTGTTTTTCACATTCTTCCTTTAATTTAGCCTCCATCTTCATGTCACCCTTCACTTCTCTCAGCTGTTGTTCATACTTTTTCTCTATTTCCTTCCTCAGTTTCTCCTGCTCTTTGCGTATTTGCTCTTCGTTCTCTTCCAGGATTCGTTGTTTCTCCTCTTCTATCGCTTTCTCTGCCTTTTGGAACATTTCAGTGGTGTAGTAGCTTCCTCCATTCTGCACATTTATAATTCTTATCTTCTCGAGCAGCTCACTGACCTGAGAACGATCCTCCAGTTTATTATTGAACACGTGGTACTGGCCGTTACATCTGGACACAAAGTCCTGCAGGTCTTTGTCGTCCTTCAACAACTCCTCAACAGGTTTCCCTTCGAGCAGGTCACCATGGGTAAAGAGAACCATGCTGTATTTGTCAGCTTCCTCACCAAAGATTTCCTGAATCTTCTGCACCGTCTTCCTTTCTTCCTCTGTGAATCTGCCCAGTCTGATGACAACCAGGAAGATATGAGGTCCAGGAGAAGCAAGGGAAATGCACCGGACAATATCTTTTAATGTTTTCTCTTCAGTGTCCTTGGTGTCAAACAGGCCTGGAGTGTCGATAATAGCAACCTTTTGTCCATCAACCTCGCCAACAACCTTTTGACAGACTTTAGTCGAAGATTTGAAGCTGAATTCTGATTTAAAACACTTTCGTTCCAGAATGGTGTTTCCTGTGGCACTTTTGCCAACTCCAGTCTTCCCCACCATCACAATCCTGACCAGCTCATTATTGTTGTAGACTGAAAAAAAAGGACAAACAATCAATGTTATGAAAATGTCTTTAATTAGTCACATCAGTGATGGATAACTATGGTTGGAAAAACTCAAGTTGTGTTTACACAGTATTAAGGTTCATGAGAGTTTCATCTCTTAGTTGCTGAAGATTCTTCATTTGTTTTTTCATCTTTATTTTTATGTTTGTGGTTCTTTGGTCGTTATTACAATATCTTGTAAAAATGCCCAAAGTCATTGTTTAAGGAGAACTTTAAGAACCATACTGGATTATTTGTATTATTTAAATATTTTTGACTTGATCTTTGATGTTTTCTGAATCATTATGGTTCTAGTACCAAAAGACTCATCAACACACCCTACTTATTACCACAGTTACACTGCATCACCTGTTATGTTGGTGAGTGAATCACAGGAGTTTCAATTTCCTGCATTCTGGTGAATTTTAGTGCATGTGAATCACAAACTAATGAGCCACAACTGCTTAGTACAATGTACTGATATGAACCTCAAATAAAACCAAAGGTACATATCATTAAGGATGGAGACGACACTACTATTACCAATGCTGCTCTCTCCACCTTCAAAAGGAAAAACAGCAAGAGCACGCCATATTTTTAAATTACCATCATACAGTGGAAACCGCTTATAGCGATCACTGTTACAGTGATTGACCATTTATATGGATCAGAAAGCTCAGGACAGAATCATTCCTGTACAAATGCTGTTTAAATAATTCACTTATAGTAATCAATAATCCGCTTACAGTGTTTATTTTGGGTCTTTTCATACATGAAAACATTTGGAAAAAAAACATTTTAAACTACAGTAATTCTAGTTTCTTTTTACCTTACACCCATAGTTCACGTATGATGTGTATTTAGTGGCGTTGCAGCGCAGCCCCACAGGGTTGACTCTGTCTCTCTCTCTCTCTCTCTCTCTCTCTCTCTTTTATTTAATGTTATCAAATGGAGAGAAATGTCCTCTCCTTTTCCTAGTAATATTTTTGTCTTCCCTCATGGCAGAGTTGTACAGTGTTACAGGTTACGTTTGTCCTAAGGTTGATTCTGGTTCAACTTTCTCCCTGCGGTCCCCACCCCCACAGCTACACACAACCCGTCTGCTTCCAGCTGGTGACCTGAGGCTGGTGACGTGTGCACATTGAAATCATGACAAGAAAAAGAAAACGGAAGGAAAACGTAATTTTCTCTCAATGAAAAATGTAGTCTTATTGAAGCTTATGATAAACTGCCGAGAACGAGCCAACGAGATGCAGCAGAGAAACAACCAGCGTTTAAACAGCTGTTCTGTATTTTGAAACAGTCAATAAAATTCAATAAATAGCAAAGTTGCCCATTTTATCACTTTATATTCATGTAATAAATATAAAAATGTCAATTAGATGGTAATCTGCATGAGAAATTACGAAAAAGAAAAAATCAGTTATAATTAAAGCTGCAAGCAGCGTTGGTCAGGACCTCGCACTCTGGCCCGTCGGGATCAGATCATTTTGCTTTTTAAAAATGAGAGATATTTCCTTCAAGTGTGGTGTGCTTTTATTTTGAAAGTTTGACTGACAGGATGAGAATTTTCTGCAGGGTGAGACATGTCTGTCTTGCTCACATCTGTGTCATCAAAATCATGCAAGTTTTGGGCCCATTCACTGTCAGGTGTGTAGAGACAATAAGTAACTGCAGCTGTAACTGCACTGTCTGAAAACAGCCCGGGTCTGAAGACATCTACATGCCCGTGACAGAAGCCCTTCGACTGCGCCGCGGCTCGACGTTCGCAGAGGCGCGAGGGCCCGTTCAATGCTGCTTGCAGCTTTAATTTTACTGATATAGAGTACACCTGTTTAAAACTATTTTTTTTTCGATAAAATGACACTAACTGTATACATTTGATTTTATTAACATGTCTTGTACCTGCAGGTTGCTCTGTAGTAGTGGGCTGTTGTACTACTGTGGCATCAACGCTGCTCTCTCCACCTTCAAATAGAAAAAAGCAAGAGCACAGCACACCATATCTTTTAATGTACCAATATAATACAGTTAACAACTCTCTCCACCTATTCAAAGAACAGAGCAAGAGCACAATACCCTCCTCAGTTTACTGATATACACCCATCACAAGTAAGAGTACACCTGTTTAAAACTATTTTTTTTCCATAAAATGACCCTAAACTGTATACATTTGATTTTTCTAACATGTCTTGTACCTGCAGGTTGCTCTGTAGTAGTGGGCTGCTGGTCTTCTGTGGCATCAACGCTGCTCTCTCCACCTTCAAATAGAAAAAAGCAAGAGCACAGCACACCATATCTTTTAATGTACCAATATAATACAGTTAACAACTCTCTCCACCTACTCAAAGAACAGAGCAATGGCACAATACCCTCCTCAGTTTACTGATAATACTCTAACAGTTACCCATCAAAGGTTAAATTAGCCCTTCAACCAACACAAATACTAAATAACACAAATATTTAAGTTTCAACTAATTACAGCAGCCTGAATAATGTGACAGAAGATGTGTTTTCTCAATAATTTTAAATTATGAGCTCCAAGTATGAACTTGCTGACATGCCATCAATGTTTTTGAGGAAATTAGAAAGGAAACTACCACTTTCGGCAGCTTTAACAAGGGGACGATGATGACGCATCAGTAACATTAGCTACGTTGGCTAGCTAGCATGTTTATTTACCTTTCTTTTTTCTCTTTTTTTCTCTGTCTGTTTTCTCTGTTTTCTCTGCTCCACCCTTCCTCTTTTTTCCACCGTCCATCTTGCTGCTGAGTCATTTAGCCGCACTAAATGCACAGGCAACATGTAACTGCCAACTTCTCTCTCCATCTCTACGGAGAGAATTAGCGTAATGAAAAGCAACCCATCTGTGTTGTTTATGTGTCTGTAAACACAACGATAGCCTCAGCAGTGCCTCTCCTCCCACGTCGGCGCAAATATGCACCTGTGGTGCCCGAGAATTACCAAACAGACACAGACGCACAAATAATAGACTTACATCTGAGGAAGACTGCATGAAGACTGTGTTTGGGTCTGCACTGGCGTTACACCTGCAGGAAAACAGGCCCCATTACGCTAAAATAGGCCTGTAAATAAAAGAAACACGAACTGGACCACTAACACCTGGGGGGTGTTCCATCAAGCTGGCTAACGGGATAGCTTGGCTTATTTGCTTATTTATATGGCCTCGCTAATTTAAGTGAGAGTTCTGTTCCATCACTGTGGCTTACATGAGTCCCAGCTCAGTAACCATGGTAACTTAGTCGGCAGAACTAGCCTGCTCCATGGCAGGTTAACGGTCAAGCTTAATTCAGCTGCATGTCAAAGAATGTCTGACGGACGGAAACAGACTCTCAAAAGACGGTTCCATCAAGTATCTTTTCGCACTTGCAATCCTTTAATTTAAAAGCTTAGCATTTATAATTTAAGAAATAAAAGTGTGCCAGCGTTATTTTGAAGTTATTTATTTATTCATTCACCGAATTTTGTTCAAGCTGTGAGGACAAAAAGAAAATTAAATAAACCTTCTGCTTCTGTGTTTAAATGTATACAGTGGTAACTGCTTATAGTGATTATAGTTACAGTGATCAGCTGCTTATATGGATCAAGAAGCTCTGAGACAGAATCATTCCTATACAACAATACAATACATTTATGCTGTTCAAATAAGTCACCTATAGAAATCAAGCAGTCCGCCTACTGTATTCATTTTGGGTCTTTTCATACATGACAACATATGGAAAAACATTTTAAACCATGTAAATCTATTCTTGTACTTTACTCCCATGATAAGCGGCTCCTGCTGCGTGCACACTGAAATCATGACAGAGACAGGAAGTCATTTTCTCTCAATGACAAACGTAGTCTCCCCGAAACTTATGACAATGGGGGGATTTAAGTAAATTTCACCGCTTTCACCGCTTCAAAAATGTGCACACTCCGTTTGAAACAGCTGTACTGTATTTTGAAACAGTCATTAAAATCTGTCTCTTTATATTCATGTAGGCTAATAAATATACAAATGTCAATTAGATGGTATTCTGCATGACAAATAAAGAAAAAGAAAAGGTTATAATAATTATCTGCTTATAGTGTTATTTGACCCGGACAGACGTGATCATTATAAGTGGTTTCCACTGTACTTATATCCTTCCCCATTTTCCAGTTAATTTTTAACTTTCAGTGATGCTTGTAAATGGATCCTGTGAAAGAGAAAATGTGTCAAAGAGTATGATAATATTGGAAAGTTCTCTTAAATTGCCTACACCATAATTTTAAATATACATCTGACGTTATCTAGCCTATTGATAATATGACTACAGTCACTGATCTGAATGCTCATTTATTAACAAATAAAGATAAAACTGCTGCTCGTCACTATCACCATGCAGACTCATCAAGCTGAATGCAGGGATTGAACCATCAACCTTCGAGTAATGAGTTTGCTCCTCTAACCTTTAGGCCATCACTGCCCACCTACAGGTATACATTTAATCTGTCATCGGTTTTGTGGCAAATCAGCTGCTTCACCTTGTTAATTGCAGCAGTTTTGCCCTTTTTGGTGAAAACTCCTTTATATTCTTCATATAATTTCATCAGCAGGTTTGTTCTGTTGCTGAGAAGAACACCACTCTAGTTTTCTCTTCTTTTTGCGACACAGTATCGTCTTTTCGACAATCGACTGTTCTGGGCTGCTTATGTACTCCATGCACATGCACACTTGAAGCTTATTCCAGTCTGGCTAGACTTAGCGTTGACTAGATGCAGCTCAGCTGCGTTAGTGGAACAGCTTGAGCTTCAAGTGAAAGTTGATGTTAATTCTAGCCAGGCTTCTTCAAGTAAGCGCAGCTTTCTTTAGCTGCATTGATGGAACACCCCTCTGGTCGCAGTCGGGATCTCGTGTTTAGTGACATCAGTTATGGTTCAGGTAGTACAGTGTGCTACAGGTGTTGAGAAACAAGTTTCCCTGCAGCCATCCTCAAGTGTAGGAGAGAGAAATAAGAGAAGAGCAAACAAAAGTGTCAATAAAGAGGCTCATGGCGAAGCATAAAGCTTATGAAACCTTGGTACAAGCCAAAAGAATGAAGAAATGATGAGAGGTGCATCTATCTTATTCTTTTAGTCAGTGTGTCAATTATTTTTTTATTATTCATGTAGTCTATATTTTGTTTTTATAAATACCACTTTATGTTTCTGTAGCCCAGTCTAAAAATGTTTCATTTTAGAAAAATAAATATGTAAATTTTTGTATCGCTTCATCACAATGTATTGTGTAAAAGATAGATGCTAATCGCGATTAGCGCATTAGCACGCTAGTTATATTAGCACACACTGCACCATAGTAACAGCTAATGTTACTGTTTGTTGCTAGTATGTGTTGATGGGAATTAGATAAAAGCTCAAAATGCACTCGACATGAATAGTAAAAGAGCTTTAGGACAAGTTCAGTGAGTGAGAAAAACTGTCATGTACCTCTAATAGACTGAGGACCAGGAAACACTTCTTGGACTCTATGGAAGAGTAGATGTCTCCCGCTCAGCTATCACTTTGTCTGGACTGTTGTCGTCCACCAGCCTGTAACCTCACTCATCATTCCCCTCATCATGCATCGCCCCATTCCTCATCCTTTGCCCATGTTTCAACTCAGGGATTTGTGGGTAACGATTAACCAGTGCACGTGCTATTTTGTTTTGTAGCTTGCATTTGCAAGTGAAGCGGCCATTTGTTTTAGGACTCTATGCTCCCGAGCAATGAGTCAGGCCTGCGACGTTTTGTTTTGGTTTAAAGGACAAAATTTTATTTTAGTTGCAGAGTGAGTGTGTGCGTGTGAGTGTGGGCCCTTTAGTTAGAAGCTTTGAAACTGATAATATATAAAGAGGTCATAACTTCTGAGAAAAGTCTGAAAAGCAAAAGGGAAACACAACTAAGTTTTGTACAATATTTTCATACCTATTAATTTTTATTAATTGGTTTAAATATTTGTTTTCATTAACTAAATTCATTATTTGCATTTAAAGTACTGTGTCTGTCGTTTTAAGGTATGATTTGAGTCTAAAAACCAGAGAATATTGACTAAAAACATAATTCTTAGTGGGATTTAAAATTAGTGATTCCTACTATACATTCCTGCTAAGTGGAGGCACCGCCATATATTTGTAGTTGATATTCATGTAAAGGTTTAAAAGCTGGTAATTTCATTTCGGTTACACA
Organism: Thunnus thynnus; assembly: GCF_963924715.1. NCBI lineage: Eukaryota > Metazoa > Chordata > Actinopteri > Scombriformes > Scombridae > Thunnus > Thunnus thynnus. The sequence continues at coordinate 31,733,354 of NC_089528.1, forward strand.
GGTTAGCACGGCCAGCCACGGGTAAACGTACCCAGGGTCCAGCCCATAGTACTACAACACTTGTTGGACAGTTACTAACTAAATAGCTACATGGAACGGGTGTTACATTTAGGAAGTGCATATATTTTTATACACATTTTATACATCTGGCCTCTGGACACACTTCCATGACACCCTTATAGTTGCTTCTTTCAAAAAGCTACTCAAAACCTGACCACACACACACACACACACGCATGTTGAAAGATAATTAGTGATTTAATTTAATTTGGTAAATAGAGTATATTTAGGTGATACTCATGCACATATACTAACATTTCTTATGTATTTAGTGCAAGAGGATGTACAAATTTGTGGGATCATTCTGATTAACCATCAGAGACCCACAGAGGCGTCTGCACCCTTTGCCGCCATCTTTCAGAGGCTGCAGCGAGCTCAGTTTTAAAGCTAGTGAAGATACTGGTATCATATGAAACTAGAGGATCTAAGGCAGCCACTGGTATCAACCATGTCTTAACATATGTTGAAACCATGTTTCAGCATGTCCCCATAATTTCCAAAGAAAATACACGTCTCAAGAATGATCTACAGATATCATTTGCTTCAATGGCTTGTCATGACTGCATTCAAATAACCAGGGATGTAAATAGCGCAAGGATTCTGATTTTAATACATTTTCCTGTGACTTGTCAGAGTCAGGTTTGCTATGAGAGAGGTATAGATTTCATATTATATGACATAAGAGTAATTGTCTGTGTTGCAAGAGGCAACAGAAAGGGTGTTAAGGAAGTGTGACTAATTATCGGATCCAGTTATTTTGTATGATTTTGTTAACTCAGCTAAAAATGTAATAACTTCTGATGTGCAAAAAATGTATTACATTATTGATTTAGAAATGTTATTACATTATTGGCTGTTAAAAGCCCTCTCTTTCCAGCACGGAGTCAGAGCACCTGCTGACATCTTTTTTATGATCATAAATGTGGACATCTTGTCCAATCTCTGCAAGTTTCTCCCAGCTAACTGATATCTCACCTGAGGTTGTTTCATCTTGAGGTTTTCCAGGAGGGCAGCAAGGTAAGGTTTTAATGAGACCGCTGACTTCATCGGCTGGCCCAACACCTACTGAGGTCACTGCTCTGCATCTGAATATGTACTCTGTGTTAGGAGTCAGATCGCTCACTGTCACTTCTTCATCCTTTGGTGCTGGTTTTTGTTGCCATCCATCCTCTCCGCTGACACAGTACTCTACAGAGTAGGAGGTGATGTTCGCTGCTCCAAATCTTGGTGGACAAATCTTCAGTGTAACGCTGTTGTGGGTTACATCACCTGCTGTCACTGTTTCAGGCTTTGAAGGCGGCTCAAAGTTCTCACTGACAGAAAAACCGTTTTCATAAACATAGATGCTTGAACCTCTCTGTGTCTCATTTGTTAAACCTACTGTCAGGAACTTAATGTTCTTCTTCTCCTTGTTGGCCTCTGCAAAATCACTGAATAGATTTACTTTGTTCTTCATTGCATAAGATACTTCTTTTGAGGCGTACCATTGTTCCTTCTCTACATTGTAAGTCTGTGGATCTTGAGGGTCGTCTGGTTTGGGTGTTTCTTCCAAGTAGTTTGATAAAGCTGAGAGGTACGGTTCAGCACTTCCCAGTGAGGTGAAAACAAAACACACAGCATGTTCTGCACAGAGAATTTCTTCATCAAGCACATTTTCAGATGGGACAATCTTGGTGTTTTTCATCATGTTGGTGAAAATTTTTAACCTGCGCATTTCCTTCTCTTTACAGTCCATCCACTCGTTCAGGCTTGTGTTGTTGAAAGGAGAAGAATGTCTCTTCTTCAGAATCTCTGCGAGCACAGCCTCCTCTTCCCCTCCTCCCCTGATTGATGGAAGTTTCTTTGCCAGATTTTGTTGGAATTCCAGTTTGTACTCGGAGCAAAATTCTGCAAATGTTTTAAGTTTTTTATCAATCTGTGGGAACTGCTGTGCAGTGGTGGTTCTCATTGCATCATTGCACCTCATTTCCAGCTCAGTGAAGTCCTCCAGGACACTCTGGGATTTCTGCACTAAACTTATACTTATCTGACGGACGAGTTTAGCAGCAGATGGATCTAAACTCACAAGTGGCATCAGCCAGACCTTCATTGGTACAGCATTTTCTCCATTGGTTCCCAGTAATTGTGGTAGGCTTTGGTAGACTTGTATAGCATCCTGAAAGGATGTTGGAGTTTTCTTCAGTAAAAAGTCTCCATGGAATTTGCAGGAGAACTTCTCCACCTTTTCAATGTCCTTGGTTTCCATTTGGACAGAACCTTCCCCCCCTACTGTGATGGTGGGGATTTTCTTGATCATCACCTTCATGTTGCCATGAATGTCTTGATGACTTTCTTCATCAGACACCTCACGGTCAAAGACAAAGAAGGCTTGTGCCCCATAAAGGATACCTGTGACTACATGTGTTGCTATTGCTTTATCAAAGACATCCGGATGCTTTACATTGTCTCTTCCAAGATGATTCATTGACAGTTGCTTCATCTTTGTGGTTGCATGGTACTTCAGTGTTACTCTGGCCTGATGTTTGGATGTTTTACTATCTTTCAGGTATTTGGCAGATCCTCCAACCTCTACTAGTCCACCAAGGAAACTTGCCTTCAGCGATGCTTCTACATTTAATGCTGAAGATTTATCTGCAATTGATTCAGATGCAACTATCTGAAAATCGTTGCAGTGCTGTGGTCTTTCTTGTATATCATTTTTCAGATCATTAAGGTCCCACAATGTCATGCCTGCAAAAGAAGAAACAAAAATCAAGATCAGCTTCCTTTAATGAACAAATCAGTCCAGGTGATCTAAGAATAAAAAACAACAATGATTGTTCGAGCCTTACACCTTACTTATACAAAGTTTTATTCCTGAATTCACTAAATAAGGCGATGATTTGAAGGTCTCTTTTTCAAACAACCATCTCAGATGATGTGAGTCTCTCATATCAAAGAACTCACTTGTATTCTTCATAACACTAAACAAAAGACAAAGGATCCTCATTTTCTATTTTTCACAGATCACACACTGGACGAATTTCTTCCGATGTTCAATTTCAGTGGTCAGAATGTTTTGGCTGTTGTCTAGTTGTGATGGATTAAGTATTTCTACATGTGAATTCTTACCAGGGATGAGTGAGTCTTTGCGGCAGTCGTACAACATCCCGAGGCTGAAAGGCCGGCCGAGCGCTGCCACCTCCATTGTCCCCGTGGCGTCAGCGTCCATTGCTCAGTGTGAACTGGAAAAAATGGACAACAGCTTGTTAGTTCTCCCTGTTGTCTGTCACCTTGTAATGTGGCTGCAACACAGAGGTACTGCAGAATCTATCAACACTAAATAAAATAATAAGCATAGACATACACTAATAGGATAAATATTCTTTGAGATATCATGGATACAGAGGACTTTCTAAGATTTACAAAAATCCACAGAGATACTGTGGAATGGTAGGCTTCCTAAATGGGTCAGTAGTAACACAAGGGAAAGAAAATAGAGGGAAGCTGTTTGTTACAGAAAACAAAGAAAAAGTAATCAGCTCAATGTGTGTAAACTGAAATCCAGACTAGCTGCCTGTCACTTTTTGTGTTCCTTGTGCTTTGATCCTGTATTTGTGCTCATGTTGAGCAGATAAAATGTTCTGCGTCTAATATCTCTAAAAAATATTAAACTGTTTGTAATGAAATTTTGTACAGACATTTCTGTTCCCCAGAGGATGATTCTGAATCCCCTGACTTTTCCTCTAGCAGCAAGTTTTCACATATTCTGTGAAATATCTCAACAACTGTTGGATGGGGTGTCAAGAAATCAGTTTCACACATTCATGTTCCCCTCAGTATGAATTGTAATAACTATGATCATCTGACTTTTCATCTAAAGCCATTATCTGGTCAAAATTTTTTCAATGTGTCGAATACTTTGGTGACCAATTACCCGCAAAACTAACAACATTTACACCAGCAGTGGTGGAAAGTAACTAAGGGACAAGGTGACGTCATCAAATATCTTGTTTTGTCCAACAAAAGGCCAAAACTCAAAGATATTCAGCACCAATGCACCAGCACAACCCACCTGGTGGAAAGTGTTATTTCTTTTCAAATAAAGCTTTTGTAAAATAAAAAAATTACATACAACACTCATGAACATGTTAATTATTATAATGGGGGAGGAAATGCTTCAGCAGCTTCCTGTTTGTTTCCTTCTCTAAACGGCTCCTCTAGAAACATCATCCAGTCAGTGCAGCAGTGCAGCCAGTTGCTGACTCAAGATATTCACATAAATTTAACCAATCAGATTCCTCCAATTTAATTCAGAAAGGGTGATTTAAGTGAATTAAGTATGATTCAAACCAGTTTAGTATTATATTATTTATATATATATATATATATATATATATAATTATATTTAGTAGTTAAGTTTATTAGACAGACAGGATGGATGTGTAGGATTTAATGTCTACAGTCCAATGCGGAGTGTGGCCGTAATGTGCCTAATATGCTATAATTCAGCTATCATTGAAGCGTGTGGCTGTGGCGTGGCGTTGAGTTTTGATGTTTCGCCATGACAGAGGAAATTGCTACAACTTTAGTGCAAATGCTCCAGTCTGCCCCAAACTTTGCATGTTTGATAAGAACACGTCCTCATGACAATATTCAGTCAGTGATGCAAACTGGCTGAATTACGCCCCCTACGAAATAGCAGAAAAGCAGCCCCAGCAGTGGGCAAAATAGTGGACAAAGGAAGTGATGTTTATCTCCTTCTGTCTGAAAACAGCCTGGGTCTGAAGACATCTACATGCCCATGACAGAAGCCCTTCAACTGCGCCGCGGCCCGACGTGCGCAACACTGCTTGCAGCTTTAATTATTACACCACTTCAACCCTTAATTTGACCCCCTGAACATGCTCAAAAACTCACCAAATTTGGCACGCACATCAGGTGAAATATTTGATAAAATGTAAAAATTATCCCCCAAAGTGCCAAAATGTGCACTATAGCGCCACCTATGTATCTAATATGGCTGCCGCGGCCCGTAGGAATGTCGTAGCGAGATTGAACTAAAACTCAATTATTCGTCTCATCAAGACCTACAAATCATATGCTGACACCCCTGACCTAAAACCAACAGGAAGTCCGCAATATGCCCATCAAAGTATGACTTTGCGCCAATTTTGGACCCCCAAGAAACGCCATCTCCTCCTAAGGTGTTAATGATATCAGCTTCAAACTTAAATACATGACTCATGACACTGTGCTGAACAAAAGTTGTTAAAAACTTTGTAATAACTAGAACGATTTAGATATTGTAAGCCCTGAAAGTTGTAGTGCCACATCACACCTTACAATGTAAACCAATGGGGAGGCAATCGCTAGGCATGGACTTTGTGTCAAACAAATGGTTTTGACGTCTAAATTATAAATCTGACCACTTTGAAACCTGTATCAATGGATTCGCGACGATAAAGTGCTGCAGAAAAATAAAATCAAAACTAAAATTTGTAGCTCTGTACTGCAGTTTTTCCTTTATTAGGGCCCAAGCACCTAGCAGTCTGCTCACACTCTCCATTCAAATATATGAGTATTTTTCTGTGTCCAGCTGCAGTTACTTATTGTCTCTACACACCTGACAGTACACATTTCAATCAAACTTTGACCAGGTCATGTGGGTCAAAAGTCTTTACTTTTTCTAAAAATAACCTTGATGAAAATTAGGAAATTAGTTTGTTTTACACACAATCTCATCAAGAGTTTTCAATTTACTAATTGAAATTCAAGTGAATGGGCCCAAAACTTGCACAATTTTGATGACACAGGTGTGAGCAACTCAGCCTTATATGACAAACATCATCTGGTTCCCATGAATTGTTCAAGGTGTGGTCTACAGTTGATATACAGCGACATGATGTTTACACTATGGGTGTTTTCTAGCACCATATAGTGGACTCAGGAAATGATATTTAATTCTTTCATGCAATGTTAGATAACAGTGAAAATCTAAAGTTACACGTCTTTGTCAAGCAAGTACTAGTAACAATGTACATTTAAACGTACAACACATAGAAGTGCAATCAGGCAGATTCCCAGAGCCATGGAGACAAGCTTTGTGATTTGTCAGCTTCCAGAAAGCAGCCCCAGCAGCAGGCAAAATGGTGGACAGAGTAAGTGATGTTTATCTCCTTCTTGCACTGTCTGAAAACAGCCCGGGTTTGAAGACATCTACATGCCCGTGACAGAAGCCCTTTGACTGTGCTGCGGCCCGACGTGCACAGAGGCGCGAGGGCCCGTTCAACGCTGCTTGCAGCTTTAATTATTACGGGACATCAGACCTAAATTTGACCCCCTAAACATGCTCAAAAACTCACCAAATTTGGCAAGCACGTCCGGTGAAAAATTTGATAAAATGTAAAAATTAACCCCCAAAGTGCCAAAATGTGTGAGCGCTAGCGCCACCTATGTAACTTAAATGGCTGCCATGGCCCGTAGGAATGTCATAGAGAGATCAAACCAAATTTCAATTATTCGTCTCATCAAGACCAACAAATCATATGCTGTTGTTGTTGACCACTTTCAAACCTGTATCAATGGATTCACAATGAAATTTTCTACAAAAAAAATGATTTTTACTGTAAGATTTGGCCAAACTAATGGGATTTATGAGGAGATTTCACAAGATGTGTACTTAAATATTCTCCTATCCAAGAGGGAGAGAGAGAGGAGGGAAGAAAGGGAGGGGGGGGTGCCACACACAGTGGTGGCTGGTCCATAGAGGCGGAGGAGGTTGATCCTCCTCTATTTTTTGAGAGGCAGGAGGGAGATCAAAATATAAAAAAGAATATTTGGTCGAAATAAACCATTACCAAATATCAGCATTATTTATATCATATTTTTTATCTCTTATTTCGAAGAGACACGTAAAATGATACTCTAAGGGAAGATGTCCTCCCTAACCAATCAACAACCAGAATGCAATATTGACATCAAGTTGGTCCAATGATACTTTCCAGAATTCATCTTAAATTCTCTCCACTGTAAGGCAGAGTAGCAGCAGTAGATAGCTCCTTGCGTTAGCCAATGCAACAGCTGGCTTGTTGTAGCAGCCTGAAGGACTCTTTATACATCCATGGAAGGACTGTTAAGGACCGTTGTTAAGCTAATGGGAGAAATTATATGGACTGTGCAGTGCAGCAGCAGCAGGACACCACCAGGGAGCGGCTGGAGAGAGAAGCAACCGCAGAAACAACCAGGAGAGTTAGCTTGTTTGTCATTGTTGCTAATGATATCAGACTGGTTAAGCAGCAGCCATAAAGTTCTGTTAACTAACAAACAAGATGACCAACAGTCACAAATGGATGTTAGGACATGAATACTTCATCTCCATGATAGAAAGAAGACATCAGATAACATGAAGCAGATACAGCTTCTCTCTCTCTGTCTCTTTGGTCGCTAATTTCATCTCTGATGGTTAAATGTCTCTCTATGTGGGTGTTGTGTCAATTTATCTCCTTAACAAGAATGCAGCTATATATATATATATATATATATATATATATATATAATGTGTTGTGGGTAGTTTGCTTGTTGAAGTTACAGTGAGATGTCTGGACTCACTCATTCATGTGGAATTGATCCCGTTTTCGATTGAGTGATTGTTCATTCACCTGTTGATGTTGTGTGATTAGTGAATGAGTGTGCAGGAGGTCTGGCTGCTTGCTTCTGACAGTTTCTTTAGTTCGTTTTTAAGCTGAACTGTATATTGAGTAATAAGCTTAAAGTAACTAGAATAACAAGTGTTAACAAGTGGTGTAACTGATTGTAGTTGATCCGTGATCCATACGGATCGCCCCCCACGGTTCGGCAGGCATATGAACTGTGGATTAATTGCAAAATTTAATGTCTCATTTAAGACAAAGTAAACAAACTGCTGTAAGTACAAGTCATGGGCAGACAGCGTATCACTAACAGGGATTTTGAAGGGTAATGATCAAACCAGCATCTAACAGGTCCGAAGTGACATCTGTAGGTATGTTTACCTGCTGTTTAATGTGCTACAGCTGAGCAGCTAATTAGCATCTAGCTGCTAACTGATGTTAGCGATGAATGTTTGTTTGGTGACTCGTTCAACAAGCTGCAGGACGGGACATGTGTTCATGTTTCTCAGTTATCATCAAGTTTTGATGATGTGGACACAGGCTGTTTCTTTCACTACGTGTTTAAAAGAGGAAGGTATCATGCCTCATATTGTGATAATTGAGCATTGAATATTTCATATATTTTATTTTATTTTATTTAAACATTAGACATCTTAAATGTTGTTTGTCTTGAATGTATTCATTTAAGACCATGGGCAAAAGTTCATTGCTGTTTCATGCTGTAAGTGTGTTACAGAATAAATAGAAAACAAAGTTTTATTTGTCTCCCCCTTTTTTTTTTTTGCTGATCCTAAAAATGATCCGATCTGTGACTCAAATCCGTGATACGATCCGAACCGTGAATTTTGTGGTCCATTGCACCCCTAGTGTTAACATGTCAGCTTTGTAGACTATATTTTGTATGTCATGCACATAGATGAGAGTGTGTAAGTCATGTATTTGATACATGCATTAATACCTTCTGATGTGAACCTACACTTTTAAATCTGTGAATGTTTTTGGTGTTCAGTCTTTCTAGTATTCAGCACTGATCTGAAGCTGTATCACATTATAAGCTTTATGGTACTTTATATATTTCTGTATAATCAGAAAATACATAGGAAAAATGTGTAAATCATGTGATATCTTTTCTGTTTTTGATGAGAACATAAATTTATTGTCACAATAGAACAAGATTATAAATTTGAATTTCACTTTTTTGGTAAAATCACACATCTGAACCAGTCCATGGCTAAAATGAGCTCTTCTTTGTTTAGAAACAATATGTATATGCTAAATGTCTTTAAAGAAGCAGCCTTTACACCACTCAGGGTTTTTTGTTTTTAAAAGCAAATTGTTTTATTGGCATATAAAATTGCCCCCCACCCCTCTGATTTCATCAGGTGGGGGACAATGATATAGTTTGATGCAGTATGTTGGTTTTCCTCCTGTCCTCCCCAATTTTTTTAGTCACCAGCCGCCACTGGTGTGGGAGTTGAATGCAGCTCATTTTTGTAGGATACAGCAGAAAGGTCTATATACATACAGTACATTATATACAAACTTTGTATGAAGTTTGGTGTTATTATCATTTATTTTACAATAATTATAGGTCTTATATTTATAATTCAGTAGTGAGGGTGACCTATGAGGGGAAGGGGAAAAATGGAGTGAGGGTGACAGTTTAGTGATAAAGTGCTGTAGAAAAATACCATCAAAACTAAAATTTGTAGCTCTGTACCGCAGTTTTTCCTTTATCAGGGCCCAAGCACCTAGCGGTTCGCTCACACTCTCCATTCAAATATATGAGTATTTTTCTGTGTCCAGCTGCAGTTACTTATTGTCTCTACACACCTGACAGTACACATTTCAAATCAAACTTTGACCAGGTCATGTGGATCAAAAGTCTTCTCTAAAAATAGACTTGATGAAAATTAGGAAATAAATTTGTTTTACACACAAACTCAATTTTTTCAATTTTCAATTTACTAATTGAAATTCAAGTGAATGGGCCCAAAACTTGCATGATTTTGATGACACAGATGTGACAGGTCAGTCTTATATGACAAACATCATCTGATTCACATGAAATTTTCAAGGTGTGGTCTACAGTAGATATACAGCAACATGATGTTTACTTAATAGGTGTTCTCTAGAAGCATATAGTGGACACAGGAAATGATATTTAACTCCTTCATGCAATGTTCGATGAGAGTCCGGTCCTGAACACATCTGCATGCCTACAAAGAAAGCCCTTCAACTGCGCGTGCCCCGATGTACGCTAGGGTGCAAGGGCCCGTACATCGCTGCTTGCAGCTTTAATTTTAATTAGGGCCCAAAACTTGCATAATTTTGATGACACAGGTTTAGTCAGTCAGTCAGTTTAGTCAGCCTTATATGACAAACATCATCTGGTTCCCATGAATTGTTCAAGGTGTGGTCTACAGTTGATACACAGCAACATGATGTTTACTTAATAGGTGTCCTCATCTCATCTCAACAGGGAGTCTTAAGCGCCACTCTTTTGCTAACTACTCCTGGCAGGTTAGCCAGAAACATAAAATTTGGTCAGCCAAGGAATAAGACCTTGCCGATGATAACTACTGAAGATTTTGAGTCTTCCTTAAAAGCCGTTGCCATGGCAACACATTGTTTACCACAAAGCAAAGCTATTTTTAAGGGGCTAGACATGCTTGAAAACTCACAAAACTTTGCACACACGAAAGGTCTTAAAGTCTGTAATATTGTATAGCTGGCTGACATAGGTGTGGAAGAATGGCTCAACAGCTCCCCCGACAATATTTAAACAAAGTACCCCCCCGTGCCATGTTAAACTTACATGTACAAAAATACACACATGTATCATGCCAAGGCGCACAAAAAAGTCTCTTGGACCCATAGCTTAAACCCAACAGGAAGTCGGCCATTTTGAACTTAGTGGTCAATTTTGGCGATTTCACATGTCTTGTATTTTAAAGAATTACTCCTACAGAATTCATCATAATAACTTCAAAATCAGTGTGTGTCATCTAGATTAGTTGTGATCAAAATTATCAAAATCTTGAGTTTTCACTGAACCGCCCTTGCCGTGGCGATGCGACAAACGTTGACGTTTCGCCATAAAGCAGGAAGTTACTGTAGCTTGAATGTACATTGTCCAACCTGCACCAAATTTCTCATGATTGATGGGCATCCTGTCTTGAACACATCTACATGTCAATATTGAGGCATAGTCATAGCATCACCTACAGGAAGTCATGCCTAAATGACAAACATCACCTGATTCACATGAAACTTTCATGGTGTGGTCTACAGTTGACATACAGCAACATGAGGTTCATTTAACGTGTTCTCTTGCATCACAAAGTGGATACAAGAAATGATATTTAAGTCTTTCATGCAATGTTCACTAAGAGCCCGGTCTTGACCACATCTGCATGCCTGCAATAAAAACCCTTCGACTGCGCCACGCCCCAACGTGCGCAAGGGTGCGAGGGCCTGATCATTGCTGCTTGCAGCTTTAATCATTTTTTATTGTGCATATGTTTGTTCCTAACAATATTAGAGATCCTGGTGTCACAGCATGTTTATTACTAACCATCAGAATGCAGAAGCCTCAGCAGCCACATACCTGCCTGTATCCTAATTGAATGGATCTAATCTCTTCTTAATTGTGCTTCATCATAAATCACTATTTCACATTTCTTAAATCATTTTTTTGTTATAAAAATAATAAACATATTATTAATCCGCACTGATTCACATGATAACATTACATAAAACTTTAACAACTAGCAGCAACAAGTGTTTATAATAATTTGCAGGAGATTTTACCTGTTTGATGTTTGGTTTGAGTTTCATGCAGGTTGAAGTTGTTCTTTGTGTTTCTGCAGCTGTACAGCAACGTCCCAACAATGAAGATTCACATCATCAGTTCAGTTACAACAGCAGCAGGAAAGAGAAAGTTCTGTTGACAGCAAGAAACTCTCTTTATCTCTTAAACATCTGTAGCCATAGTGCTCACACAGACAGTCATCAATATCTCGATCAGAACTCATCAATAACACAAGTGCTGATCATGTTTAAATTCTCTCCTCATTTTGCTTTCACCTTACTAAGATCATGTTGACCTGGATGAGTTTAGAGGTCCTGCAGCACTAATCTGGAAAAACAACAAAACAGAATCAGTGAACTTACAGCAGAAAGGTTTGTGATGCTCTGAGAGAGTTCCGTGGTTTCTATCTTTATATTCTCTCTGAGGGACAAACTCCACCCGATCTTTAATCATGAACAGAAGGAGGTGTGAAGAAGAAACGCCCTGATTTCATAGAAATGATCTGACCACTCAAGTAAACTTCTGATTAGGTGAAAGTCAATGGCGTTGTGCCAGGGGTGTGTCCTCCTACCACTTTTATTTGTTTTTGATAATTCAGTGATTGTGTCCCTGCTCAGTAATGATTAAATTAACCTTAGTTTTTTACAACCTAACTTTGTGGAAAGGAGAAGGGGAACAACAGGTTATGGAGAGTCCCTTGGGAGCACTTTGCTTGTGTCAGTAGCTCAGCTTTACCTCTGCCGAATACCCCCAACAAATATTTTTTTAAATATTTGTATGAAACAAATATTTGTATAAAACCCACTATTTGTGCTCAGACGGATAATGTATTTGTATTCGGGCACACCTCTACCAAATACCAATGTTGTTTGTGCAGTAAAATTGCAGGTACAAATCTAAATGACCTCTCCCAAGTGAACAAAGTCAGAGCCACAAAGAAGGACCAGTCTCTCCTTGTTCAGTGAGTTCAGGTTTCTGGTCGCAGATATAATCTGTCTAGATGCAGGACCAATAGATTTAAGAACTCATTTGTCCCTGCTGCTGTCGGCCTTTTGAATAATGTTATGTCATTCTACGTTTTTTGTGTGAATTGTTTGTTTGTTGATTGTTGAGGATGATTATATTATCTGCTGGCTGTGCAACTAATTGTCCCTTGGAGAAAGTTAAAGGAAATAATAATATTTAGCAGCTTATTCTCTGTTTTTGCACCACTTACACATATGAACAGCTGTTAAACATCATAGCAAAAGCCTTAATGCTGTTTAAACTACTTTCAGATTTGTGAAACCTTTATTCTATTTGTGAAAACTGAAAAAAGGGCGATTTCACGACTTTTTCCCCATTCAGACCACATTAGACCAGGTCTAGAGCAAAAGCCATCATACTTAGATCTGTCAGATCTGGACTAAATTAACCACTTCATTTGTGAAAACAGGAAAAAAAGAAGTGAAATCACCCTAAAAATTGAATTGAGACACAGTTTGGATTTGGCATTCCACCAAAGTGGACGAATGTCGCCTAGTCTGGCAAGAAAGTCTTAAAACATATAGGAAGGCCCTCTGTAATGCCAGAGACGCCTATTACTCAGCATTAATAGAAGAGAATAAAGCCCTAGGTTCCTTGTCAGCACTTTGGCCAGGCTGACAAAGAGTCATAACTCTATTGATCCATGTATTCCTATAGCTCTCAGTAGTAACGACTTTATGAGCGTCTTTAATGATAAAATTCTAACTATTAGAGGCAAAATTCATCACCTCCTGCCCTCAACAGGCACCGATTTCTCCCCAAACACAGGCACCTTAGAAACAGCTGTAAATCCTGACATATATTTGGACTGTTTTTCTCCAGTTGACTTTTCTGAACTAACTTCAATGATTTGTTCAGCTAAACCATCAACCTGTCTCTTAGACCCCATCCCAACTAGGTTGCTTAAGGAAGCCTTACCCTTAGTGAGCGCTTCTTTACTAGATATGATCAATCTGTCTTAAGTAACAGGCTATGTACCACAGTCCTTTAAAGTACCTGTAATTAAACCTCTTAAGAAGCCTACTCTTTATTCAGGTGTCTTAGCCAATAATAGACCTGTATCTAACCTTCCATTTCTCTTAAAGATCCTTGAGAAAGCAGTCTCTAATCAGTTATGTGACTTTCTACATAACAATAGTTTATTTGAGGATTTTCAGTCAGGATTTAGAGCGCATCATAGCACAGAGACAGCACTGGTGAAAGTCACAAATGACCTCCTAACTGCATCGGACAAAGGATTTGTCTCTATACTTGTCCTGTTAGATCTTAGTGCCGCGTTCGACACAATTGACCATCAAATCCTTTTGCAGAGACTGGAACATTTAATTGGCACAACTACATTAAGCTGGTTTAAGTCCTATTTATCAGATTGATTTCAGTTTGTACATGTTAATGATGAATCCTCCATGAAGGCAAAAGTTAGACACGGAGTTCCACAAGGTTCTGTACTTGGACCAATACTGTTCACCTTGTATATGCTTCCTTTAGGTAACATTATTAGGAAACACTCCATAAATTTTCATTGTTATGCAGACGATACCCATTTATATTTATTTATTTTCACAGTCCTGTTGGCATCCTTCCCTGGCTGTTGCTGCTGTTATTGTTATTGTAATGATTGTTGTTATTCTTATTTATTGGGATTTACATGAGCGTTGTATTTACATCGTTATCTACTGTAGATTTATGAAGAGTCAAGTAAAAGATTTGATGCATCTATAAAAGGGAAACTTCAGCTTTCCTTACGGGGCCAAATATTTTTGTTGGAGGGCCAGGGGTCCGTTTCACAAAGGCTCAACAAACTCTGAGTCTAATCCTAAACTCTGAGTTGATCTACTCTGAGATAGGAAACTCTGAGTTTCCGGTTCCAGAACAGCTGATTTGAGTCAGTTTAATCAACTCAGAGTAGTTTCACCTGGAGTTAAGCGCGTGCAACACAACTATAAAAAGCCAGTATCAATGGAGCCCCAATTCAACGAGTCACCATGGCAATGGGGAAGAGGAGGGCTGCGTTTTTCACCCCACTAGAACTAGAGATCTTAATGCGCTCATACGGCGAGTTTGAGCATGTTTTCAGAAAGAAGTGCAACACCGCTACAGCTGCAAAAGAGAGGGAGACGACCTGGGAGAACATTGCTGCTCGGGTCAATGCGTAAGTTTAAATGTAGTCCTTTGCAATCACAATAATATTACAGAGGAAAACTGCTTGAATGGTCGCCTATTAATTTATTCTATTTAGGTGCAATCACTTGTCAGCAGTTTAGGATGAAATATAAAAACATTGTTCAAACAGGTGAGACCTCAGCATAATCTCGTGGGGGTGCCTCATTTTGATCATGTTTTACATTGTAAAGTAAATATTAAGTGGCTGTTTGACTGTGCTGTTTTATCTCCAACATAATGCTGGTTCACACACATAAATGTCTTCTCACCTATATCATGTTCTGTTAAATAATTAAGCCTATTTAAACTAACACAGACTTCTACTCAGCCAACAGAAAGAAGGCAGATGCCCGTAAAACGGGTTGAGTTACCTCCCTTTTTGAAACGGAAAACTCAGTTTCCCTCATTTCAGGGTTAACAGACTCTTAGTTTTCACTAAACCTGCTTTGTGAAACGGACCCCAGATTTGGATTTCTGATATGGCTGTTCCTCATCTTCCCACCAGGTGTCCTCTCTGTGCTCCTCTACCTGACACACCTGCTGCTCCTCTCCTCGTTGGCCCTCACGACCTACCTACCTCGACAGGTGTACCTCATTTTGAAGCTGCAGCTCTTTCAGAGGATGCAGCCTGCAGGTGTTTCCTTCCTGCTCCTTTGCTCATTTCCACTGCCAGTGAAAGTAGAGATGTTTGTGTTCATCACGGTGGACAGATGAAGGTCCTCTGTGTGAACGTGGAAGTTCTTCACACCTCTTAACATTCTCTGAGCCTGAACGTGGTCTTAGATCATCTAACCAGTTACCTCTCGCTGTTCCCAGGTCCAATTTTGTGACCAGAGGGGATCAGACTTCTACTTTCAGGACCCCCAAACTCTGGAGTTCACTTCCTGTAGAGATCAGACTGTCCACATCTGTGTCAGCATTTAAAAAAAACAATTAAAAACCTGCTTCTTTGGGATGACATTCTTGTAATGTACCAATGTTTTGTGTTTGTGTTCTATATACATGTATATTTATGTTTTTGTGTATCTCTTTGTGCACATATTTCTTATCACCTTCTTTAATCTTTGTAATATTCTATTATATTTGCTCTTGGTCTACCTCAGAGCTGTTCTGTCTTAATAGTTTTACTGACTTTATTTTTTACTCTTACTTTACTAGCACTTTGTAACATGTTTTGAAAAGTGCTATATAAATACAGATTATTATTAAACCCAGCAGGAATTACTTTCAATCAAACTCCTGATTTGTGTTATTGTAATCAGAAGAAATGCCTCATTTCATACAAATATGAAACACACGATTTCATTTACGTTAGTTTTATGCACAGGTTTACCAGCGAGGTGCTCCCACAGTGATGGCGGCTTGTTAACTTCCATCTACAATGATTAATTATTATGATTAATCTATTGAGTCATCACCTGTTTCCTTATACTCACAGACTCAAACTAATGGTGAGTTCATGTGCTGCTTTTTAATTTAAATTTCAGAGCCAGAAAGTTTTCCTCAGACACCAAGTGTTGTGTCTTGTTAACTAAGAAGCTAGTCAGCAGTCCATCCTGTAGTCTGCTGGGTGCTGCTAAAACCACAATATCTCCTTTTTACATTTCTAGTAATACATCTGTTCAACACACAACATGCAGCATGTAAATCAGACTCTGGAGTTGCTGGAAGGTGGATTTTAATGGAGCTAGGCTAGCAGTTTCCCCCTGTTTGCAGTGTTTGTGCTAAGCTAAGCTAAACACGTCCTGGATCTGTCTATGTACTGGACTGACATCCATCTGAAACATCTGAGTCTGGAGAAAACAAGACAAAATGTTTCTTTTAGAATAATCCATGAAAACCTCTGAAGAAAACAAACATCTCATCACTTTCAACCTCGCTGTGTCAAATATTTAATTTGACAAATTTTATATTTTTACTTCTTTCACTGACACATTTAGTTTTCTTGTTTTGAATCATTTCTATAAAACACTTCTGCAGCTCTGCTCTGCTGTTACTTTAGTGACGTAGAAATAAAGTTTACAAGAAAGTAACATTTTTTTATGCAGCACATTTATTGATTCACGAAACATTCAAGCATCCATACAAGAAGACATGCATGATAACAAATTGTGATTAAGAATGTAAACCAAAAAGAAAACAAAGCTAATGAAACGTACAAGAGAAAACAAATATAGAAAGTCTGCTTTACATTTATATGAACTCTTTAATCTCCTCAGTTGTTTGCTGTTTCCAAACTATTAAATTAAATTTCAGGCAAATAAGTTTAAAATAATGAACAAGACATCCAGACTTTCTCTATTTAATGTAATGATGCAGCAAAAAAAAAAAAAACATGCAGTCTTACTCAGTGTAAACATTGACATTTTAACAATGTAAAGTCAATGGAAATGTGTCGGGGTTAGCTCAATAGCTAACTTGCACCTGCAGTCCTGACACGACTAAAACGTGACAAACACATAAAACACTTTGTACATAATAAAGCTTTAATCAATATAAGAGGAAAAGAAAAACTGGAGAAAATGTATCACAACTCTTTGTCTTTAAACAATCTTCAACAATCAATATAATCAAACAGGAATAAAACTGAGAGTCAATCTATAAAAACATCATTCATGAGTACATATCATATATAGCTACATATATAGCTTCATGCACAATATATATGTGATACTGTCAGATTAAGAACTAGTTTAAATCAATAATTTAATGTCATAGAACATGTCAAAGCAAGAAGGTGATTTAACAATGATGATGATTTAGGGATTTAAAGACATATTAACTGAAATACATAATTTATCATATTTGATTCATACATTTGCAACATGATATTCAATCCATCATAGAATATAATAAAAAATAAAAAATAGTAAAATGAATAGCTTGGTAAGTCATATGAGCTGCAGCTCAGAGGCAGCCATCTTGAATTTGGTAAATAAGGGACCTCTACTTCCTGCATTGCTCTGATGATCCACTAGAGGGCAGCTAACATGAGCCTGATTACAAACAATACATCTTTCAGGGAATCATTGATCTTGTTGATGATGTAGAGGTCTCTGAAACTTGTGTATCAAATATGATACAAATGGTTATATAGGCTTAATTATCTGATGCAATGCTTATTGAATTTTATGGATACTGGAGGAGTGTCTCTCCTCTCTCTACTTTAACCATGAACTCTGCTTTTTCTCTAATGTCCTTCAGGGACTGAACTGGTCGATTCCATCCTGGTTTGGCCTCAGATTTCTCTCCCTCAATAAGCATGTCAATGTACTCTGGAGTGGAGAGAGGATTTGGCTTCAGGGCTATCTCTTTGAGTCTGTTTGAACACTTTGTAGACCTCTTCATCAATGCCACCACCTCCACCTGCCCATGATCATATTCAGCCTTCAGTTTTTCAATCAAAGCCTGAACAGGTGTCTTAGACTCTGGAGCTTTAAGGTACTTTTCTTTCAGCTCTTTCACTGTTCCCTTTTCTTTAACTTCTTTATAGTCCCATCTGTACCTCTGATTAAAATGTACATTCCAATTACATTTGCCAGGGCACTGAGTATAGTATCCATCAGATCCCATTACAATACAGTGTTTTTTATCTGCATCATTTCCATACAGACAAGGATAGTGGCAGGTATAGTGACATTGCTGACAGTTAGTGATGGAATTTCCAGCACAAGAAATATCAACTTGAAAAGGCTTTTTGGCAGTTTCTTCAAATTCAAAATTCTCATTTCTGCTGATCTCTGCTTCATGCTCCTTCAATTTTTCAGTCGTCTCTTTTAACTCCTCAAGCTTGGCTAACCCAAGTTTAACCTGCTCCTGCAAATTTTCAACTTAATTCCCAACCTGCTGTCTTCCTCTGAGGACCTCCTTTGTCATCATCAAGCTTTTGGTGTCTATGACATTCAGAGCAGCAAAAAACCTCTTCATGCTTTGTGTCCCCATGTTCCAAAACATCTGATTAAAGCCTTCATCTTCGTCATTTCCATCCATGCCGTTTGCTGCAGATGATTTGTTTCCTGCAAATAATGCAGAGTTATTGAATTTGAAGTGAGCTGGCAGCCCGTCTTTTGTTTTAGGACATGGGACACCTGAAGCATTGATTGCCTCTAGAACTGGTGGACGTTGGCCGTCTGCAAATGTCACCAGAACCCTGATGTTTTCTGCCACATCTTTGCCAAAGATTGAAAGCACAGAATCAAACACATACTTCTGTGATGGTGTGAGTCGTGTTAACGCAGCTGAAACCATGAAACACACAGCATCAATTTCACTGACACCAAGCTCAGAAGAGAAGAGATTACACAGCTGCTCTGTGATCTCTTTGTCTCTCTCTATGTCACTTGTATCTCCAAAGCCTGGAGTGTCCACAACGGTCAGAGAGAAGGGGGTTTTAAACCCGTCTTGGTGGTTGATTTTGTACACAGTGACTTCAGAGGTCTGTCTCTCAGCTTGTGATTTGGACTGATCCTCATCAATTAATTTAAATCTGAAATTGTCCTTCCACTCTACACCAACAATGTAGTTGATCATTCCATTGATGAGAGTGGACTTTCCTGAGCCGGTCGCTCCAAAAAGCATAATTGTGCGATTTTGCCTCTTGCTTTCTTTTCCCAAATTATACCTCCGGCAACCATCTATGTTCATATCTTCTTCTTTCAGAGGCAGTTTGTAAAGTGAGGGGGATCCAGAATTTATGCTTTCACTTGTACGCATGAGAGTTTCTGCGAGTCGCGTATATTTTGTTGTGCAGACATTCACAGTGATGCTTTCTTTACTTCTGCCAGCTCCACCACAGTCACATCTAACCCTGACTGTATATTTTGTCTCTGACTGAAGCCCTGAAATTATCCCCTTTTCAGCTCTTGACACCATTTGGTTCCACTGGAGATCTTCATCTTTCACCCCTTTGTCTGTTTGGGCGTACTCCACAATGTAGCTCAAAATGTGGACATCTTGTCCAATCTCAGCAGGTTTCTCCCAGCTAACTGATATCTCACTTGAGTTTGTTTCAACTTGAGGTTTTCCAGGAGGGCTGCAAGGTAAGGTTTTAATGGGACCGCTGACTTCACCAGCTGGCCCAACACCTACTGAGGTCACTGCTCTGCATCTGAACATGTACTCTGTGTTAGGAGTCAGACCGCTCACTGTCACTTCTTCATCCTTTGGTGCTGGTTTTTGTTGCCATCCATCCTCTCCACTGACACAGTACTCTACAGAGTAGGAGGTGACGTTCTCTGATCCAAATCTTGGTGGACAAATCTTCAGTGTCACACTGTTGTGGGTTACATCACCTGCTGTCACTGTTTCAGGCTTTGAAGGCGGCTCAAAGTTTTTAGTGACAGAAAGGACGTCTTTATAAAGGTATATGCTTGAACCTTTCTGTGTCTCATTTGTTAAACCTACTGTCAGGAACTTTATGTTCTTCTTCTCCTTGTTGGCCTCTGCAAAATCACTGAATAGATTTACTTTGTTCCTCACTGCATCTGATACTTCTGGTGAGGCGTACCATTGTTCCTTCTCTATGTCATGACAATGTGGATCTTGAGGGTCATCTGGTTTGGGTGTTTCTTCTAAGTAGTTTGCTAAAGCTGAGAGGTACGGTTCAGCACTTCCCAGTGAGGTGAAAACAAAACACACAGTATGTTCTGCACTGAGAATTTCCTCATGAAGATCATTTTGAGATGAGATGATCTTGGTGTTTTTCATCATGTTGGTGAAAGACAGTAAGGTGTAGATTTCTCTCTCTTTACAGTCCATCCACTCGTTCAGGCTTGTGTTGTTGAAAGGAGAAGAATGTCTCTTCTTCAGGATCTCTGCGAGCACAGCCTCCTCTTTCCCTCCTCCCCTGATTGATGGAAGTTTCTTTGCCAAGTTTCGTTGGAATTCCAGTTTGAACTCGGAGCAAAATTCCCCAAATGTTCTAAGTTTTTTGCCAATCTGTGGGAACTGCTGTACAGTGGTGGTTCTTATTGCATCATTGCACCTCATTTCCAGGTCAGTGAAGTCCTCCAGGACACTCTGAGATTTCTGCACTAATCTTATACTTATCTGACGGACGAGTTTAGCAGCATTTGAATCTAAACTCACAAGTGGCATCAGCCAGACCTTCATTGGTACAGCATTTTCTCCATTGGTTCCCAGCAATTGTGGTAGGCTTTGGTAGACTTGTATGGCATCCTGAAAGGATGTTGGAGTTTTCTTCAGTGAAAAGTCTCCATGGAATTTGCAGGAGAACTTCTCTACCTTTTTAATGTCCTTGTCGTCTATTTTGAGGGAACCTTCCCCCTCTATTGTGAAGCAGGGGATTTTCTTGATCATCACCTTCAAGTTGCCCTGAATGTCTTGATGACTTTCTTCATCAGACACCTCACGGTCAAAGACAAAGAAGGCTTGTGCCCCATAAAGGATACCTGTGACTACATGTGTTGCTATTCCTTGATCAAAGACATACGGATGCTTCACATTACCTCTTCCAAGATGATTCATTGACAGTTGCTTCATCTTTGTGGTTGCTTGGTAGTTCAGTGTTACTCTGGCCTGATTTTTGGATGTTTTACTATCATTCAGGTATTTGGCAGATCCTCCAACCTCTACTAGTCCACAAAGGAAACTTGCCTTCAGGGATGCTTCAATATTTAATGCTGAAGATTTATCTGCAATTGATTCAGATGCAACTATCTCAAAATTGTTGTAGCACTGTGGTCTTTCTCGTATATCATTTTTCAGATCATTAAGGTCCCACAATGTCACGCCTGCAAAAGAAGAAGCAAAAATCAAGATCAGCTTCCTTTAATGAATGAATGAATGTTCTGCCATTTCATGTCCCATCTCTTAAGGGATTATAAGACACTTTTAACAGACGTACAACAGAGAACTGGTCACTGCTGATCACCAATCAGTCCAGGTGATCTAATAATAGAAAGCAACAATAATTGTTTGAGTCTTACACCTTACTAATACAAGGCTTTATTCCTGAACTCCCATGAATTCACTAAATAAGTCGATGATTTAAAGGTCTCTTTTTCAAACAACCATCTCAGATGATGTGAGTCTCTCATATCCAGCAACTCACTTGTATCCTTTATAACACTAAACAAAAGACAAAAGATCCTCATTTTCTCTTCCTCACAGATCACACACTGGACAAAACAACTTTTTTCTTCCAAAGCAGTGTACCGACCCATTTCAATGTTCAGAATCTTTTGGTTGTTGTCAAGTTGACATGCATTAAGTATTTCTACATGTGAATTCTTACCAGGGATGAGTGAGTCTTTGCGGCAGTCATACAGCATCCCGAGGCTGAAAGGCCGGCCGAGCGCCGCCACCGCCATCGTCCCCGTGGCGTTGGTGTCCATTGCTCAGTGTGAACTGGAAAAAATGGACAACAGCGTGTTAGTTCTCTCTTGTAATGTGACTGCAACACAGAGGAACTGCAGAATCTATCAACACTAAATAAAATAATAACCAGAGACATACACTAATAGGATAAATATTATTTGAGATATCTTGGATGCAGCAGTGTTTCCCTTAGCTGCAGCATTTATTAACTGAAACACTGTAGTCTATACTGTAAAAAAGACAAGAGAAAGGGAGAGAGAGCATAAGTGTGAGTGAGAGAGAGAAAGCAGCAGTGGTTAAGCAAGCTAGGAAGAGTGAATGAAGAGAGGGAGTGCTGGTAGTGAGAATGCCAGTGAATCAGATCAATAAAACGTTATTTTCTGATTGTTGCAGTGGTTAACTACTGGAGGACAAATAAACACGCCAACACCCCTACACACCTCCGCTCGACCCTGCGACTGGACACCGCACCGCCTGATTTGTTCTGAATACGGCCTTACTGCTAACCTTTGCCTCTGCTCTGCTCACATTCACTGTCACTTTTCTGACACTCGCTCTCTCGCTTAACCACTCACTTGCTGACATACTGCCCTATTCCTTAAAGGGGGTTAGTTAGTTAGTTTCCCAGGCAATGACACAGATGTTGACTCGAAACAGCGCTGCTCAGAGGCTCCCAAACACTATTGATTTGCGAATTAATGGATATTTGGCGTTATTTTTGGCATTTAAAAAAATAGTTTTTGGCCTGGCGGGGGTACTTGTTGGCCTGGCGGCCAGCCAGGGCTGTACTATTATAGGGAAAACACCGTACAGAGGGTCTTAGGACTTTCTAAGATTTACAAAAATCCACAGAGATACTGTGGAATGGTAGGTTTCCCAAATGGGTCAGTAGTAACACAAGGGAAAGAAAATGGAGGGAAGCTGTTTGTTGCAGAAAACAGAGAAAATGTAATCAGCTCAATGTGTGTAAACTGAAATCCAGACTAGCTGCCCGTCACGTTTTGTGTTCCTTGTGCCTTTAAGTTCCTGCATTTGTGCTCATGTTGAGCAGATAAAATGTTCTGAATCTAATATCTCAAAAACTATCAAATGAATTGCCATGAAATTTTGTACAGAGACTTGTGTTCCCCAGAGGATGACCCCGAATCCCTGACTTTTCCTCTAGCACCAAGTTTTCACTTATTCTGTGAAATATCTCAACAACTGTTGGATGGGCTGTCAAGAAATTAGTTTCACACATTCATGTTCTCCTCAGGATGAACTGTAATAATTCGATCCTCTGACTTTTCCTCTAGTGCCATCATCTGGAAAAAAAAATTTCAATGTGTCGAATACTTTGGTTTATGACCAATTACCCGCAAAACTAATGACATTTACACCAGCAGTGGTGGAAAGTAACTAAGGGACAAGGTGACGTCATCAAATGTCTTGTTTTGTCCAACAAACAGTCCAAAACCCAAAGATATTCAGCATTAATGCACCAACACAACCCACCTGGTGGAAAGTGTTATTTCCTCTCAAATAAACCTTTTGTAAAATAAATAAATAACATTCGACACTCATGAACATGTAAATCATTATCATGGGGAGGTAATGCTTCAGCAGCTTCCTGTTTGTTTCCTTCTCTAAACGGCTCTTCTAGAAACATCGTCCAGTCAGTGCAGCAGTGCAGCCAGTTGCTGACTCAAGATATTCACACAACCACATAAATTTAACCAATCAGTTTCCTCCAATCTGATTCAAAAAGGGTGATTCTTTAATTGCCCCAAGCAGAGTCAACCAGCAGTAGACTCTTGCTGTTATTGATGATGACAAACACTGCAAAACTCAGATCTTCAGTCACCTGATTCAATAAAATCTCTCCTCTAAAATCCACCAGAGAGGAGAACGTTGGTGGAGAAACTAACTGTCTGTCTTAAAAGGTTTCTAACTGGTACAGCAGAAAGGCTTGGCTGGCTGGATGCAGTCATGTAAACGTCTTATTTTGCTTTCTGTGCTGACTTTTTAAAATGGGGGAACAGAAACAACATGAATTAGAGACATGAAACAGTTATCTGAGATGATTAAACATGAGAGAACATTAACATTTAATAACTTACAGATCACCAAGTACTGAACATTATTCTACCAGTTAAAAGTTTGACTTCAGCTACTTGAAATCTAGTTTTTTATTATAGTTTTCACACATATTTATTCCCAAATTCTGTTTTCCGTTTTAATTTTTCTGAATACTGTGTTTTACAATTGAAGCACATTTTGTCATCAGAAAGATTGTCTAATCATGTGACGGATGAATAAAATTTCAATATATTCAATAAGAAAGTATTCAGAATGTATTCATTACTAAAGAATTGTTGTTTTTTAAATTATTATTATAAAAAAAGAATAAATTCACAACTGGATTAGAATTGATTTATATTTTAAATATAACTAAATATTGTGTCCAGAGCAGCAACAGTAAAGTCACTATTTAAACTCAATAATATCTCACTGGAAACAAATATAAAATGTCAGTCAAATAAATAATATTCCTGACATCAAAATACTGAGTGAAGAAGACAGACATCAGTCAGTATCAGTCCTTCCTCATCCTCCCCCTCCTCCTCCACTGCTGCTGGGATTCACTGCTGCAGGTACCGCTGGTAGAGAGGAGGAGCTGCTTTGTCTCAGCCAGCAGGAAATTTACAAGAATTTACAACATTTTAAGATTTGTGGTAAACTAAGTTTAACAGTTAGACTACATACAGACAGCTTTCATTAGAGCTTGTTTATAATAATTAACTACAGACAAACCAAATGAAAATATCACTTTTCTACATGTTTCTGCTTGTTCAACAGGTGGTTTGATTAATTTATTTATTGCACTTTCAGTAACCAGCGTATACATCAACTCTGATAAAACTTTATCTTTCACTTCACCTGACTGTGTGTGTGTGTGTGTGTGTGTGTGTGTAGGAGCCCTTGGTGACAGAAGCAACATGACCATAAATGGCAGCAAAACACAGTAAAGACTCAGCAAAGGTTCCTCTGTTCATTCAGTTTAGACGCTGTGAAAAAACACTTTGGTGCTGCACTTGAATCTTATAACTGTGGGAAAACCCTGATTTTTATAAATTGCATTTATCTTTTAGCAAATTCCACGATATTCCGCATTTTACACTTGATTCCATTTTTATGATCAAATTCTGTGATTCCGTCCTTGTTTTCCACAAAGCAGAAATCATCAGGCCCTACTGTCACAGTATGAACTTCCCTAGTTATAGATAGATGGATAGATAAAGTACTAAACCAGTAAAAAACTAGAATAGAGACTAGAGATATAACATAACTAGAATATTAGTATCGTTTACACTGTAGACTGAAAGTGACACAGCCCCACCTATAAACATTTTCACCAGCTGCCACTGATAAACAACCAATACATTTCACTTAAATATGAAGCCTTTTCTTAAATTAAAGGTCAATTATATAATTAAGATTGATTACAGAACTCTGTTTGAGTACAATTATTAATTACAATTATCCAACTGAAGTCATCAAATCACATGAGTGTTGATCATATTCAAATTCTCTCCTAATTTTACTTTCACTTGTCTAAGATCATGTTGACGTGAATGAGTTTAGAGGTCCTGCAGCACTAATCTAGAAAAAGAACAACAAACAGAAGCAGTGTACTTACAGCAGAAAGGTTTGTGATCCTCTGAGAGAGGGCTGTGGTTTCTATCTTTATATTCTCTCTGACAAACTCCATGTTCTCTTTTTTCATTAAGATGAGGAAGTAGCTACTGGAGAGAATCAGCCTGATCTCCCAGAATTGGTGTGACCATAGACTGTAATAAAGATCACGTTTGTAATGTGCAGAAGGGGAAACAGCTCTCAGCTGACGTTGTACTTCTTCAGACATACATGTCGAACTCTTCAGAGGTCAAAGAGGAGTTTCAACTTCTCTCTCTAATTCTCCTTTTTCATCCATGACACCAAGGGCGTAGGTTTGGTTTTAACATTGGTAGGGACATTTTTTGTCATAAGACCAATATGCATAGTAGTGTATAAACATGCTATCTATGTCATACACACACATACTGTCAAATGTTTGCTTTATTTCATAAGTATTTGCTAACTTGCTAAAACATGACTTGTATCACACAGATTTTTTACGCATTTTAAAAGATATTTTACTGTTTATATTTTATTTGTGTACATCTTAAACTAAAATTAATTCATATTAAAGTAATTTAAACAGAAATAAAATTCACATATGACTTGATGATTATGATTATGATGATGATGATGATGATGATGATGATGATGATGATGATGATTTGATTATGATATCATTTTTGTAATGATGGTACTAGAGAATAAATAAAAATAACCAGAAAGGAAGGTGCTACTGTGTTTTAATCAACAGATGAAATCAATAAACTGTGTGTAAACATGCACAAAACAAACCATCACAGGTAGAAACAGAAACCAGAAATACATTTCAGAATAAAGTATTCTGGCTTCACTTGATGCATGTGTACCAGTTTATAACCTAAATCTACCATTAAAGTGCCCGACCATATAACAAGTGCTGTAGACATATAAGCAACATAGCAAACAACATAAAAACAGCATTTTACTTACAGTTAATAGATTAGTAGGCTACTCTACATTATCTCCTGATTTCTCCATCACTGCTTGTATTCCAGCAACCAGCTTGTGGCCTCTGTTATGTAAAAGAAACAAAATGTCTTCTCTTCTCATTTACTGACACTAATTGCTGGCAAACATCTCTGAGGTTAATGGCATCAAGTTTTTCTTTATGGATTTGTCATACTGCAATGTTGTTCAAATGCAGTTGTGAGATTGTTGACCTGAGCCATGTTTTCAGTCTCATAAGTTCACTGAAGCTTCTTTGAGTCTCAGCTGAGGCCACAGAGATAACCAACAGCAGCCTAACAAGAGTTTCAACCTCATCAAACAAACACATCGTTTTTAGGATATCTGCAGCTTCACTTGTACCTGTTCTCAATGTGTGTAAACTGAAATCCAGACTTGCTGCCCGTCACTTTTTGTGTTCATTGTGCCTTTAAGTTCCTGCATTTGTGCTCATGTTGGGCAGATAAAAGTGAGAGTGTTGTATTTGTTTCTATCTTTATAGTCTCTCTGACAAACCCCACGTTCTCTTTATTCATTAAGATGAGGAAGTAGCTACTGGAGAGAATCAGCCTGATCTCCCAGAAACGGTGTGACCATAGACTGTAATAAAGATCACGTTTGTAATGTGCAGAAGGGGAAACAGCTCTCAGCTGACGTTGTACTTCTTCAGACATACATGTCGAACTCTTCAGAGGTCAAAGAGGAGTTTCAACTTCTCTCTCTAATTCTCCTTTTTCATCCATGACACCAAGGGCGTAGGTTTGGTTTTAACATTGGTAGGGACATTTTTTGTCATAAGACCAATATGCATAGTAGTGTATAAACATGCTATCTATGTCATACACACACATACTGTCAAATGTTTGCCTTATTTCATCATTTGTGCATATGTAGAGCAGATACAAGTAAGAGTGTTCCCATGTATCCATCTCTATATTCTCTCTAAAAAACTCCACGTTCTCTTTATTCATTAAGATGAGGAAGTAGCTACTGGAGAGAATCAGCCTGATCTCCCAGAAACGGTGTGACCATAGACTGTAATAAAGATCACATTTGAAATGTGCAGAAGGGGAAACAGTTCTCAGCTGGCGACGCCAGACATGTTTTCTCCACTTTTTCCTTTTTATTTTTTACTTTGCCACTTGCTGACTGTTGCAGACAATCTGGTGCTTGCACCAATTATGACAGAGAAGATTATAAAACTTCATAAATACTCATAACTCCACTCTAAAAAGATGACATTTTACATGTTTTGTTTTTTAATTAGATAACTAAAACAGTATATGACTTTTAAAACAGGTAAAGACATTATTAAATGCACAACAACGATGATTAAGGGATTAACAGCAATAAACCCTGAAATACAGATTGTATCACATTTGATTCATTTTCAACATAATATTACGACAAAATAAATTATTATGACAAAATAAAGAACACAATATATAGGTTCTACTTCGATCCATCAAATTCTTAAAGTTTAAAATATAAATAGAAATAAATATTTTATTCTCACTATAACTTTCTCGAAATTATCAAAATGAGTAGCTTGGTAAGTCATGTGACCCACAACTTGTCCTGTGTTCTCCGTTGAGAAAAATGTGAAGTTTAGCATTATTTTTATTAAATACTGTTGCATCATCCTCTTATGTATCTGGAGTCATTATTTCCATACAACAAATCAAATCTTGCATAAATAGATGACGTGGTTCTATCACTGGCAGAGCAGACAGTCACACTGAGCCTGATTGCATCCTGCTACACAACACAAGAGCCACAGAACCTGAACAACAACCCACGTTAGCTTTCCTGCTAAAGTCTCCTTCTTATCTTACTTACAAACATGAACACACATCTTGTCCTACGGTGTAGCTTGTTGAACGAGCCACCAAACAAACATTCACCAGGGAAAAAGTTCACTGCTAACATCAGTTAGCAGCTATGTAGCTAATTAGCTGCTCAGCTGCAGCACATTAAACAGCATGTAAACATACCTGACCTGCTTTGATTGTCACTCTTTAAAATTCCTGTTAGAGACACACAGTCTGTCCATGACTTGTAGCTACAGCAGTTTGTTTACTTTGTCTCTATTTACAAGGTGTAACACAAGCGTGTAGCTCCCGTCCTGAAAACTGAAGCCAATGCGGAAGTGCCTTAAACCTGCATTCTTTATAATGGCCAGCAGGGGGCAACTCCATTGGCTGCAAAAAGAAGTCTGTTTTCTATGGAAGTCTATGAGAAAATTACCCTAATTGCAATTGTGCCATATGCTTCAGACCGTGCACTTTAGATCATTAAAATAGGGCCCTTTAAGTGTATGTCACTGAAGACCTTAACAAGAGCAGTCTCAGTGCTGTGGTGTGGTTGAGATCCTGACTGGAAGACATCAAAATAGTTGTTTAGTGGTTTAGTGGTTAGAGGTTTAATATGGGCCTATAGTTGCTCATTAGTGATGTGTCTAGATTGTTCTTTTTTAAGAGTGGCTTGATGATGGCAAGTTTTCTGGGCCTGTGGGAAGACACTTAAGAGAAGAGATGTGTTGACAATCTGTAGAAGATCTGATGCCATGCAGTTTGAAACAATTTTGGAAAAGCCTGTAGACAGAATATCAAGGCAGCAGGAGGAGGATTTCAGATGTTGTATAATGTCCTCCAGGTTTTTATGGTTGATCAGATGGAACAGTGTCACACTACTCAAATTGATTTTAAGTGGACACAGGGACAACGCATATCCTGCACATCATATGGAGGCACTGACTGTCTAATTTTCTGAATTTTGTCAGTGAAGAAGGAAGCAAATTCATTGCAAGCCTTGGTGGAAAGAAGTTCAGGGGCTACTGACACAGGAAGGTTTGTTAGCCTGTCGACAGTAGCAAACAAGGCACGTGCATTATTATTATTTTTGGCAATGATGTCAGAGAAGAAGGACCGCCTCGCATTTCTCAGTTCCAAATTATAAATGTGAAGTCTCTCTTTATAGATGTCATAATGAACCTGGAGATTTGTTTCTCGCCATTTACGTTCAGCTTTTCAGCTCTCTTTATTCTGACCTGCGTAGCATTCCTCTATGGAGATCTTTTCTTACCAGAGAGAGCCTTCACCTTAGTAGGTGCAATGGCATCAATAACATTTGTAATTTTAGAACTGAAATTATCTACAAGCTCATTCACTGAGACCCAAGAGAGGGCGGGTGTGGAAGAGAAGGCCTGAATAAATATTTCACTGGTGTTTTCAGTGATATACCGTTTTGTGATTACCTCTGTTTGAACATTTGTGTGCATGGAGATAGCACTCTCAAAGAAAGGGAATCTTCAGGAATAATCAGAGAGAGCAACATCAGTCACCACAACCTTAGAAACGTTCAGACCCTTAGAGATGATTAAGTCCAGAATGTGCCCCTTGTTGTGTGTGGGCTCCATTACATGTTGAGTCAGTCCATAGTTATCAAGAACATAATACAGTTCTTTAGTCCCTCTGTCCTGGGGGTTGTCAACATGGATGTTAAAAACACCAACAATAACTACACAGTCAAAGTCAATACAGACAATAGACAGCAGTTTAGCAAAGTCATCAAAAAAGGTAGCTCAGTTTTTAGGTGGCCTGTGGATATTTAGAAATATAGCTCGAGAGGAGGAATTCAACTGAAGAGCCACATATTCAAAAGAATCAAAGTTTCCATAAGTCATCTATTTGCATCGGAGGGAATCATTAAATAAGAAGAGCTGCACTGTTATCTTGGTCTAAGTAAGTTTCAGTTAAAAACATAAAGGTTGTGCTCAGTGATAAAATCATTGATTAAAAATGTTTTTCCTGACAAAGACCTGACATTTAATAAAGCTAAATTTAATGTGTTAAAAATATTATCTACCCAATTTTTCGGGACAAGCTGTAGCTGATGAGGAATGGATGCTAAATTTGATAAATTTGCAGAACCGATTGAGTACTTCTTGTTTCTTTCATTCAGGTCTACACTCCCTCCCTCCCACTACGCTCTGCCAATGAAAGACGCCTGGTACCACCACCACCCTAAGTTGGTAGCTAGACTCTTCTCCTCTGTAGTTCCCTGGTGGTGGAACGAGATACCAAACTCTGTTCAATCTGCAGAGACCCTCTTAATCTTTATGAAAACACTGAAGATCCAACTCTTTCGTGAATACCTATGCACTTGATGGATTGAAGGTAGAGAAAAAACAAAAAGACAAAAAAATTTTTTTTAAATCTGCTTCTATGCATTCCATGCATCGCCTGTTGGCACCTATGCCCTATTGGACTCAAACTTAAGCTTTATGGCACTTACTCGTGTTGTTGTCTCTTGACTAGATCCCTGCTTGTGTTGTATCAGTCTCAGATGTACAGTACTGTGAAAAAGTTTTAGACACTAAAAGTGAGAATGCTTACAAAAATATTGCTATAAGTTGTTTTAATTTATCAATTAACTTTTCACAAAGTTGAGTAAACAGCAGAAACCTAAATGAAATCAATATTTGCTGAGAGCAGATTTGCCTTCAAAACAGCAGCAGTTCTCCTCAGTACATTTTAACACAGTTTTTCATGATAACTTGCAGGTAGGCTGTAGTAACCATCCTGGAGAAAGAATGTTCTTCTGTGAACAGAATAGAATGAAAATAGAAATGTAATTGATAACTTATCCACTAAAATAAAACATGGGTCGCTTCATGATTTCAAAATGCGGTTATTCTGTTCTGCATAGATCTACCAAATGATGTTATTTATCTGTTATTGTTATTCATCTGTTAAGTTTATAAGATGTTTTTTAGGTGATGTTTATTGGGATTTATATGAGCGTTGTGTTTACATTGTTATCTTCTGTAGATTTATGAAGAGTCATGTAAAAGATTTGATGTATCTATAAATGGAAAACTTCAGCTTTTATTACAAGGCCAAATATTTCTGTTGCAAGGCCAGATTTGGACCACTGGCTTTTGTGATTTTCTGATGCAGCTGTTCCTCACCTGTCCACCAGGTGTCTTCACTGTGCTCCTCTACCTGACACACCTGCTGCTCCTCTCCTCATCGGCCCTCACGACTAGCATTTACAAAACATTTAAAAACCTGCGTCTTTAGGATGACATTCCTGAAATGTACCAATGTTTTGTATTTGTGTTCTATATACATATATATTTATGTTTTGTAGATATGTTTCTGTGTGTGCACATATTTCTTTCTTATCAACTTGTCTAATCTCTGAAATATTCTTTTTTCTATCTTGTGTTTCGTGTGTTTGTTTCTTTCTTTATTATTCCGCCACTTCACACCTAAATTTGACCCCCTAAACATGCTCAAAAACTCACCAAATTTGGCAAGCACGTCAGGTGTGGTGAAATATTTGATAAAATGGAAAAATTAACCCCCAAAATGCCAAAATGTGCTCTCTAGCACCACCTATGTAACTAAGAGTAGAGATCAAACCAAAACCGACTTATTCTTCTCATCAAGATCTACAAATCATACATGACACCCCTGAGCTAAATCTAACAGGGAGTTGAAAATAAGACTTTGCCTCAATTTTGGCCTCCGAACAAATGCTATCTCCTCCGAGGGCGTTAATGGCTTCCGTCTTTCATACATGACTTATGACACTGTGCTGAAAAAAAGTTGTAAAAAACTTTGTAATAACTCAAACGGTTTGGATTTTATAAGCCCTGAAAGTTGCAGTGCCACATCACATCACATGTACCCCTTACAATGTAAAAGAATGGGTGAGGCATGGACTTTATGTCAACAAAGGCCTCTGACATCTAAACTATAAGTCTGACCACTTTCAAACCTGTGTCAATGGATTCCCCATGAAATGTTCTACTAAAAAATGTGATTTTTAATGTAAGATTTGGCCACAATCATGGGATTTATGAGGAGATTTCACAAGAAGAGTGACATTCTCCTCTCCAACTGAGAGGGAGAGAGAGAGAAAAGAAGGGAGTGATGTGTGTGGGGGTTGAATGGAGCTCATTTTTGTAGGATACAGCAGAAAGGTCTATATACATACAGTACATTATATACAAACTTTGTATGAAGTTTGGTGTCATTATCATTTAATTTACAATAATTATAGGTCTTATATGTATAATTCAGTAGTGGGGATGACCTATGAGGGGAAGGGGGAAAATGGAGAAATGAGAGTGACAGTTTAGTGATAAAGTGCTGCAGAAAAGTAAAATCAAAACTAAAATTTGTAGCTCTGTACTGCAGTTTTTCCTTTATTAGGGCCCGAGCACCTAGTGGTTCACTCACACTCTCCATTCAAATATATGAGTATTTTTCTGTGTCCAGCTGCAGTTACTTATTGTCTCTACACACCTGACAGTACACATTTCAGTCAAACTCTGACCAGGTCATGTGGGTTAAAAGTCTTTACTTTTCTAAAAATAGACTTGATGAAAATTAGGAAATTAATTTGTTTTACACACAAACTCATCAAGAGTTTTCAATTTACTAATTGAAATTCAAGTGAATGGGCCCAAAACTTGCATGATTTTGATGACACAGGTGTGAGCGAGACAGACATGTCTCACCCTGCAGAAAATTCTCATCCTCATACCGTTGAGATTTGATGCTTCGTCATGACAGAGGAAGTTGCCATAACTTTATTGTACATGCTCCAGTCTGCAACAAACTTTACATGTTTGATAAGAGTCCCGGCCTGAACACGTCTACATGACAATATTCCATCAGTGATGCAAACTGGCTGAATAGCGCCCCCTACGAAATTTCAGTGAAGCAGCCCCAACAGCAGGCAGAATAGTGGACAAAGGAAGTGGTATTTATATCCTTGCACTGTCTGAAAACAGCCCGGGTCTGAAGACATCTACATGCCCGTGACAGAAGCCCTTCGATTGCACTGAGGCCTGACATGCACAGAGGTGCGAGGGCCCGTTCATCGCTGCTTGCAGCTTTAATTGTTCTTCTCTACTTCAGCGCTGTTAAGTCTTAATAGTTATTTTACTGCCTTTACTTTTATTTAACCTGTCCTGTTTTTATCGCATTTTGAAGGACTTTCAAACATCTGCTTTTAAAAGTGCTATATAAATAAAGATTATTATTAAACCCAGCAGGAATTACTTTCAATCATCAAACTCCTGATTTCTGTCATTGTAATCAGAGGTGAGGTGTAACTGCAGTGATGGCGGCTTGTTAACTTCCATCTACAATGATTAATTATTATGATTAATTTATAGTCATCACCTGTTTCCTTAAACTCACAGACTCAAACTAATGGTGAGTTCATGTGCTGCTCTTCAACTTAAATTTCAGTGTCAGAAAGTTTTCTCAAACAGCCACCAAGTGTTTTGTCTTGTTAGCTAACAAGCTAGTCAGCGGTCCATCCTGTAGTCTGCTGGGTGATGCTAAAACCACAGTATCTTCTTTTTACATTTCTATTTCTACACCTGTTCAATACACAACATACAGCATGTAAATCAGACTCTGGAGTTGCTGGAAGGTGGATTTCTTTCTCTTTTAATGGAGCTCGGCTAGCAGTTTCCCCCTGCTGTTTGTGCTAAGCTAAGCTAAACATGTCCTGGACCTGTCTATGTACTGGACACTCAGAGATGACACTGATATCCATCTGAAACATCTGAGTCTGGAGAAAACAAGACAAAATGTTTCTTCAAGAATAGTCCATGAAAACCTCTGAAGAAAACAGACATCTAATCACTTTCAACCTCGCTGTGTCAAATATTTAATTTCACAATTTTATATTTTTACTTCTTTCACTGACACATTTAGTTTTCTTGTTTTGACTCATTTCTATAAAACACTTCTGCAGCTCTGCTCTGCTGTTACTTTAGTGATGTAGAAATAAAGTTTAACAAGAAGGTAAAACCTTTTTATGCAGCACATTTATTGATTCACAAAACATTCAAG
Source organism: Thunnus thynnus (assembly GCF_963924715.1). NCBI lineage: Eukaryota > Metazoa > Chordata > Actinopteri > Scombriformes > Scombridae > Thunnus > Thunnus thynnus. The sequence continues at coordinate 31,767,913 of NC_089528.1, forward strand.
AGTCCATACATGAAGACATGCACATGTCACATGATAACAAATTGTGATTAAGGATGTAAACCAAAAAGAAAACAAAGCTAATGAAACGTACAAGAGAAAACAAATATAGAAAGTCTGCTTTACATTTATATGAACTCTTTAATCTCCTCATTTGTTTGCTGTTTCCAAACTGGTTAAATTTCAGGGAAATAAGTTCAAAACAATGAACAAGACATCTGGACTTTCTCTATTTAATATAATGGTTCAGCAATAAAAACACATACAGTCTTAGTCAGTGTGAACATTGACATTTTAACAATGTAAAGTCAATGGAAATGTGTCGGGGTTAGCTCAATAGCTAATTTGCACCTGCAGTCCTGACACGACTAAAACGTGACAAACAGATAAAACACTTCATACATAATAAAGCTTCAATCAATATAAGAGGAAAAGAAAAACTGGAGAAAATGTATCACAAGTCTTTGTCCTTAAACAATCTTCAACAATCAATATAATCAAACAGGAATAAAACTCAATCTATAGAAACATCATTCATGAGTACATATCATATATAGTTACGTATATAGCTTCATGCATAATATATATGTGATACTGTCAGATTAAGAACCAGTTTAAATTAATAACAATTTAATGTTACAGAACATGTCAAAGCAAGAAGGTGATTTTCAAATGTGAAACATGAGAAAAATGCAGGTGTACTTTTGATTGATCATCTGGTTTTGTGTATATATGTGAGATGTATCATTGAATCAGAGTACGTCCACACTGTGGTGGGTACATTTGTAAACACATCTTTTTCTCTCCATTTCAGCCCTCAGTTCAGACTAAAACTGCGTTTTTCTCACCCACAACTGAGCTTTTCTGAGATGTTCTCCAGACTGTTTGAATCTAAAACAGCCAGCTTGGTGTTTCAGTGAGTACGAGGAAAGTACACGTTCTTGCTCTATACTATACAAGAGAGTAAAACTATTCATAAATACCCATAACTCCACTCTAAAAAGATGACATTTTAATCTTTAATTGGCTTAATTAGATAATTAAATCAGTGTATAAAAAGGTAAAAACATTATTAAATGTACAACAATGATGATGATTTAGGGATTTAATGATATATTACCTGAAATACAAACTGTATCATATTTGATTCATACCTTTTCAACATGATATTAGGACAAAATAAATTACACAATGTTTTTATGCTGCTTCAATCCAGCAAATTTTTATCTTAGAATATAAGTAAGAATAAAAAAATAGAAAAATGAGTATTGGTAAGTCATGTGAAGTGCAGCTCAGAGGCAGCCATCTTGAATTTGGTAAATAAGGGACATCTACTTCCTGCATTGCTCTGATGATCCACTAAAGGGCAGCTAACATGAGCCTGATTGTATACAACATGTCTTTAAGGTAATCATTGATCTTGTTGATGATGTAGAGGTCTCTGGAACTCATGTATCAAATATGATACAAATGGTGTTATAGGCTTAATTATCTGATGCAATGCTTATTTATTTTTGTGGACTCTGGAGGTGTCTCTCCTCTCTCTACTTTAGCTATGAACTTGAAGCTATTTCTCTCATGTCCTTCAGGGACTGAACTCGTCTATTCCATCCTAGTTTGGCCTCATATTTCTCCCACTCAATAAGTAGGTCAATGTACTCTGGAGTGGAGAGAGGATTTGGCCTCAGTGCTATCTCTTTGAGTCCGTTTAAACACTTGACAGACCTCTCCATCAATCTCACCACCTCCACCTGCACACAATCATTTTCAGCCTTCAGTTTTTCAATCAAAGCCTGAACAGGTATCTTAGACTCTACAGCTTTTATGTACTTTTCTTTCAGCTCTTTCACTGTTCGCTTTTCTTTAACTTCTTTATAGTCCCATCTGTACCTCTGATTAAAATGTACATTCCAATTACATTTGCCAGGGCACTGAGTACAGTATTCATCAGATCCCATTACAATACAGTGTTTTTTATCTGCATCATTTCCATACAGACAAGGATAGTGGCAGGTATAGTGACATTGCTGACAGTTAGTGATGGAATTTCCAGCACAAGAAATATCAACTTGAAAAGGCTTTTTGGCAGTTACTTCAAATTCAAAATTCTCATTTCTGCTGATCTCTGCTTCATGCTCCTTCAATTTTTCAGTCGTCTCTTTTAACTCCTCAACTTTGGCTAACCCAAGTTTAACCTGCTCCTGCAAATTTTCAACTGAATTCTTGACCTTCTGTCTTTCTTTGAGGACCTCTTTCGTCATCGTCAAGCTTTTGGTGTCTATGACATTCAAATCAAGAAAAAACCTCTTCATGCTTTGTGTCCCCATGTTCCAAAACATCTGATCAAAGCCTCCATCTTCATCATCTCCATCTGTGCTGTTTGCTGCAGATGATTTGTTGCCTGCAAATAATGCAGAGTTATTGAATTTGAAGTGAGCTGGCAGCCCGTCTTTTGTTTTAGGACATGGGACACCTGAAGCATTGATTGCCTCTAGAACTGGTGGACGTTGGCCGTCTGCAAATGTCACCAGAACCCTGATGTTTTCTGCCACATCTTTGCCAAAGATTGAAAGCACAGAATCAAACATATACTTCTGTGATGTTGTGAGTCGTGTTAAAGACGCTTGAACTACGAAACACACAGCATCAATTTCACTGACACCAAGCTCAGCAGCGAAAAGATTACGTAGCTGCTCTGTGATCTCGTTGTCTCTCTCTATGCCTCTTGCATCTCCAAAGCCTGGAGTGTCCACAATGGTCAGAGAGAAGGGGGTTTTAAACCCGTCTTGGTGGTTGATTTTGTACACAGTGACTTCAGAGGTCTGTCTCTCAGCTTGTGATTTGGACTGATCCTCATCAATTAATTTAAATCTGAAATTGTCCTCCCACTCTACACCAACAACGTAGTTGATCATTCCATTGATGAGAGTGGACTTTCCTGATCCGGTCGCTCCAAAAAGCACTATAGTGCGATTTTGCCTCTTGCTTTCTTTGCCGAAGTTGTACCTCCGGTAACCATCTATATTCATATCTTCTTCTTTCAGAGGCAGTTTGTAAAGTGACGGGAATCCAGAATTTATGCTTTCACTTGTACGTTTGATGATTTCTGCGAGATGCATACATTTTGTTGTGCAGACAGTGATGCTTTCTTTGCTTCTGCCTGCTCCACCACAGTCACATCTGATCCTGACAGCATATTCTGTCTCTGACTGAAGCCCTGAAATTATCCCCTTTTCAGCTCTTGACACCATTTGGCTCCACTGGAGATCTTCATCTTTCATCCCTTTGTCTGTTTGAGCGTACTCCATGATGTAGTTCAAAATGTGGACATCTTGTCCAATCTCTGCAGGTTTCTCCCAGCTAACTGATATCTCACTTGAGTTTGTTTCAACTTGAGGTTTTTTAGGAGGGCTGCAAGGTAAGGTTTTAATGGAACCACTGAGTTCACCAGCTGGCCCAACACCTACTGAGGTCACTGCTCTGCATCTGAACATGTACTCTGTGTTAGGAGTCAGGCCGCTCACTGTCACTTCTTCAGCCTTTGGTACTGTTTTTTGTTGCCATCCATCCTCTCCACTGACACAGTACTCTACAGAGTAGGAGGTGATGTTCTCTGATCCAAATCTTGGTGGACAAATCTTCAGTGTCACACTGTTGTGGGTTACATCACCTGCTGTCACTGTTTCAGGCTTTGAAGGCGGCTCAAACTTCTTATTAACATAAAAGACATCTTTATAAAGGTATATGCTTGAACCTTTCTGTGTCTCATTTGTTAAACCTACTGTCAGGAACTTTATGTTCTCCTTCTCCTTGTTGGCCTCTGCAAAATCACTGAATAGCTTTGCTTTGATCCTCATTGCATCTGATACTTCTTTTGAGGCGTACCATTGTTCCTTCTCTATATCATGACAGTGTAGACCTTGAGGTTTGTCTGGTTTGGGTGTTTCTTCCAAATAGTCTGATAAAGCTGAGAGGTACGGTTCAGCACTTCCCAGTGAGGTGAAAACAAAACATACATTATGTTCTGCACTGAGAATTTCCTCATCAAGCCCATTTTGAGATGAGATGATCTTGGTGTTTTTCATCTTGTTGGTGAATGATTTTAAGATGTAGATTTCCTTCTCTTTACAGTCCATCCACTCGTTCAGGCTTGTGTTGTTGAAAGGAGAAGAATGTCTCTTCTTCAGGATCTCTGCGAGCACAGCCTCCTCTTCCCCTCCTCCTCGGATTGATGGAAGTATCTTTGCCAAGGTTTGTTGGAATTCCAGTTTGAACTCTGAGCAAAATTCTGCAAATGTTTTAAGTTTTTTACCAATCTGTGGGAACTGCTGTGCAGTGGTGGTTCTCATTGCATCATTGCACCTCATTTCCAGCTCAGTGAAGTCCTCCAGGACACTCTGGGATTTCTGCACTAAACCTATACTTATCTGACGGACGAGTTTAGCAGCATTTGAATCTAAACTCACAAGTGGCATCAGCCAGACCTTCATTGGTACAGCATTTTCTCCATTGGTTCCCAGTAATTGTGGCAGGCTTTGGTAGACTTGTATGGCATCCTGAAAGGTTGTTGGAGTTTTCTTCAGTAAAAAGTCTCCATAGAATTTGCAGGAGAACTTCTCCACCCTTTCTTTTTCCTCATCTTTCATTTTTAGGGAACCTCCCCCCTCTATTTTGATGGTGGGGATTTTCTTGATCATCACCTTCATGTTGCCCTGAATGTCTTGATGACTTTCTTCATCAGACACCTCACGGTCAAAGACAAAGAAAGCTTGTGCCCCATAAAGGATAGCTGTCACTACATGTGTTGCTATTTTTTTTTTAAAGACATACTGATGCTTCACATTACCTCTTCCAAAATGATTCATTGACAGTTCCTTCATCTTTGTGGTTGCTTGGTACTTCAGTGTTACTCTGGCCTGATTTTTGGATGTTTTACTATCATTCAGGTATTTGGCAGATCCTCCAACCTCTACTAGTCCACTACAGAAACTTGCTTTCAGGGATGCTTCAATATTTAATGATGAAGATTTATCTGCAATTGATTCAGATGCAACTATGTCAGAATTGTTGTAACACTGTTTTCTTTCTCGTATATTATTTTTCAGGTCATCATCGTCCCACAATGTCATGCCTGCAAAAGAAGAAGCAAAAACCAAGATCAGCGTCCTCTAATGATTGAATGCCATTTCATGTCCCATCCCTTTTTAGATTATAAGACTATTTCAACAGACACACATAATAATTGTTCGAGTCTTATGCCTTCCTACTACAAGGTTTTATTCCTGAACTCCCATGAATTCACTAAGTCGATGATTTAAAGGTCTCTTTTTCAAACAACCATCTCAGATGATGTGAGTCTCTCATATCCAACAACTCACTTGTATCCTTTATAACACTAAACAAAAGACAAAAGATCATCATTTTCTCTTCCTCACAAATCACACACTGAACAAAATCAACCTTTTTCTTTTAAAGCAGTGTACCGATCCATTTCAATGTTCAGAGTGTTTTGGTTGTTTTCTAGTTGTGATGCATTTAGTATTTCTACATGTGAATTCTTACCAGGGATGAGTGAGTCTTTGCGGCAGTCGTACAGCATCCCGAGGCTGAAAGGCCGGCCGAGCGCTGCCACCTCCATTGTCCCTGTGGCGTCAGTGTCCATTACTCAGTGTGAACTGGAAAAAAATGGACAACAGCTTGTTAGTTCTCCCTGTTGTCTGTCACCTTGTAATGTGGCTGAAACACAGAGGAACTGCAGAATCTATAAACACTAAATAAAATAATAAGCATAGACATACACTAATAGGATAAATATTCTGTGAAATATCACAGATACAGAGGATCTTAGGACATGCTAAGATTTACAAAAACCCACACAGATACTGTGTAATGATAGGCTTCCCAAATGGGTCAGTAGTAACACAAGGGAAAGAAAATGGAGGGAAGCTGTTTGTTGCAGAAAACAAAGAAAATGTAATCAGCTCAATGTGTGTAAACTGAAACCCAGACTAGCTGCCCATCACTTTTTGTGTTTCTCGTGCCTCTAAGTTCCTGCAATTGTGCTCATGTTGAGCAGATAAAATGTTCTGAATCTAATATCTGAAAAACTATTAAATGGATGGCCATGAAATTTCATGCAGAAATTTGTGTCCCCCATAGGATGATCCTGAATCCCCTGACCTCAACAAACAGTCCAAAACTCCAAGATATTCAGCACTAATGCACCAACACAACCCACCTGTGGGAAAGTGTTATTTCTTTTCAAATACACCTTTTGTAAAATAAAAAAATAACATACAACACTCATGAACATGTTAATCATTATCATGTGGGAGGAAATGCTACAGCAGCTTCCTATTTGTTTCCTGCAGAAAGGTTTGTGATCCTCTGAGAGGGATCTCTGGTTTCTATCTTTATATTCTCTCTGACAAACTCCATGTTCTCTTTATTCATTAAGATGAGGAAGTAGCTACTTGAGAGAATCAGCCTGATCTCCCAGAATTGGTGTGACCATAGACTGTAATAAAGATCACGTTTGAAATGTGCAGAAGGGGAAACAGCTCTCAGCTGACGTTGTACTTCTTCAGACATACATGTCGAACTCTTCAGAGGTCAAAGAGGAGTTTCAACTTTTCTCTCTAATTCTCCTTTTTCATCCATGACACCAAGGGTGTAGGTTTCGTTTTAACATTGGTAGGGACATTTTTTGTCATGTGACCAATATGCATAGTAGTGTATAAACATGCTATCTATGTCATACACACACATACTGTCAAATGTTTGCTTTATTTCATAAGTATTTGCTAACTTGCTAAAACATGACTTGTATCACACGGATTTTTTTATGCATTTGAAAAGTTATTTTACTGTTTATATTTTATTTGTGTACATCTTAAACTAAAATTAATTCAAATTAAAGTAATTTAAACAGAAATAAAATTCACATATGACTTGATGATTATGATGATGATGATGATGATGATGATGATTTGATTATGATATGATTTTTGTAATGATGGTACTAGAGAATAAATAAAAATAACCAGAAAGGAAGGTGCTACTGTGTTTTAATCAACAGATGAAATCAATAAACTGTGTGTAAACATGCTCAAAACAAACCATCACAGGTAGAAACAGAAACCAGAAATACATTTCAGAATAAAGTATTCTGGCTTCACTTGATGCATGTGTACCAGTATATAACCTAAATCTACCATTAAAGTGCCCGACCATATAACAAGTGCTGTACACATATAAGCAACATAGCAAACAACATAAAAACAGCATTTTACTTACAGTTAATAGATTAGTAGGCTACTCTACATTATCTCCTGATTTCTCCATCACTGCTTGTATTCCAGCAACCAGCTTGTGGCCTCTGTTATGTAAAAGAAACAAAATGTCTTCTCCTCTCATTTACTCACACTAATTGCTGGCAAACATCTCTGAGGTTAATGGCATCAAGTTTTTCTTGATGGATTTGTCACACTGCAATGTTGTTCAAATGCATTTGTGAGATTGTTGACCTGAGCCATGTTTTCAGTCTCATAATTTCACTGAAGCTTCTTTCAGTCTCAGCTGAGGCCACAGGGATAACCAACAGCAGCCTAACAAGAGTTTCAACCTCATCAAACAAACACATCGTTTTTAGGATATCTGCAGCTTCACTTGTACTTGTTCTCAATGTGTGTAAACTGAAATCCAGACTAGCTGCCCATTACTGTCTGTGTTCATTGTGCCTTTAAGTTCCTGCATTTGTGCTCATGTTGGGCAGATAAAATGTTCTGCATCTAATATCTCAAAAACTATTGAATCGATTGCCATGAAATTTTGCACAGATATTCATATTCCCCAAAGGACGATCCTGAATCCCCTGACTTTAAAATTTTAATGTGTCCAATACTTTGCTTTATGACCAAATACCTGCAAAACAAATGACATTTACACCAGCAGTGGTGGAACATAACTAAGGGACAAGGTGACATCATCAAATGTCTTGTTTTGTCCAACAAACAGTCCAAAACTCAAAGATATTCAGCACTAATGCACCAACACAACCCACCTGGTGGAAAGTGTTATTTCCTCTCAAATAAAGCTTTTGTAAAATAAATAAATAACATTCGACACTCATGAACATGTAAATCATTATCATGGGGAGGAAATACTGCAGCAGCTTCCTGTTTGTTTCCTTCTCTAAACAGCTCTTCTAGAAACATCGTCCAGTCAGTGCAGCAGTGCAGCCAGTTGCTGACTCAAGATATTCACACGACCACATAAATTTATCCAATCAGTTTCCTCCAATCTGATCCAAAAAGGGTGATTCTTTAATTGCCCCAAGCAGAGTCAACCAGCAGTAGAGTAGTGACTCACCATGATCACCATGTAATGAACATTATTCTACCAGTCAAAATTTTGACTTCAGCTACTTGAAATCTAGTTTTTTATCATATTCTTAACACATATTTTTTTCCCAAATTATGTTTTCCGTTTTAATTTTTCTGAATTCTGTGTTTTACAATTGAAGCACATTTTGTCATCAGAAAGATTGTCTAATCATATGATGGATGAATAAAAATTTCAATAATTCAGTAATAAAGTATTCAAGATGTAATGATACATTTAATGAAATTAATATATATCAATTAATTTGTAATGATGCAACACAAACTTACACTATTTCTTAATCAAAAAAGTGCTTCAGCACACAGTCAGCATGACAAAGTGAATCATGTGAGCACAATGGTCTGAAGTAATCCATCACATGTTTGTGAGTGATCGCACTGTGCACCATAAAAATAATAATCACAAAAAAACATTAATAAAACAGGCTCATAGTGAAGAGATGTGAACTGATTTGCTCGTCCTCCCAAAGTCAGAATGAAGCCACTAAATGAAGGTACAGGAACAAAGACCACGCCTTGTACACATCTCATCTGCGCACCACAGAGTATTTAGACACACCTCATCTGCTCCTCTCCCCTTTTTCTCAGTTTGCAAGTACTCTGTGACACACTTGCATCATAAAACGTATTCTTTTCCCCCCTCCCTACTCCCTCCTCTACCCCTGCCCCCCCTCCCCCTTCCCCACAACCCGCATGCTACTTGCATTATCCATCCTACCGTGTCTGCACCTTCTTTTCCTACAGCCCTACCCACGGCCAGCCTCAGCCTTTTTCTGGCTCCTGCCCCTCCATCTAGCAGCTACACCCTTGCCACCACCCAGCCACCAGTGCGCCCCCTGGCATCTGCCTGGCCCTCCCCCATGTCACCCACACTCAGGCAGCAGATCCTATGTACACTCAGGCAGCAGATAATTATGTTGACCTCGCTCAACTCATTCACCCAACTTCAACCAATCCTCACGTCCCCAGGGAACTGCTCACCTCATTCGGCCCTTGGGAACTTAAACAGTCACTTCCTGCTTGCTCCAAGGATCTCACAGTAGCTGAATTCACCTTTGCATTCTCGTATTGAGATGTAATCTGTTCAGCTTTCCCCAACTGCAGGTCCAAGCTCGACGATTACCTATCATCAATTCTCATTTAATCATTGGATCACAAGCTCTATTGCCGAGTCTTTGCAGCTCGCTCATCTCTCTGCTGCAAAATGTGCAGCGCCCCTTTACATCCCGCCATGGTATGCACCCTCTCTACCATTTCCAGCTGCAGATTTCTCCACACCTGCTCAATCTGTGGCCAAGCCCATGCCAGATCCACATGTCCACACCACCTGACTAGGCAACACCTTTGTAAGTATCTTGATACCTCCATTAATATTGACGCTCTAGCCACCACCCTACAGAACCACCCAGACACCCAGTTTGTCAACTTCCTCATTCAGGGCTTCACACATGGTTTCCACCCAGGTCTGCAGGTCATGCCTGAGTCCACCTACAGATGCAAAAACTTGCAGTCGGCCTTGTCTGAACCCACTACGGTGGACAAACTACTGCAAAAAGAAGTTGACGACGCCTTCATGATCAGCACATTCTCCAGCCCTCCTTTCCCATCTTTCAGAGTCAGCCCAATCGGAGTGGCAACTAGGAAGTACTCTGGGAAGAAGAGGCTCATCATCGACCTCTTGTCCCCTCACGATTCCACCTTCCCAACCATCAACAGCCTGATTCCCAGCCCGGACTTTTCCATGCATTACGCCACCATAGATCATGCCATCTCCCTCATCCGCCTCATGGATCAAGGAGCATGGTTGTCCAAGGTGGACATCAAAAGCCCTTTCAAGGTCCTCCCCATCCACCCTGACTACTCGCACCTCTTCAGAGTCTTCTGGAAGGGCGCATACTATTTTGCCATGCGTCTGACCTTTGGCTGCAAGAGCCCAAAAATCTTTGACTCATTGTCCGAAGCCCTCTGCTAGATCCTTTCCAACAACTACAAACTCATTCACCTACTCAATGACTTTCTCATGGTCACACCACCATCTTCACCCCCATCATACGGTCTCACTATCATCACTTCTGCATTCGCTGATCTTGGCTTTCCTCTATCTCCAGAGAAAACAGACGGCCCAAGCACTTCTCTGGAATTCCTCAGCATCACCCTCACCTCCATTACACTCCAAGGATCTCTGCCTACCGAGAAACTCCACTGCATTTCTCTACTCATCCAAAACTTTCTTTTGGCCAACACATGCACCAAATGCCGATTGCTTTTGCTGCTGGGCCATTTCAATTACGCCGTCCGCATCATCCCTGAGGGCCAATCTTTCTTATCGCACCCTCTCTCTATAGCCACCACCTTCCCATCCATTCATGTTCATGTCACACTAGACAGCGCGTGCAAGATGGAACTGAAAATGTGGCAGCAGTTCCTCTCCTTTCCACTTCTCCCACAGACTTCCTTTCCCTTCACTGGACGTTCTGACCCTCTCCTGCTTCATCACGTCCTCCCACACTAAACACAAGATCAAGTCTTCCACCATACAGGCCTACCTCAGTGGAGTCAATTTCTTCGTCAAAATGATTTCAGGAGCACCATGTCCGGCCTTGTCCCACTCCCATATAAACATGTCGATAAAAGGTCTCTGCAAGGCTGAACCACATCCCACGCCAAAATGTTCACCCCTCACATCGGACCTCTTGGCCCGTTGCATCCACACCCTCCGTACAGGCTACATGTCACCCCACATAGACAAAGTCTTGGAGTCCATGTTCTTACTAGCCTTTTTCGGCTTCCTACGCTGCTCCGAATTCAGTGCCCCTTCCTACACCTTCGATCCATCTCGCCATGCCACATTGTCCAACATCTCTTTCCATTCTCCAGACACACTCATCTACTACCTCAAATGCAGTAAGACCAACCAGTCAACCTCAACCCATCTTTCTTTTCCAACTAGATTCATACATAAGTCCTTACGAACCCATTCACCAATACACCAACACAAGACTAGCCAGTCGAGCTTCCCCCCAAGGAAAAGCAGCAACACACTTTTGGTTCCATCACCACATGCGCTCAGTACTCGCCAGATCCGGCATACACCCTGACCAGCTTTCAGGACACTCATTCCGAATTGGAGCCGCTTCCACCACTTTCACACAAGGTGTCCCAGACAACATTATTAAAATTCTCGGCTGCTGGTCTTCTCCCGCTTATCAAGTGGAACATCAGGAAACACACTCTCACCTCTCTGCTTGAAATCTTTTTTGGGGGCTTCGTACAGATGTCAGACCACCGAGACAGCACCCCCACCCTGAGTTTCGACCTCCTTTGTTCCCACTTACCACCCTGCCATCGACACCTCACCTTCTTACACCTATCATCCTCCCATTGACCTTTTCCTTCCTCTCTTTTCCATCTGCTCTTCTTCCCCCTATCCCTCGACCCTCATCCCCTCGACTTTCACTCCTTCATCCCTCATCCCACGTTCTCAACCCTCACCCCTCATCCCCACATCCCTCGACCCTCTCCCTTCCCCTTCCATCCCTTCTTCCCTCCAACTCTAATCCTTCCTCCTTTCTACACCTCCGCTCTTCTGCCACTCACCCAATAAGTCATTCCAATCCATATTCTAGAAGGGGTGGTTTTGGTTAGTGAACCAGCTGTAGGGACAGTGTCTTATCAATATTCTTTCTGGTTCTTTTTCATTACTAAAGAATTGAAATTTTTTTTAAAAAAAAGAATAAATTCACAACAGGATTAGAACTGATTTATATTTTAAATATAACTAAATATTGTTTCCAGAGCAGCAACAGTAAAGTCACTACATAAACTCAATAATATCTCACTGGAAACAAATCTAAAATGTCAATAAAATAAATAATATTCCTGAAATCAAAATACTGAGTGAAGTCTATAGAGAAAGAAGAAGTCAGTATCAGTCCTTCCTCCTCCTCCTCTCTCTGCTGCTGCTGTGATTCACTGCTGCAGGTACCGCTGGTAGAGAGGAGGAGCTGCTTCATCTCAGCCAGCAGCAAGTTTACAAGAATTTAAAACATTTTAAGATTCTTAGCAAACTAAGTTAAACAGTTAGACTAGACTAGAGCTTGTTTATAATAATTAACTACAGACAAACCAGATGAAAATATCACTTTTCTACATGTTTCTGCTTGTTCAACAGGTGGTTTAATTAATTTATTTATTGCACTTTCAGTAACGAGCGTATACATCAACTCTGATAAAACTTTATCTTTCACTTCACCTGAGTGTGTGTGTGTGTGTAGGAGCCCTTGGTGACAGAAGCAACATGACCATAAATGGCAGCAAAACACAGTAAAGACTCAGCAAAGGTTCCTCTGTTCATTCAGTTTAGACGCTGTGAAAAAACACTTTGGTGCTGCACTTGAATCTTATAACAGTGGGAAAACCCTGATTTTTATAAATTGCATTTACATTTTAGCAAATTCCACGATATTCCGCATTTTACACTTGATTCCATTTTTATTATCAAATTCTGTGATTCCGTCCTTGTTTTCCACAAAGCAGAAATCATCAGGCCCTACTGTCACAGTATGAACTTCCCTAGTTATAGATAGATGGATAGATAAAGTACTAAACCAGTAAAAAACTAGAATAGAGACTAGAGATATAACATAACTAGAATATTAATATAGTTTACACTGTAGACTGAAAGTGTTTGGATATGACACAGCCCCACCTACAAACATTTTCACCAGCTGCCACTGATAAACAACCAATACATTTCACTTAAATATGAAGCCTTTTCTTAAATTAAAGGTCAATTGTATAATTAAGATTGATTACAGAACTCTGTTTGACTACAATTATTAATTACAATTATCCAACTGAAGTCATCAAATCACATGAGTGTTGATCATATTCAAATTCTCTCCTAATTTTACTTTCACTTGTCTAAGATCATGTTGATGTGAATGAGTTTAGAGGTCCTGCAGCACTAATCTAGAAAAAGAACAACAAACAGAAGCAGTGTACTTACAGCAGAAAGGTTTGTGATCCTCTGAGAGAGGGCTGTGGTTTCTATCTTTATATTCTCTTTGACAAACCCCACGTTCTCTTTATTCATTAAGATGAGGAAGTAGCTACTGGAGAGAATCAGCCTGATCTCCCAGAAACGGTGTGACCATAGACTGTAATAAAGATCACGTTTGTAATGTGCAGAAGGGGAAACAGCTCTCAGCTGACGTTGTACTTCTTCAGACATACATGTCGAACTCTTCAAAGGTCAAAGAGGAGTTTCAACTTCTCTCTCTAATTCTCCTTTTTCATCCATGACACCAAGGGTGTAGGTTTGGTTTTAACATTGGTAAGGACATTTTTTGTCATGTGACCAATATGCATAGTAGTGTATAAACATGCTATCTATGTCATACACACACATACTGTCAAATGTTTGCTTTATTTAATAAGTATTTGCTAACTTGCTAAAACATGACTTGTATCACACAGATTTTTTACGCATTTTAAAAGATATTTTACTGTTTACATTTTATTTGTGTACATCTTAAACTAAAATTAATTCAAATTAAAGTAATTTAAACAGAAATAAAATTCACATATGACTTGATGATTATGATGATGATGATGATGATGATGATGATGATGATGATGATGATTTGATTATGATATCATTTTTGTAATGATGGTACTAGAGAATAAATAAAAATAACCAGAGAGGAAGGTGCTACTGTGTTTTAATCAACAGATGAAATCAATAAACTGTGTGTAAACATGCTCAAAACAAACCATCACAGGTAGAAACAGAAACCAGAAATACATTTCAGAATAAAGTATTCTGGCTTCACTTGATGCATGTGTACCAGTTTATAACCTAAATCTACCATTAAAGTGCCCGACCATATAACAAGTGCTGTAGACATATAAGCAACATAGCAAACAACATAAAAACAGCATTTTACTTATAGTCAATAGATTAGTAGGCTACTCTACATTATCTCCTGATTTCTCCATCACTGCTTGTATTCCAGCAACCAGCTTGTGGCCTCTTTTATGTAAAAGAAACAAAATGTCTTCTCCTCTCATTTACTCACACTAATTGCTGGCAAACATCTCTGAGGTTAATGGAATCAAGTTTTTCTTGATGGACATGTCACACTGCAATGTTGTTCAAATGCATTTGTGAGATTGTTGACCTGAGCCATGTTTTCAGTCTCATAAGTTCACTGAAGCTTCTTTGAGTCTCAGCTGAGGCCACAGAGATAACCAACAGCAGCCTAACAAGAGTTTCAACCTCATCAAACAAACACATCGTTTTTAGGATATCTGCAGCTTCACTTGTACCTGTTCTCAATGTGTGTAAACTGAAATCCAGACTTGCTACCCGACACTTTTTGTGTTCATTGTGCCTTTAAGTTCCTGCATTTGTGCTCATGTTGGGCAGATAAAAGTGAGAGTGTTGTATTTGTTTCTATCTTTATAGTCTCTCTGACAAACCCCACGTTCTCTTTATTCATTAAGATGAGGAAGTAGCTACTGGAGAGAATCAGCCTGATCTCCCAGAAACGGTGTGACCATAGACTGTAATAAAGATCACGTTTGTAATGTGCAGAAGGGGAAACAGCTCTCAGCTGACGTTGTACTTCTTCAGACATACATGTCGGACGCTTCAGAGGTCAAAAAGTAGTTTCAACTTCTCTCTCTAATTCTCCTTTTTCATCCATGACACCAAGGGTGTAGGTTTGGTTTTAACATTGGTAGGGACATTTTTTGACCAATATGCATATTAGTGTATAAACATGCTATCTATGTCATACACACACATACTGTCAAATGTTTGCCTTATTTCATCATTTGTGCATATGTAGAGCAGATACAAGTAAGAGTGTTCCCATGTATCCATCTCTATATTCTCTCTAAAAAACTCCACGTTCTCTTTATTCATTAAGATGAGGAAGTAGCTACTGGAGAGAATCAGCCTGATTTCCCAAAAACGGTGTGACCATAGACTGTAATAAAGATCACATTTGAAATGTGCAGAAGGGGAAACAGTTCTCAGCTGGCGACGCCAGACATGTTTTCTCCACTTTTTCCTTTTTATTTTTTACTTTGCCACTTGCTGACTGTTGAAGACAGTCTGGTGCTTGCACCAATTATGACAGAGACGATTATAAAACTTCATAAATACTCATAACTCCACTCTAAAAAGATGACATTTTACATGTTTTGTTTTTTAATTAGATAACTAAAACAGTATATGACTTTTAAAACAGGTAAAGACATTATCAAATGCACAACAATGATGATTAAAGGATTTACAGCAATAAACCCTGAAATACAGATTGTATCACATTTGATTCATTTTCAACATAATATTACGACAAAATAAATTATTATGACAAAATAAAGAACACAATATATAGGTTCTGCTTCGATCCATCAAATTCTTAAAGTTTAAAATATAAATAGAAATAAATATTTTATTCTCACTATAACTTTCTCGAAATTATCAAAATGAGTAGCTTGGTAAGTCATGTGACCAACAACTTGTCCTGTGTTCTCCGTTGAGAAAAATGTGAAGTTTAGCATTATTTTTATTAAATACTGTTGCATCATCCTCTGATGTATCTGGAGTCATTATTTCCATACAACAAATCAAATCTTGCATAAATAGATGACGTGGTTCTATCACTGGCAGAGCAGACAGTCACACTGAGCCTGATTGCATCCTGCTACACAACACAAGAGCCACAGACTCTGAACAACAACCCACGTTAGCTTTCCTGCTAAAGTCTCCTTCTTATCTAACTTACAAACATGAACACACATCTTGTCCTGCAGTGTAGCTTGTTGAACGAGCCACCAAACAAACATTCACCAGGGAAAAAGTTCACTGCTAACATCAGTTAGCAGCTATGTAGCTAATTAGCTGCTCAGCTGCAGCACATTAAACAGCATGTAAACATACATGAAACAAGATTTTAGACATTCATACTTATGAGATATTCTATGAATTACAGCAGAAATATGTAACTGGACATTAGCTCAGCAGAACAGATAAACAGATTAAAGGAAGTGGATGAAATGGAAAAAAAATACATTCAAACTGAAACTGAGACAAAAACATTTTTAAAAAACAATCTGAAATAATGTTTTTGGCCTTTGAAATGAACAAAATCAAACTGAAATATGAATGTAAATTTGATGAAATAATTTTCTTAAAAGTATGAATCCATCCATCTTATCTCTGATTACAGCTGTTAGACATTAGCAGAACTGGATCCTTCATGGATAGAATTCATATGCATACATGTGGAAAAAATGAATTCTGATAAATTAACAATAACTTGAGCTGTTTTCTACCATCAGTGATCTCTGATACCTCAAATACTTCACACTGCACGAGAGATTTAAATCATATTGAGCTAAAAGAGACTCAACCTCAAACATTCAGAAAGTAAATCATTCGCTCTTTTTAATGGAAAATTTATCAACATTTTCTTGACCATCTGTGGCACTACTGAACAATTATTGATCATCTTGTGTGATTAATAACACATATGGTCTAATATTAAAGAAATACATCCAATAATAAAACAATAACTATCCACCATGAATTATCTATTATTGTTACAAAACATGTCCAACAATAAAATATTGATTAACACCCAACTTCTATACTTATAAATCAGACCAAATGAGAAAATGAAAAAGGGCATTAAAGCTTCTTCAGTCCAGGATCAGAAAGTTTTTGTTGTTTTCTTGATTCAAATGTTTTGGAATCTTTGAATCTTTCTTTCCAGTTTTCTTTCTGACCCTTCATCACACATGAGACTCATCTGACCACCTGCTGGGTAGAAAAGTGTAAAAGCAATCAGAGTAGCTGCTGATCCAACTGATCCAAACCTTCTCTGTGTTCTTCATGCTGTTTGGTGCCTGTATTTGTGCACATATTGAGCATATTAAACTCTCTCACTTTTTTGTATTTGCCCTAGCTGATAGATGATTTGCAAAAAAAGGAGTCTAACCAACATACAAGGTCGACTTTACCATTAGGCAAGGCAGGCAACTGCCTGGGGCCCCCAAATAAAAGGACCCCAAACAGCTATTGATTTTTATTATGATGATTGTTATTATTAGAATGTTTAGATATGAAGCATAAAATTATCTTACTTATAGTCATAAAACCCCCAAATCATGTACAAAAGATTTAAGTAGATTTAAGTCTACCACAGCTTACACCAACATTCTCAATTAGAGAAAGGGTGAAAATAAAATGTGAAGGAGGCCCCAAGACTGAGCCTCGGGCCCCCAAATAACCAAATCTGCCCGTGCCGACATGAATCATTTGAATTACCAGTTATATTATTGAATTTCTCTTCTTGGCTTCCAGTCTAGCTTGAAATTCTTGGCGTTCCTTCAGTTTTTTTCTCATGTTTCTCTTAACTTCTTCTCCCTCTTTCTG
Source organism: Thunnus thynnus (assembly GCF_963924715.1). Taxonomy (NCBI): domain Eukaryota; kingdom Metazoa; phylum Chordata; class Actinopteri; order Scombriformes; family Scombridae; genus Thunnus; species Thunnus thynnus. The sequence continues at coordinate 31,785,763 of NC_089528.1, forward strand.
TCAGCTTTCTGTTTCCTCAGCAGTTTCTTTTTGATTTCTTTTCCACATTCTTCCTCTATTTTAGTCTCCCTCTCCCTGTCACCCTTACTTCTCTCAGCTGTTGCTCATACTTTTCCTTTCTTTCTTTCATCAGTTCCTCCTGGTCTTTGAGCATTTGCTCTTCATTCTCTTTCAGGATTTGTTGTTTCTTTGCTTTGATTGCTTTCTCTGTCCTTTTGAACATTTTGGTGGTGTAGTGGCTCCACTCTGATCTTCTTGAGTAGCTGCTTGACTTGAGAATGATGCTTAAGGTCATTACTGAAAACGTAGTACCAGCCGTACTACCAGGATGGTATGGGTATATCCAGAAGAAGCATAAGAAATGCACTGGGCAATATCTTTAACTGTTTTATCTTCATCTCTCCTAGTGTCAAACAGCCTCTGGATGTCAAACTTTTGCTTGTCATTATTGTTACTTGGAACAGATCTAGTTATATAATTGAATTAACTTTACACCACCTGGGGAGTGGGATGGCATGCCTGGGGAGAGACTGCTTCTGTGATTTGGTGTTCATGCTGCTCATGTGTTTGTATTGCTATCTTCAAATCGCTATGCAAATTGCTATGCTTCAAATGAAGCAACGACTGAAAATACTGACTGTAGTATTTGGGTGACCCAATCACTGTGCTCTGCTTCCTTTCTGGCCTGAAGTTTTTGCTTTTCCTTCAGTTTTGTCATTTTCTTTTTGATTTCTTTTTCACATTCTTCCTCTAATTTAGCCTCCCTCTCCATGTCACCCTTCACTTTTCTCAGCTGTTGCTGATACTTTTCCTCTATTTCCTTCCTCAGTTCCTCCTGCTCCTTTCGCATTTTCTCTTCTTTCTCTTTCAGGATTTGTTTTTTCCCTTTTTCTATTACCTTCTCTGCCAGTTGGAAAATATTGCCGGTGTAGTAGCTTCCTCCATTCTGTACATTTATATTTCTGATCTTCTCGAGCAGCTCGCTGACCTGAGAACGATCCTCCAGCTCATTATTGAACACGTGGTACTGGCCGTTACATTCAGTCACAAGTTCCTGCAGGTCTTCATCATCCTCCAACAACTCCTCAATAGGTTTCCCTTTGAGCAGGTCACCATGGGTAAAGAGAACCATGCTGTATTTGTTTAGTTTGTCGGGTTCCTCGCAAAAAAGATGCTGAATGATCTGCAGCGACTGCTTTTCTTCCTCTATGACTCTGCCCAGTCTGATGACAACCAGGAAGATATGAGGTCCAGGAGAAGCATATTTAATGCACTGGACAAAACTGTCCCACTCTGATTCTGATTCTGATTCTGATTCTGATTTTGATTCTGATTCTGATTCTGGTTCTGGTTCTGGTTCTGATTCTGGTTCTGATTTTGATTCTGATTCTGATTCTGATTCTGGTTCTGGTTCTGATTCAGTGTCCCAGGTGTCAAACAGGCCCGCAGTGTTGATAACAGCAACTTTTTGTCCATCCACCTCACCAAAGGCCTTTTCACAGCACTCTGTCACAGATTTAGGAGATAATTCTGATTTAAAGCACTTTCTTCCCAGAATAGTGTTTCCTGTGGCACTTTTTTCAACTCCACGTGTCCCCACCATCACAATCCTAATCTCCTCATTATTGTAGTAGACTGGGGGAGATGTTGACCTGATGACTGAAAAAAAGGACAAACAATCAATGCTATGTTCATAAAATGTGTTTAATTAGTCACATCAGTGATGGATAACTATGGTTGGAAAAGCTCAAGTTGTGTTTACATAGTTTTAAGGTACATGAGAGTTTTGTCTTTCACATTAGTTGGATTTAATTCATTTTTTTATTTGTTTTACTGGATAGAACAACAGAGCTGCCTCTGGGGATCTATGTGTACAGATATCACCACATTTCCATAAATATAAATGTATTAAAATGAACAAATCAGTCTATGTTAAATTTTGTTTTATTTTATTAAGCTACATTACAGTTTGGATTTTTATTATAATTACATTACAGACTGAATAACATAATTTACTGCATCTCCCTGTCAATTAGATTACTTTATTGTGAGAAAAAAAGTGTTGGTGGAGCTTTGAGTCGAGATTATTTTGTCATAGTACAGTCAGGTAGTTGTGTTGAAGTTTAATCGTCAGAACTGAGCTGAGCTGGTGTCACAATCAGGATTCAATGGGATTTCAACAACCGCAAGGCATAGTTACTGGGCAGCTAATGGGCAGATCCAGCAAGAGCATTTAGTCTCTCTTGAGTCCATATGTGCTTTTTATGTTTCTGTAAACAGGTGCACCAGTGTGCACCTTTGGAGAGACAAAAACCGTCTGTTTTGTACCAGACTGTAAACATGTTTACTTCACAGTCTGTTAATTGTATCTTCTCAAACTTCTCAAATTTTAATAAATTTTTAATAGACATTGTTTTGTTCGTGTTCATTCAGTTATGAGCAGTGTGTGTGATTTGGTGGTTGCGCTGGGGGTGTTTTGGGGCCACAAACAAAATCTTGTTTAGTGCCACCAAAATCCTAGGGCCGGCCCTGAATGGCTCACTGGCCAAAACTGTTACTGACACAGTTTATTTGACGCAGTGTAAAAGGAAAACAAACCATCTGTTTCCTGGAAGGAGTTGGGACCAGCCCATTCTCACAAAAAAAACAACAGTATAGGTTGAAAATTCAGTGGCCAAAAAACAACCTATAGTTATGTTTGAGTGACAGACACCATCTAGTGGCCGTGGTAATTATGACCCAGAGAAGTGATGCAGTTCAGATGATGTCAACATAAGGTGACAAATATCCTTATTGGGAGAAGGCAGGATGGGTGGATGGCTAGATGGATAGATAGATGGCAAAAAGCAGACTTAACTGCAGGAGAGTGCTGTTTGCTTCCTATTTCCAACGCTCAAAACTTGATTTTAAAATTCTGCTACTTGTATACAAAGCTCTAAATGGCCTTGTACCTCCATATACAAAAGACTTTTAACCAACCCTCGTACTAACTCTAAAGTAGGGGAGGCTGCCATTTGTATTTATGCCCCAAGTAGATGGAACGCCTGAGGACCAGAGAGAGACCCCAACACTGAACACTTTCAAAAGCATGTTTAAACCCTTACTTTTCACAACATCGACCAATGTGGTTGTTTAATTATCAAGATGTTTTGTCAGGACACCTGCTTAAAACTGTTTTATGATCATAAGGGTGGACATCTTTTTCAAACGCTGCAGGTTTTTCTCAGCTGAATGATATCTCACCTGAGTTTGCTGGCCCAACACCTACTGAGGTCACTGCTCTGCATCTGAACATATACTCTGTGTAAGGAGTCAGACCGCTCACTGTCACTTCTTCATCCTTTGGTGCTGGTTTTTGTTGCCATCCATCCTCTCCACTGACACAGTACTCTACAGAGTAGGAGGTGACGTTCTCTGCTCCAAATCTTGGTGGACAAATCTTCAGTGTCACACTGTTGTGGGTTACATCACCTGCTGTCACTGTTTCAGGCTTTGAAGGCGGCTCAAAATTCTCACTGACAGAAAAACCATCTTTATAAAGGTAAATGCTTGAACCTTTCTGTGTCTCATTTGTTAAACCTACTGTCAGGAACTTTATGTTCTTCTTCTCCTTGTTGGCCTTTGCAAAATCACTGAATAGTTTTGCTTTCTTCCTCATTGCATCTGATACTTCTTTTGAGGCGTACCATTGTTCCCTCTCTACATCATCAGTCTGTGGATCTTGAGGGTCGTCTGGTTTGGGTGTTTCTTTTAAGTAGTTTGATAAAGCTGAGAGGTACGGTTCAGCACTTCCCAATGAGGTGAAAACAAAACACACAGCATGTTCTGCGCTGAGAATTTCCCTGTTTAGATGACTTTGAGATGAGACGATCTTGGTGTTGTTCATCTTGTTGGTTAAAGACAGTAAGGTGTAGATTTCTCTCTCTTTACAGTCCATCCACTCATTCAGGCTTGTGTTGTTGAAAGGAGAAGAATGTCTCTTCTTCAGAATCCCTGCAAGCACAGCCTCCTCTTCCCCTCCTCCCCTGATTGATGGAAGTTTATTTGCCAAATTTCGTTGGAATTCCAGTTTGTACTCGGAGCAAAATTCTGCAAATGTTTTAAGTTTTTTACCAATTTGTGGGAACTGCTGTGCAGTGGTGGTTCTCATTGCATCATTGCACCTCATTTCCAGCTCAGTGAAGTCCTCCAGGACACTCTGGGATTCCTGCACTAAACTTATACTTATCTGACGGATGAGTTTAGCAGCAGATGAATCTAAATTCACAAGTGGCATCAGCCAGACCTTCATTGGTACAGCATTTTCTCCATTGGTTTCCAGCAATTGTGGCAGGCTTTGGTAGACTTGTACGGCATCCTGAAAGGATGTTGGAGTTTTCTTCAGTAAAAAGTCTCCATGGAATTTGCAGGAGAACTTCTCCAGACTTTCTTTTTCCTCATCTTTCACTTTTAGGGAACCTTTCCCGTCTATTGTGATGGTGGGGATTTTCTTGATCATCACCTTCATGTTGCCCTGAATGTCTTGATGACTTTCTTCATCAGACACCTCACGGTCAAAGACAAAGAAGGCTTGTGCCCCATAAAGGATAGCTGTGACTACATGTGTTGCTATTCCTTTATCAAAGACATACGGATGCTTCACATTACCTCTTCCAAGATGATTCATTGACAGTTCCTTCATCTTTGTGGTTGCTTGGTAGTTCAGTGTTACTCTGGCCTGATTTTTGGATGTTTTACTATCATTCAGGTATTTGGCAGATCCTCCGACCTCTATTAGTCCACTACAGAAACTTGCCTTCAGGGATGCTTTTACATTTAATGCTGAAGATTTATCTGCAATTGATTCAGATGCAACTATCTCAAAATTGTTGTAACACTGTGGTCTTTCTTGTATATCATTTTTCAGATCATTAAGGTCCCACAATGTCATGCCTGCAAAAGAAGAAGCAAAAATCAAGATCAGCTTCTTTTAATGAATGAATGAATGTTCTGCCATTTCATGTTCCATCTCTTATGGGATTATAAGACACCTTTAACAGACATACAACAGAGAATTGGTCAATGCTGATCACAAATCAGTCCATGTGATCTAATAATAAAAAGCAACAATAATTGTTCAAGCCTTACACCTTACTAATAAAAGGTTTAATTCCTGAACTCCCATGAATTCACTAAGTCAATGATTTAAAGGTCTCTTTTTCAAACAACCATCTCAGATGATGTGAGTCTCTCATATCCAGCAACTCACTTGTATCCTTTATAACACTAAACAAAAGACAAAAGATCCTCATTTTCTCTTCCTCACAGATCACACACTGGAAAAAATCAACTGTTTTCTTCCACAGCAGTGTACCGACCCATTTCAATGTTCAGAATGTTTTGGTTGTTGTCTAGTTGTGATGCATTTAGTATTTCTACATGTGAATTCTTACCAGGGATGAGTGAGTCTTTACGGCAGTCATACAGCATCCCGAGGCTGAAAGGCCGGCCGAGCGCCGCCACCTCCGTCGTCCCTGTGGCGTCGGTGTCCATTGCTCAGTGTGAACTGGAAAAAAATGGACAACAGCTTGTTAGTTCTCCCTGTTGTCTGTCATCTTGTAATGTGGCTGCAACACAGAGGTACTGCAGAATCTATAAACACTAAATAAAATAATAACCACAGACATACACTTATAGGATAAATATTCTGTGAAATATCACAGATACAGAGGATCTTAGGACTTTCTAAGATTTACAAAAATCCACAGAGATACTGTGTAATGGTAGGCTTCCTAAATGGGTCAGTAGTAACACAAGGGAAAGAAAATGGAGGGAAGCTGTTTGTTGCAGAAAACAGAGAAAATGTAATCAGCTCAATGTGTGTAAACTGAAATAAAGACCAGCTGACCGTCACGTTTTGTGTTCCTTGTGCCTTTACGTTCCTGCATTAGTGCTCATGTTGAGCAGATAAAATGTTCTGAATCTAACATCTCAAAAACTATTAAATGGATTAGTACCAAGTTTTCACTTATTCTGTGAAATATCTCAACAACTGTTGGATGGGTTGTCAAGAAATTAGTTTCACACATTCATGTTCCCCTCAGGATGAACTGTAATAACTTTGATCCTCTGACTTTTCATCTAGAGCCATCATCTGGTTAAAATTTTAATGTGTTTGATACTTTGATTTATGACCAAATACCTGCAAAACTAATGACATTTACACCAGAAGTGGTGGAGAGTAACTAAGGAACGAGGTGACATCATCAAATGTCTTGTTTTGTCCAACAAACAGTCCAAAACCCAAAGATATTCAGCATCAGTGTTTCCCCTATAGTTGTGCAGCGAGAACCCCTGCCAGGCCAAAAAATATTTTTTTAAATGCCAAAAATAATGCCAAATATTCATTCATTTGGGAATCAATAGCATTTGGGAGCCTCTGACTAGCACTGTTTCACAACGTGAGTCACTGTTAGTTCAGGTTACGTTGTATGGAACTTCAGGTCACTGTCAGCACATTCTGGTTTGAATGTCTGATTGTGTCAATAGAATCTGAACCCATCTGTGTTGTCTAGGAAAGCCTCCTCTGACCTTGGTGACCATGGCAGTGCTGATTTACCCTTTATCAGTGAGGTTTCTGCTTTCCCCAAAACATCACAGACAGCTGGAGTCTCAAAGAGAGGAGAGAATGTCTCCTTCCTGCTTAAGATTTACAGAGACCTCAAGGCCCAGGCTTGACCCAATGTAATCCAATTTGTAACCCCTAAAGATGGAAAATTCCATAACAAATGTGAGCAGAGCAGAGGAAAAGGTTAATAGTAAGACCGTATTCAGACCAAATCAGGTGGTGCAGCGTTCAGCGTCAAGCGGAGGTGTGTGAGGGTGTGGGCATGTTTATTTGTCCTCCGGAACATAACCGCTACGCTCCCTCTCTCTCTCTTTTTCTTTCGTCTGTTTTACAGTACAGACTACAGTATGTCAGTTGATAAATGCTACAGCCTGGGGGTTAGCTCTGAAGTTAGTGTCAAAAAGGGTGATTCTTTAATTGCCCCAAGCAGAATCAACCAGCAGTAGACTCTTGCTGTTATTGATGATGACAAACACTGCAAAACTCAGATCTTCAGTCACCTGATTCAATAAAATCTCTCCTCTAAAATCCATCAGAAAAGAGAACGTTGGTGGAGAAACTAACTGTCTGTCTTAAAAGGTTTCTAACTGGTACAGCAGAAAGGCTTGGCTGGCTGGATGCAGTCATGTAAACGTCTTATTTTGCTTTCTGTGCTGACTTTTTAAAACGGAGGAACAGAAACAACATGAATTAGAGACATGAAACAGTTATCTGAGATGATTAAACATTGTAGAACATTAACATTTAATAACTTACAGATCACCAAGTACTGAACATTATTCTACCAGTCAAAAGTTTGACTTCAGCTACTTGAAATCTAGTTTTTTATCATATTCTTAACATATATTTTCTCCCAAATTCCCTGTTTTCCATATTACATTTTTTGAATTCTTTGTTTTATGATTGAAACACATTTTGTCATCAGAAAGATTGTTGAATCATGTGGTGGATGAATAAAAATGTTAATAATTCAATAAGAAAGTATTCAGAATGTAATCATACATTGAATGAAATGAATATATATCAATGAATTTGTAATGATGCAACACAAACTTGCACTATTTCTTAATTTAAAAAGTGCTTCAACACACAGTCAGACATCAGCATGAAGAAGTGAAACAGATATGTGAGCACTATGATCTGAAGTAATCCTTCATATGTTTGTGAGTGATCACACTGTGCATCATAAAAAATAATAATCACAAAATAACATTAGTAAAACAGGCTCATAGTGAAGTGCTCCCTTTTTAAAACTTCATCTTCTTCTCCTTCATGGTGGCAAACCTGCCAACCACTGTCTTTGTCACTGTTTATGTCCCGCTCAGCACACAGTAAAGGGAGGTTGGATAGTTTGGCCTTATCGAACACAAGTAGCTCTTAATGAACCTCAGACAGCTGAAACTGCGTCTTGAGTTTCATTTACCACAAACATTAAAGCCATGAATATCTCATATGCTGGAGAAAGTTTTCAGCGAAGTTGGTCATACATGTTTCTGCTTGTTGAACAGGTGGTTTAATTAATTACTCTTATTGGCTTTTTACTCGCGAAGCTTTTATTGCACTTCAAGTAACAAACAACTCAAGTAAAACTTTATCTTTTACTTCACCTGTGTGTGTGTGTGTGTGTGTGTGTGTGTGTGTGTGTGTGTGTGTGTGTGTGTGTGTGTGTACAAATTGTGTATCAGAACTTTGTTTTTTCTTCTTTCCTCTCCCATTAATCATCTCACCACCCCTCAGATTTATCTGCTGACCCTTTGGAGGGGCCCCACCCCTAGGTTGGGAACCACTGGACTAAACTAGCTAACTGTATGTAAAGTAGTGTAAACTAGCTCCACCTCCAGCAGCTACAACAGTAACATGCTGCTCTAACACTGATGCTTCACTATTAATAATCTAATGATGTCATATATAATAATATATCAGTCAGAGGGACCAAACCACTACTTTTACTGCAATACTTTAACTACATCAAGCTCATAATACTTATGTACTTTTACTGCAATACTTTAACTACATCAAGCTCATAATACTTATGTACTTTTACTGCAATACTTTAACTACATCAAGCTCATAATACTTATGTACTTTTACTGCAATACTTTAACTACATCAAGCTCATAATACTTATGTACTTTTACTGCAATACTTTAACTACATCAAGCTCATAATACTTATGTACTTTTACTGCAATACTTTAACTACATCAAGCTCATAATACTTATGTACTTTTACTGTAGTAGGATGTTTCATGCAGGACTTTTACTTGTAATGGAGTATTTGTACATTGATGTATTATTACTGTTACTTCAGTACAGGATCTGAATACTTCTTCCACTGCTGTTTAGTAGTTTGATGTTCTGTTTATTTTATTAGTTATTTAGAGGCAGATGATTGCAAGCGTCTGCAGGACTTTGATCTTTGACTGAATGATGTGACACAGTTTTTATTTCTTCTGTTGCTTTTTATTTCATGTTTGTTTCTATAGTTTGATCCTCAGTGGGTTTGCTGCTCTCTTGGAAGTTGTTGCATATAGTTACATTGATTATTAATATGCATAAATTAATGTTTATGAGCTTAATTGCAAAGTTTCAGTATTTACAAGAAGAAGTAAAATAATAAGACAATTTATTATTCCCATATATGAGTGTTAATATTTGCATCTGTCTGTCCTGTCGTCCTTTATAACAAGACACCGCAAAGACAAAAGTATTAAGGACTCTACAGTGCACATGTAAAAACAAAAGAAGAAAGATAAAATACCCAAGAAACAGCATAAAACATTAAAATAACATGGAGCAGGAGCTCTTTTAGTTTAAAATGTTGAATATACTTATTACAATACTTTTGGTAGCCTGTTGAGCCTCCCAGAGTCTTAGACTGACAATATCCTGATCCATCATATTATTTCTCATTTTTATTATGCATACATTTGTTCCTAACAATATTAGAGATCTTGATGTTACAGCATGTTTATTACGAACCAACACAATGCAGAAGCCTCAGCGGTCACATACCTGCCTGTATCCTTATTGAATGGATCTAATCTGCTGTAAACTGTGCTTCATCATGCATCACTCTTTCAAATTTCTTAAATCATTTAATAAACTTTGTTATAAAACTAAGCAGCGACAAGTGTTTATAATAATTTGCAGGAGATTTTACCTGTTTGATGTTTGGTTTGAGTTTCATGCAGGTTGAAGTTGTTCTTTGTGTTTCTGCAGCTGTACAGCAACGTCCCAACAATGAAGATTCACATCATCAGTTCAGTTACAACAGCAGCAGGAAAGAGAAAGTTCTGTTGACAGCAAGAAACTCTCTTTATCTCTTAAACATCTGTAGCCATAGTGCTCACAGACAATCATAAATATCTTGATCAGAACTCATCAATAACACGAGTGCTGATCATGTTTAAGTTCTCTCCTCATTTTTCTTTCACTTTACTAAGATCATGTTGACCTGGATGAGTTTAGAGGTCCTGCAGCACTAATCTGGAAAAACAACAAAACTGAATCAGTGAACTTACAGCAGAAAGGTTTGTGATGCTCTGAAAGAGTTCTGTGGTTTCTATCTTTATTTCTCTCTGAGGGACAAAGTTCACCCGATCTTTAATCATTAAAAGAAGGAAGAAACGCCCTGATTTCTTAGAAATGGTCTGACCTTTATTACCCTGCTCAGTAATGATTAAACTAACCTTCGTCCAGTGGCGGATGAATTTAGTGACTGGTGCAAACGCTCCTTCTTGGATATAAATGTGTCTAAAACAAAGGAAATGATAAGTGACTTTAGGAAGAAACCTCCCCCTGTTCTTTCTGCTTCCTGCTCCAGTCACTCCTTGTTCAGTGAGTTCAGGTTTCTGGTCGCAGATATAATCTGTCCAGATGCAGGACCAATAGATTTAAGAACTCATTTGTCCCTGCTGCTGTTGGCCTTCTGAATAATGTTATGTAATTCTGTGTTTTTTGTGTGAATTGTTTGTGTGTTGATCGTTGAGGATGATTATATTTACTGTTGGCTGTGCAACTAATTGGCCCTCGGAGAAAGTCAAAGGAAATATTAATAATATTTAGCAGCTGATTCTCCATCTTTGCACCACTTACACATGTGAACAACTATTAAACATCGTAGCAAAAGCCTTAATGCTGTTTAAACCCACTTTCAGATTTTTTTGAAACCTTTATTCTATTTGTGAAAACTGCTACTACAACTACACTTAGACCTGTCAAATCTGGACTAGATCAACCACTTTATTTGTGAAAACAGAAAAAAAGCAGTGAAATCAACATTTTTTCTGTTTTCATGAGCAAACTAAAGGTTTCACAAATCTGAAAGTGGTTTTAAACAGTGTTAAGACTTTCTTTTACAAGTGAAAGTGGTGCAAAAACAGAGAATCAGCCGCTAAATATCATTATTTATGTTTCCCTTAACTTTCATATTCTTCTTCTCTTTCTATGGATGGTTTTGGTGACAATAGTGACACTGCCAATTAAAGCTTTATTGTATTTCTTAAATTTTATGATAAAATGGACAATTACAAAAGTACCCTTTTTTTTTAAAACTCAGCAATTCAGTGTAAAATGTTTATGGTTGCTATAACAAAATCAGATAAGGTAAACATTCAAATGATTCAATAAAAATAAAATGTGCTCTTTTAAAATTAAGACACAGTTTATGTCAGAGGTCAGCAGGTTCAACAAAGGGCCTGAGAGACAAACTCCACCCGATCTATAATCATTAACAGAAGGAGGTGCGGAGAAGAAACGGCCTGATTTCATAGAAATGATCTGACCTGTATGACGCTGAAGTAAACTTCTGATTAGGTGAAAGTCAATGGCATTGTGCCAGGGGTGTGTCCTCCTACCACTTTTATTTGTTTTGATGATTCAGTCATTGTGTCCCTGCTCAGTAATGATTAAATTAACCTTCGTCCAGTGGTGGATGAATGGTGGTGCAAATGCTCCTTCTTGGATATAAATGTGTCTAAAACAAAGGAAATGATAAGTGACTTTAGGAGGAAACCTCTCTCTGTTCTTTATGACCAGACTGTTGAAGCTGTTCAACAGTACAAGTATCAGGGGACAGTAACTTATAATAAGGTAACCTTTGAACTAAATACCAATGTTGTTTGTGCAAAGGCCCATCAACGCATTTAATGTTATCAGAAGCTCAGAAGTTTTAATGTTGACACCACCTTTAAGAGAATGTTTTATTCTTGTTTTATTGAATCTGTCCTAACTTTCTCTTTTATTTGCAGGTTTGGGTCACTTACCTTGAAAAGCAGGAAAAGGTTAGAAGGAATTGTTAGAATTTGTGGTAAAATTGCAGGTACAAATCTAAATGACCTCTCCCAAGTGAACAAAGTCAGAGCCACAAAGAAGGACCAGTCACTCCTTGTTGAGTGAGTTCAGGTTTCTGGTCGCAGATATAATCTGTCCAGATGCAGGACCAATAGATTTAAGAACTCATTTGTCCCTGCTGCTGTTGGCCTTCTGAATAACATTATGTAATTCTATGTTTTTTGTGTGAATTGTTTGTGTGTTGATTGTTGAGGATGATTATATTAACTGCTGGCTGTGCAACAAATTGGCCCTCGGAGAAAGTCAAAGGAAATATTAATAATATTTAGCAGCTGATTCTCCATCTTTGCACCACTTACACATGTAAACAGCTGTTAAACATCGTAGCAAAAGCCTTAATGCTGTTTAAACCCACTTTCAGATTTGTGAAACCTTTATTCTGTTTGTGAAAACTGAAAAAATGGTGATTTCACTGCTTTTTTCCATCCAGACCACAATAGACCAGGTCCAGATCAAAAACTACTATACTCAGACCTATCAATTCTGGACTAGATTAACCACTTCATTTGTGAAAACAGGAAAAAAAGGAGTGAAATCACCCTAAAAATTGAATTGAGACACAGTTTATGTCAGAGGTCAGCAGGTTCAACAATGGGTCAGTTTTTCTCAGCTCTGCTTACTCGGGGAGCCGATGTTGTACTGACTCAGTGAAAACATCCTAATATGTTGTTAATATGTTTTGTTTCTTTATTTCTTTTAAGTCATTCAAGAATAAAATTGGTTTATAAAACAGTTTTAAGGTTGTGTCTGAGGACATTTGTCATATTTTCCATCAGTAAGCGAGGGCTAACAGTCAGAGTAACTTATGTAAATACTCAACTGGCAAAATTGACTCATAACCATGAACACATCCTCTGTGTTACACTACGAGAATAGAAATGTAATTGATAACTTATCCACACAATAAAACGTGGGTCGCTTCATGACTTCGAAGTGCTGTTATTGACACAAATCTGTTCTGCTCAGATCCACCAAATGATGTTATTTACCTGTTATTGTTGTTTATCTGTTTAGTTTATAAGATGTTATGAGGTCATATTTATTGGGATTTACATGAGCGTTGTGTTTACATTGTTATCTGCTGTAGATTTATGAAGAGTCATGTAAAAGATCCAATGTATCTATAAAAGGGAAACTTCAGCTTTTGTTACGAGGCCAAATATTTTTCTTGGAGGGCCAGATTTGGCCCACAGGCCACTACTTGCCTACCACTGGCTTTGTGTTTTTTCTGATGCGGCTGTTCCTCACCTGTCCACCAGGTGTCCTCTCTGTGCTCCTCTACCTGGCATACCTGCTGCTCCTCTCCTCGTTGGCCCTCACTACCTACCTGCCTCGACAGGTGTACTTCATTTTGAAGCTGCAGCTCTTTCAGAGGATGCAGCCTGCAGGTGTTTCCTTCCTGCTCCTTTGCTCATTTCCACTGCCAGTGAAAGCAGAGATGTTTGTGTTCATCACGGTGGACAGATGAAGGTCCTCTGTGTGAATGTGGAAGTTCTTCACACCTCTTAACATCCTCTGAGCCTGAACGTGGTCTTAGATTATCTAACCAGTTACTTCTCTGATCCCAGGTCCAGTTTTGTGACCAGAGAGGATCAGGTTTTTACTGTCAGGACCCCCAAACTCTGGAGTTAACTTCCTGTAGAGATCAGACTGTCCACATCTGTGTCAGCATTTAAAAAACAATTACAAACCTGCTCTTTTAGGATGACATTCTTGTAATGTACCAATGTTTTGTGTGTGTGTTCTATATAGATGTATATTTATGTTTTTGTGTATCTCCACCAAAGGCCCTGATAATCTTTTTCAACTTGCCTGTTCAGCTTCTCCTCTTCACCTGGCATTCACCAGGCGAGACTACTAGTTCTTAGTTGAAGAACCAAACTGTTTATTTCTTTCTTTCTTTCTTTATTATTACAGGACATCACACCTAAATTTGACCCCTAAACATGCTCAAAAACTCATCAAGTTTTGCACACACATCAGGTCTGGTGAAAAATTTGAGAAAATGTTGAGAAATGGCTTTTGTTTTTAAAAGCAAATTGTTTTATTGGCATATAAAATTGCCCCCCATCCCTCCAATTTCATCCGGTGGGGGACAATGATATAGTTTGATGCAGTATGTTGGTTTTCCTCCTGTCCTCCCCAATTTTTTGAGTCACCAGCCGCCACTGGTGTGGGAGTTGAATGCAGCTCATTTTTGTAGGATACAGCAGAAAGGCCTATATACATACAGTACATTATATACAAGCTTTGTATGAAGTTTAGTGTTATTATCATTTATTTTACAATAATTATAGGTCTTATATGTATAATTTAGTAGTGGGGATGACCTATGAGGGGAAGGGAAAAAATTGAGTGAGGGTGACAGTTTAGTGATAAAGTGCTGCAGAAAAATACCATCAAAACTAAAATTTGTAGCTCTGTACTGCAGTTTTTCCTTTATTAGTTTGCTCACACTCTCCATTCAAATATATGAGTATTTTTCTGTGTCCAGCTGCAGTTACTTATTGTCTCTACACACCTGACAGTACATATTTCAATCAAACTTTGACCAGGTCATGTGGGTTAAAAGTCTTTACTTTTCTAAAAATAGACTTGATGAAAATTAGGAAATTAATTTGTTTTACACACAATCTCATCAAGAGTTTTCAATTTACTAATTGAAATTCAAGTGAATGGGCCCAAAACTTGCATAATTTTGATGACACAGGTGTGAGCAAGACAGACATGTCTCACCCTGCAGAAAATTCTCATCCTCACACCGTTGAGATTAGATGTTTCGCCATGGCAGAGGAAGTTGCTATAACTTTATTGTAAATGCTCCAGTCTGCACCAAACTTTACATGTTTGTAAAGTCAGACCTGTCAGCCCAGGTCTGAAAACATCTACATGCCTGTGACAGAGGCCCTTCGACTGAGCCACACCCCGATGTGCGCAAGGGTACAAGGGCCCGTTCAACGCTGCTTGCAGCTTTAATCACGTTTCTATTTCTACACCTATTCAATACACAACATGCAGCATGTAGATCAGACTCTGGAGTTGCTGGAAGGTGGATTTTAATGGAGCTAGGCTAGCAGTTTCCCCCTGCTTGCAGTGTTTGTGCTAAGCTAAGCTAAACACGTCCTGGACCTGTCTATGTACTGGACTGACATCCATCTGAAACATCTTAATCTTGAGAAAACAAGACAAAATGTTTCCTTAAGAATAGTCCATGAAAACTTCTGAAGAAAACTGACATCTCATCACTTTCAGCCTTTGCTGTGTCAAATATTTAATTTGACAATTTTATATTTTTACTTCTTTCACTGACACATTTAATTTTCTTGTCTTGACTCATTTCTATAAAACACTTCTGCAGCTTTGCTCTGCTGTTATTTTAGTGATGTAGAAATAAAGTTTAACAAGGAAGTACAACTTTTTTATGCAGCACATTTATTGCTTCACAAAACATTTAACCATCCACACATGAAGACATGCACACGTTACATGATAACAAATTATAATTAAGCTTGTTAACCACAAAGAAAACAAAGTTAATGAAATGTACAGAGGAAAAAAATATAGAAAGTCTGCTTTAAATTTATATGAACTGTTTCATCTCCTCAGTTGTGCTGTTTCCAAACTGTCAGATTAAATTTCAGGGAAATAAGTTTAAAACAATGAACAAGACATCTGGACTTTCTCTATTTAGTATAATGGTTCAGCAATAAAAACACATACAGTCTTAGTCAGTGTGAACATTGACATTTTAACAATGTAAAGTCAATATAAATGTGTCGGGGTTAGCTCAGTAGTTAATTTGCACCTGCAGTCCTGACACGACTAAAACGTGACAAACACATAAAACACTTCATACATAATAAAGCTGCAATCAGTATAAGAGGAAAAGAAAAACTGAAGAAAATGTATCACAACTCTTTGTCCTTAAACAATCTTCAACAATCAATATAAGCAAACAGGAATAAAACTGAGAGTCAATCTATAAAAACATCATTCATGAGTTCATATCATATATAGCTACATATATAGCTTCATGTACAATATATAGGTGATGCTGTCAGATTAAGAACTAGTTTCAATCATTTACAATTTAATGTTACAGAACATGTCAGAGCAAGAAGGTAATTGAACAATGATGATGATTTAGGGATTTAAATACATATTACCTGAAATACACACTATCATATTTGATTCATACATTTTCAACATGATATTCAATCCAGCAAATGTTAATCTTAGAATTTAACTAAAAAAAAAAAAAAGAAAAATTAGTAGCTTGGTAAGTCATGTGAGCTGCAGCTCAGAGGCAGCCATCTTGAATTTGGTAAATAAGGGACCTCTACTTCCTGCATTGCTCTGATGATCCACTAGAGGGCAGCTAACATGAGCCTGATTATAAACAATACGTCTTTCAGGTAATTATTGATCTTGTTGATGATATAGAGGTCTCTGAAACTCATGTATCAAATATGATACAAATGGTGTTATAGGGTTAATTATTATTTGATGATGATGATCATCATCTAATCCAAAAAAAATTGCCATTGTGTTTAAAGTAACTTTTTTGATGCCTGTCATGCAAACCAGGAACCAAACTCTTTTGGTTTCATCCTGGTTTGGCCTCAGATTCCTCTGCCTCAATAAGCATGTCAATGCACTCTTGAGAGGAGAGAGGATTTGGCTTCAATGCTATCTCTTTGTGTCTGTTTGACCAATTTTCAGAGTTGTTTATCAGTCTCTTCAACTCCACCTGCACATGATCCTTTTCAGCCCTCACCCAAAGTCTGAGTATCCTTTTCCTCTGAATCTTTTAGGTACTTCTTTCTTTTCTTTAAGCTCTTTCACTCTTTGTTCTTCTTCTACCTCCTTAGAGTCCCATCTGAACTTCTCATTAACATGTACATTCAAGTAACATTTGTTTGGACACTCAGTACAGTATCCATCTGATCCCATTACAAAACAGCGTCTTTTATCTGCATCATTGGATACTTGACAGATACAGGGATAACGACAGGAATGGTGGCACTGCTGACAATTAGTGGAGTTAAGTCCAGTACCAGAAATAACTTCTTGAACAAACTTTGTGATGGTGACCTCAAACTCAAAATTGTCATTTCTACTGATCTTTCGCCCATGCGCTTTCAGTTTTTTAGTCGTCTCTTTTATCTCCTCAAACTTGCCTACTGTAAATTTAACCTGCCTCTGCAAATTTTCAAGCAAATTGTCCAGCTGCTGTCTTTCTCTGAGGACCTCCTTTGTCATTGTCAGGCTTTTGGTGTCTATGACATTCAGAGCAACAAAAAACCTCTTCATGCTTTTTGTCCCCATGTTCCAACACATCTGATCAAAGCCTCCATCTTCATCATCTTCATCCATTCTGCAAATAATGATGAATTATTGAATTTGAAGTGAGCTGGCAGCCCGTCTTTTGTTTTAGGACATGGGACACCTGAAGCATTGATTGCCTCTAGAACAGGTGGGCATTGGCTGTCTGCGAATGTCACCAGAACCCTGATGTTTTCTGCCACATCTTTGCCAAAGATTGAAAGCACAAAATCAAACACATACTTCTGTGATGTTGTGAGTCGTGTTACTGCAGCTGGAACTACGAAACACACAGCGTCACTTTCACTGACACAGAAGAGATTATGTAGCTGCTCTGTGATATATTTGTCTTTTTCTATGTCACTTGTATCTCCAAAGCCTGGAGTGTCTACAACGGTCAGAGAGAAGGGGGTTTTAAACCTGTCTTGGTGGTTGATTTTGTACACAGTGACTTCAGAGGTCTGTCCCTCAGCTTGTGATTTGGACTGATCCTCATCAATTAATTTAAATCTGAAATTGTCCTTCCACTCTACTCCAACAACGCAGTTGATCATTCCATTGATGAGAGTGGACTTTCCTGATCCGGTCGCTCCAAAAAGCACTGTAGTGCGATTTTGCCTCTTGCTTTCTTTGCCGAAGTTGTACCTCCGGCAACCATCTATGTTCATATCTTCTTCTTTCAGAGGCAGTTTGTAAAGTGAGGGGGATCCAGAATTTATGCTTTCACTTGTACGTTTGATGATTTCTGCAAGTCGCGTAAATTTTGTTGTGCCTTTCACAGTGATGCTTTCTTTGCTTCTGCCTGCTCCACCACAGTCACATCTGATCCTGACAGCATATTCTGTCTCTGACTGAAGCCCTGAAATTATCCCCTTTTCAGCTCTTGACACCATTTGGTTCCACTGGAGATCTTCATCTTTCACCCCTTTGTCTGTTTGGGCGTATTCCATGATGTAGTTCAAAATGTGGGCATCTTGTCCAATCTCTGCAGGTTTCTCCCAGCTAACTGATATCTCATTTGAGTTTGTTTCAACTTGAGGTTCTCCAGGAGGGCTGCAAGGTAAGGTTTTAATGAGACCGCTGACTTCATCAGCTGGCCCAACACCTACTGAGGTCACTGCTCTGCATCTGAACATGTACTCTGTGTTAGGAGTCAGACCGCTCACTGTGACTTCTTCATCCTTTGGTGCTGGTTTTTGTTGCCATCCATCCTCTCCACTGACACAGTACTCTACAGAGTAGGAGCTGATGTTCTCTGCTCCAAATCTTGGTGGACAAATCTTCAGTGTCACACTGTTGTGGGTTACATCACCTGCTGTCACTGTTTCAGGTTTTGAAGGCGGCTCAAAGTTCTGAGTGACAGAAAGGACGTCTTTATAAAGGTAAATGCTTGAACCTTTCTGTGTCTCATTTGTTAAACCTACTGTCAGGAACTTTATGTTCTTCTTCTCCTTGTTGGCCTCTGCAAAATCACTGAACAGCTTTACTTTGTTCCTCATTGCATCTGATACTTCTGGTGAGGCGTACCATTGTTCCCTCTCTATGTCATAACAATGTGGAACTTGAGGGTCGCCTGGTTTGGATGTTTCTTTTAAGTAGTTTAAGGAAGCTGAGAGATACGGTTCAGCACTTCCCAATGAGGTAAAAACAAAACACACAGCATGTTCTGCACTGAGAATTTCCTCATCAAGCATATATTGAGATGGGACAATCTTGGTGTTGTTCATGATTTTTTTGAAAAATTTCAAGATGGAGATTTCCTTCTCTTTACAGTCCATCCACTCATTCAGGCTTGTGTTGTTGAAAGGAGAAGAATGTCTCTTCTTCAGGATCTCTGCAAGCACAGCCTCCTCTTCCCCTCCTCCCCTGATTGATGGAAGTTTCTTTGCCAAATTTTCTTGGAATTTCAAGCTTTAATTTTAATTTGGTGCAAAATTCTGCAAATGTTTTAAGTTTTTTACCAATCTGTGGGAACTGCTGTGCAGTGGTGGCTCTTAGTGCGTCATTAATAAAGCTGCAATCAATATAAGAGGAAAAGAAAAACTGGAGAAAATGTATCACAACTCTTTGTCCTTAATCAATCTTCAACAATCAATATAATCATACAGGCATAAAACTGAGAGTCAATCCATAAAAACATCATATCATACATATCATATATAGCTACGTATATAGCTTCATGCACAATATATATGTGATACTGTCAGATTAAGAACTAGTTTTACATTTGGTCTTCTTTCTTTTTCAGGATTTGTTGTTTCTTTTCTTCTACCGCTCTCTCTGCTATTTGGAACATTTCAGTGGTGAAGTAGCTTCTTCCATTCTGCACATTTATATTTCTAAAAGCTATAATATGTAACTATTTAGTAGAAACCTGCCAAATGTCTGGATCTTAAGTTATAAGAAAAATAAACAGAGGAAATGTTGGCAGCAGCTCAGCTAACAGCGCCTACCGGATGTTCGGTGTTCACTGAACATCATCGGAGAAACACTGATTTTTTTAGGTGAAACAGCTTTAATTAGTATTTTTACCAATTTTAATCTGCGTGTACATTTGTTTTTGGAGAGGTGGAGACCTCTGCGAGTAATTTGGCTCCCGGTAAAAACATCCTGAACGATGAACACTGGAGTAATCCTATCTCGGTGGCGCTGGTTGTTTAACAGTGAAGACAACAACTCCCATGTTCCCTTGCTACTTCACGCTGTCATCAGACTCTGTCTTTTGTTATTGTTTTCATTGAGACCCCTAGTGGCTAAAATTACATATTGTGCATTTAACTGTTCGGGCAGCTTGCTGACCTGAGAACGATCATCTGTTACTTTTCCTTTAGTTTCCTCTCCAATCCTCCTGCTCTTTGCATATTTGCTCTTCTTTGTCTTTAAGCATTTGTTGTCTCTCCTGAATTGCTCTCTGCCTCCTGGAACATTTCATTGGTGTAATGATTTCCATCCGTTCTCCTTTGTTATATTTCTGATCTTCTTGAGTAGCTCGCTGACCTGAGAATCTCCACTCAGACTCTCATCGAATACATGGTACTGGCCATTACATTTGGCCACAAGTTTCTGCAGGTATTTGGCACTCTTCAGTAAGTTCTCAGCAGTCTCATACACCGAGTATTCAAGCTCTTCATCAACAGTAAAGAGAATCATGCTGTATTTGTTGGCGTCTTCACCAAAGATTTCCTGAATCTTCTCCACCGTCTGCCGTTCTTCGTTTGTGCCTCTGCCCATTCTGTAAACAACCAGGAAGATATGAGGTCCAGGAGGAGCAATGGGAATGCACCGGACGGTGTTATAGGTGTGAAACAGGTCTGGAACTTCGATAACAGCAACTTTTTGTCCATCCACCTTACCAACAGCCTTTTCACAGTGTTCTGTCACAGCTTCCAAGGGCCATTGAGATTTAACTTGAAAGCACTGTTTTCCTAGGATGGCATTTCCTACGGTACTTTTCCCAACTCCACGTCTCCCCACCATCACAATCCTGATCTCCTTATTATCGTAGTTGACTGGGGGAGGTGTAGACCTGATTACTGAAAAAAAGGACAAACAATCAATGTTATGTTCATAAAATGGGTTTAATTAGTCACATCAGTGATGGATAACTATGGTTGGAAAGACTCGAGTTGTGTTTACACAGTTTTAAGGTACATGAGAGTTTCATCTCTTAGTTACTGGAGATTTTTAATTTTTCTTTCATCTGAATTTTTATGTACATATGTGGTTTCTTTGAGTATAGTTACAATATCTTGTAAAAATGGCCCAAACTTATTGTTTAAAGAGAATTTTAAGAATCATACTGGATTATTATGAACCATCTAGACCCTCTCAGGTGGTCTGGATCAGGTCTGCTTTCTGTTCCTAAAGTAAAAACTAAACATGGAGAAGCAGCGTTGACTTTTTAAGCTGCACATATCTGGAACAAACTCCCAGAAAACTGCAGGTCTGCTACAACTCTCAGTTCTTTTAAATCAAGGCTGAAGATTTTTCTGTTTGCCTTTTATTAAATCCTATTTGAGGCTTTTGATTAATATCTTACACTGCACTGTAACTTTTATTCTCCTGTTTTTCTGTCTTATTCTACTTCAGCTTATTTTTTCAAATTCAACACTTATTAATTGTATTTAAATTATTTTTTATATTTCCTTTTGTTACTTTTATATTCTGCCTTGCTGCCTTTTATGTTCTGTGTAAAACACTTTGAATTGTGTTGTTGAAATGTACTATACAAATAAACTTGCCTTGTGTTGCTATTTTAATATTTTTGACTTGATCTTTGATGTTGTCTGAATCATTATGGTTCTAAAGACTCATCGACACCCTTACTTATTCTGTATGTACAATGTGTGAGTTTCAGTGTGTCTGTGATTGCAGAGAGAACTGTACACACTGATGGACCTTCCTCTAGGTGTAAAACACAGTGGATTCATTTGGACATACTGTGTATTATGTGTGATCTGGAAAATGTTTGGTAGATAAAACTCACTACTAGGTCAGTGTAAATATGACTGAATTGTGATTCATAACTTCAAACTGGCTATTTTAACGTAATGATTGTTGGTTTATTGTACTGTAAGATGTTAAATGTGTGTTAAAGACATTTGTAAAAACCTGTTTTCACATTTATGTTAAAATAGCCCTGAAAATGAAACACTGATGAAGCATATTTTTATATCATGACTCAAAAAAGGAATAGATTGGATTACTTAACTCGAATCATGAAAACAATAAAAAAATCTATAACCAATGTAAGGATTGAATCAACAGGCCTCAGCTGTGACTGGATTCAATAGATTAAAGTACAAAAACCAAAAAAGCCTAAAGTCATTGGGCCTTATTTTCCTGAAATACGGTGCAGGTGCAGATCCAACACTTAATTCCTGGCGCATGCCCCATGTGGGTGTGACCAACAATTTTTTGAAACTTCCTGACCATCAGCGTTGGCACTACTCATGCACAGCCAGGATCTCCTCTTATCTCCTTTAAACGCAGCAACAGGTGAAACAGATGAGAGACAGAAAAGAGTTAATCTCTGTGAAGAACCTGATGTTCCAAAATATAAATTCATATAAATCAATCCAAAATATGCTGACAATGTTAGAATGAAAATAAAGCTGATGTGTTCTCATGTGTGTTGTCGCCTATCTTGTGCAAACAGTTAATAAAGGATAATTGATAGTTCTACTCTTCCTCTGCATATTTGAAAATCCTTGTTTGTGCTTTTAAGTAAATATAATATCCTTAATTATACAAATACAAATTTGGTTTGGAAATTTGCTGGACAAGCGCAACTTCTATCACTATTTTGTCATAATATTTAAAAGATGAATGAATGTAAAATGATTAAGATTTTGTTGAAAGCCTTTTTAAAATGTTTTCATGAACATAATTTATTTGATCACAGTATATAGGATGTTGATGCAGGGCCAACAATATCTGGATGGATGATATCATTTGTAAGAATCTTTCATAGAAATTGGGTTTTGAGTCTCATGTCAATCTGCAGTAAATCAAAAAACGTGTAGCAAACTGAAAGGGACAAAACTTAACATAAATGAAAGGTGTTTTGTGATTTTGGAGACGTCTGTATGTGTTCACCTCTGCCAAATGAAGCAACGAAAATTGCCCTGCAACTGCGGTAAGAGGTGGTCTGAGCAGGTTTTTATCACAAACGCAATTTTGTTCCAAAATGAGCAACAAAATTGCACAGCGCTGCCTAATCTTCATAAACACAGCTGTTATGTTGGTAAATGAATCAAAGGAGACAAACAAACAAACTGTTGAGCAACTTTACTGAACTCTCAGCAACAGCTGATGTACATCATCTTCTATAGTTCTAAACTGGTTCAGAACCTTCCTGCAGGACAGGCAGTTCTTTGTGTCAATTGGAGACTTTTCCTCAGACAGAGTGGTTATTACGTGGGGAGTACCCCAAGGTTCGATTCTTGGACCACTAATATTTCATCTCTATATGCTCCCACTCGCACAGGTTATACAGAAACACAAAATAAATTACCATAATTATGCCGATGATTCACAACCGTACATATCCCTGTCTCCTGATGACCTATATCCCATACATTCCCTAACTCAGTATATTGACGATACTTATCTATGGATGTCAAAGATCCTTTTGCAAATGAAAAGGATGAAAAGAAATACTCATCTTTGGTGCAAAGGTTCAAAGACAGAAAATTGCAGCTCATCTCAGATCTCTGTCTCTGGAGAGCAAAAGTGTGTGTGTATGTTTTGTATATTTTGACTGCACTGATTCTTGTATAACTGCACGAACACCTGTAAATACATGTTTATAGTCTGCACTTATACTTGTTTAATTGTGTTACGATTGTGTATCATTTTTATGTAACATACATTGTGTTGCATTACATTATATATGAAATGTGCTATATGAATAAAGTTGACTTGACTTATCACATCATAAAACAATTATTTTTTAACGGTGATTTGTAAGGGTTTAGCGATTATTGCTGACAGAAGCAGCATATTAGAAAACGCTCCTATGAGTCATTCTAGAGTGCCTGGACAATTGACCTATGTGGTTGTTTAACTATGAAGATGGTTTAGTCAGGACACCTGCTGACAGCTGTTTATGATGATAAATGTGGACATCTTGCCCAAACACTATCTCACCTGAGTTAGTTTCAACTTACATAAGGTTTTAATGGGACCACTGACTTCACCGGCTGGCCCAACACCTACTGAGGTTACTGCTCTGCATCTGAACATGTACTCTGTGTTAGGAGTCAGGCCGCTCACTGTGACTTCTTCATCCTTTGGTGCTGGTTTTTGTTGCCATCCATCCTCTCCACTGACACAGTACTCTACAGAGTAGGAGGTGATGTTCTCTGATCCAAATCTTGGTGGACAAATCTTCAGTGTCACACTGTTGTGGGTTACATCACCTGCTGTCACAGTTTCAGGCTTTGAAGGCGGCTCAAAGTTCTCACTGACAGAAAGGCCTGTTTTATAAAGGTAGATGCTTGAACCTTTCTGTGTCTCATTTGATAGACCTACTGTCAGGAACTTTATGTTCTTCTTCTCCTTGTTGGCTTTTGCAAAATCACTGAACAGCTTTACTTTGTTCCTCATTGCATCTGATACTTCTTTTGAGGCGTACCATTGTTCCTTCTCTACATCGTCAGTCTGTGGATCTTGAGGGTCATCTGGTTTGGATGCTTCATTTAAGTAGTTTAATAAAGCTGAGAGATACGGTTCAGCACTTTCCAAGGAGGTGAAAACGAAACACACAGCATGTTCTGCACTGAGGATTTCTTTGTACAGATGAGTTTGAGATGGAACGATCTTGGTGTTTTCCATCATGTTGGTGAAAGACAGTACGGTGTAGATTTCTCTTTCTTTACAGTCCATCCACTTGTTCAGGCTTGTGTTGTTGAAAGGAGAAGAATGTTTCTTCTTCAAGATCTCTGGGAGCACAGCCTCTTCTTCCCCTCCTCCCCTGATTGACGAAAGTTTCTTTGCAAAGTTTTGTTGGAATTCCATCTTGAACTTGGTGCAAGATTCTGCGAAAGTTTTAAGTTTTTCACCAATCTGTGGGAACTGCTGTGCAGTGGTGGTTCTTATTACATCATTGCACCTCATTTCCAGCTCAGTGAAATCCTCCAGGACACTCTGAGTATCCTGCACTAAACTTATACTTATCTGACGGACGAGTTTAGCAGCAGATGAATCTAAAGTCACGAGTGGCATCAGCCAGACCTTCATTGGTACAGCATTTTCTCCATTGGTTCCCAGCAATTGTGGCAGGCTTTGGTAGACTTGTACAGCATCCTGAAAGGATGTCGGCATTTTTTTCAGTAAAAAGTCTCCATGGAATTTGCAGGAGAACTTCTCCACCTTTTCAATGTCCTTGTCATCCATTTTTAGGGAACCTTCCCCCTCTATCGTGATGGTGGGGATTTTCTTGATCATCACCTTCATGTTGCCCTGAATGTCTTGATGACTTTCTTCATTGGACACCTCACGGTCAAAGACAAAGAAGGCTTGTGCCCCATAAAGGATAGCTGTCACTACATGTGTTGCTATTCCTTTATCAAAGACATACTGATGCTTCACATTGTCTCTTCCAAGATGATTCATTGACAGTTGCTTAATCTTTGTGGTTGCTTGGTACTTCAGTGTTATTCTGGCCTGATTTTTGGATGTTTTACTATCATTCAGGTATTTGGCAGATCCTCCAACCTCTACCAGTCCACTAAAGAAACTTGCCTTCAGGGATGCTTCAACATTTAATGCTGAAGATTTATCTGCAATTGATTCAGAAGCAACTATGTCAAAATTGTTATAGCGCTGTGGTCTTTCTCGTATATCATTTTTCAGGTCATCATCGTCCCAAAATGTCATGCCTGCAAAAGAAGAAGCAAAAATCAAGATCAACTTCCTTTAATGATTGAATGAATGTTCTGCCATTTCATGTCCAATCCCTTATGGGATCATAAGACACTTTTAACAGACGTACAACAGAGAACTGGTCACTGCTGATCACAGATCAGTCCAGGTGATCTAATAATAAAAAGAAAAAATAATTGTTCGAGCCTTACACCTTACTAATAAAAGGTTTTATTCCTGAACTCCCATGAATTCACTAAGTCAGTGATTTAAAGGTCTCTTTTTCAAACAACCATCTCAGATGATGTGAGTCTCTCATATCCAGCAACTCACTTGTATCCTTTATAACACTAAACAAAAGACAAAAGATCCTCATTTTCTCTTCCTCACAGATCACACACTGGAAAAAATCAACTGTTTTCTTCCACAGCAGTGTACCGACCCATTTCAATGTTCAGAATGTTTTGGTTGTTGTCTAGTTGTGATGCATTTAGTATTTCTACATGTGAATTCTTACCAGGGATGAGTGAGTCTTTGCGGCAGTCGTACAGCATCCCGAGGCTGAAAGGCCGGCCGAGCGCCGCCACCTCCATCGTCCCCGTGTCGGTGTCCATTGTTCGGTGTGAACTGGATAAAATGGACAACAGTTCGTTAGTTCTCCCTGTTGTCTGTCACCTTGTAATGTGGCTGCAACACAGAGGTACTGCAGAATCTATAAACACTAAATAAAACAATAGGCATAGACATACACTAATAGGATCAATATTCTTTGAGATATCATGGATACAGAAGGTCTTAGGACTTTCTAAGATTTACAAAAATCCACAGAGATACTGTGGGATGGTAGGCTTCCTAAATGGGTCAGCAATAACACAAGGGAAAGAAAATGGAAGGAAGCTGTTTGTTTGAAAACAGAGAAAATGTAATCAGCTCAATGTGTGTAAACTGAAATCCAGACTAGCTGCCTGTCACGTTTTTTGTTCCTTGTGCCTTTAAGTTCCTGCATTAGTGCTCATGTTGAGCAGATAAAATGTTCTGAATCTAATATCTCAAAAACTATTAAATGGATTGTAATGAAATTTAGTACAGAAGTCCATGTTCCCCAGAGGATGATCCTGAATCCCCTGACTTTTCCTCTAGCACCAAGTTTTCACTTATTCTGTGAAATATCTCAATTGTTGGATGGGTTGTCAAGAAATCAATTTCACACATTCATGTTCCCCTCAGGATGAATTGTAATAACTTTGATCCTTTGACTTCTCATCAAGTGCCATCATCTGGTCAAAATTTGAATGTGTCCAATACTTTGATTTATGACCAAATAACTGCAAAACTAATGACATTTACACCAGCAGTGGTGGAAAGTTACTAAGGGACAAGGTGACGTCATCAAATGTCTTGTTTCGTCCAACAAACAGTCCAAAACCCAAAGATATTCAGCATTAATGCACCAACACAACCCATCTGGTGGAAAGTGTTATCTCTTTTCAAATAAACCTTTTGTAAAATAAATAAATAACTTTCGACTCTCATGAACATGTAAATCATTATCATGGGGGAGGAAATGCTGCAGCAGCTTCCTGTTTGTTTCCTTCTCTAAACGGCTCTTCTAGAAACATCGTCCAGTCAGTGCAGCAGTGCAGCCAGTTGCTGACTCAAGATATTCACACAACCACATAAATTTAGCCAATCAGCTTCCTCCAATCTGATTCAAAAAGGGTGATTCTTTAATTGCCCCAAGCAGAGTCAACCAGCAGTAGACTCTTGCTGTTATTGATGATGACAAACGCTGCAAAACTCAGATCTTCAGTCACCTGATTCAATAAAATCTCTCCTCTAAAACACATCAGAGAGGAGAACGTTGGTGGAGAAACTAACTGTCTGTCTTAAAAGGTTTCTAACTGGTACAGCAGAAAGGCTTGGCTGGCTGGATGCAGTCATGTAAACGTCTTATTTTGCTTTCTGTGCTGACTTTTTAAAACGGGGGAACAGAAACAACATGAATTAGAGACATGAAACAGTTATCTGAGATGATTAAACATGAGAGAACATTAACATTTAATAACTTACAGATCACCAAGTACTGAACATTATTCTACCAGTCAAAAGTTTGACTTCAGCTACTTGAAATCTAGTTTTTTATTATATTCTTAAATATGTTTTTTTCACAAAGTCCCTGTTTTCTCTTTTATTTTTCTAAATTCTGTGTTTTACAACTGAAACACATTTTGTCATCAGAAAGATTGTTGAATCATGTGGTGGATGAATAAAAATGGTAATAATTCAATAAGAAAGTAATAAGAATATAATCATGCATTGAATGAAATGAATATATATCAATGAATTTGTAATGATGCAACACAAGCTTGGACAATTTTTTAATCAAAAAAGTGCTTCAACACACAGTCAGACATCAGCATGAAGAAGTGAAACAGATATGTGAGCACTATGATCTGAAGTAATCCTTCATATGTTTGTGAGTGATCACACTGTGCACCATAAAAAATAATACGCTATGTTAGGATTTTATCTTTATCTTATCAATACTCTTACTGGTTATTTTTCATTACTAAAGAATTGGGTTGTTTAATATTATTTTAAAAAAGAATAAATTCAGAACAGAATTAGAATTGATTATATTTTAAATATAACAAAATATTGTTTCCAGAGCGACACTTGATTCCATTTTTATTATCAAATTCTGTGATTCCGTCCTTGTTTTCCACAAAGCAGAAATAATCGGGCCTACTGTCACAGTATGAACTTTCCTAGTTATAGATAGACGGATAGATAAAGTACTAAACCAGTAAAAAACTAGAATAGAGACTAGAGATACAACATAACTAGAATATTAATATAGTTTATTCTGTAGACTGAAAGTGTTTGGATATGACACAGCCCCACCTACAAACATTTTCACCAGCTGCCACTGATAGACAACCAATACATTTCACTTAAATATGAAGCCTTTTCTTAAATTAAAGGTCAATTATATAATTAAGATTGATTACAGAACTCTGTTTGAGTACAATTATCAATTACATGATCCAACTGAAGTCATCAAAGTGCTGATCATGTTTAAGTTCTCTCGTCATTTTACTTTCACTTGACTAAGATCATGTTGAGCTGAATGAGTTTAGAGGTCCTGCAGCACTAATCTGGAAAAACAACAACAAAACACAATCAGTGAACTTACAGCAGAAAGGTTTGTGATCCTCTTTTAGTGTTCTGTGGTTACTATCTATATATTCTCTCTGACAAACTCCACTTCCTGTTTATCCATAAAGATGAGGAAGTAGCTGCTGGAGAGAATCGGGGTGAAATCCCAGAAGGGGAAACAGCTCTCAGCTGGCGTGTCCTTCTTCAGACAAACATGTCGGACACTTCGGAGGTGAGAAATGAGTTTCAACTTCTCTCTTTAACTCTCCTTTCACTTTTCATGTGAACAGCCGAGTGCAGCACTATGATGCCTTCCAAGAGAGACAGTCTGAAAATATGCACCGTCATGTCTGTATTCAAAAGATATCACGTCCCCTCCCCTCCCTGAGTCTGTGACGGTTGGCTTTGAGTGAAGCTGTTCAGATCAACTATAAACACATTTGATTTCTGACGTGGTCGGACAACACGTAAGAAGCGGTTGTGATCGACCATAAATTGAAGATTTTTGAGTGGTGGGACATCAAATCTTATACAAAAGAGTGAAATTCTACTTTTCTCCACTTTTTCATTTTCATTTTTTATTTTCATTAAAAACATTATTAAATGCACAACAATGATGATTCAGGGATTTACAGGAATATTACTTGAAATACAGACTGTATCATAATTGATTCATTTTCAATATATTATTACAAAATAAAGTACACAATGTTTATGTGCTGCTTTAATCCATCAGATGCTTGAAGCTTAAAATAGAAATAAAAATAAACATTTTATTCTTACCATAACTTTGTCAGAATTATCTAAATGAGTGGCTTGGTAAGTCATGTGAACCACAACTTGTCCTGTGTTCTTCATTTGGAAAAAATGTGAATTTTAGCATTATTTTTATTAAATACAGTTCCATCATCCTCTTACGTTGCTGGAGTCCTTATTTGCACACAACACATCAAACTTCTCATAAAGCGATAACGCGTTGTTCTATCACTGGCAGAGCAGACGGTCACACTGAGCCTGATAGCATCCTGCTACACAACACAAGAGCCACAGACTCTGAACAACAACAACCCACATTAGCTTTCCTGTTAAAGTCTCCTTCTTATCTACCTTACAAACATAAACACACATCTTGTCCTGCAGCTTGTTGAACAAGCCACCAAACAAACACTCACCAGAAAAAAGTTCACAGCTAACGTCAGTTAGCAGCTATATAGCTAATTAGCTGCTCAGCTGCAGCACATTAAACAGCATGTAAACATACCTGAAGACCTGTTAGATGCTGGTTTGGTCGTTACGCTTTAAAATCCCTTTTAGAGACACACAGTGTCTAAATGAGTAGCTTGGTAAGTCATGTGAACCACAACTTGTCCTGTGTCCTTCATTTGGAAAAAATGTGAATTTTAGCATTATTTTTATTAAATACAGTTCCATCATCCTCTTACGTTGCTGGAGTCCTTATTTGCACACAACACATCAAACTTCTCATAAAGCGATAACGCGTTGTTCTATCACTGGCAGAGCAGACGGTCACACTGAGCCTGATAGCATCCTGCTACACAACACAAGAGCCACAGACTCTGAACAACAACCCACATTAGCTTTCCTGTTAAAGTCTCCTTCTTTAACTTACAAACATGAACACACATCTTGTCCTGCAGCTTGTTGAACAGGCCACCAAACAAACATTCACCAGAAAAAAGTTCACAGCTAACGTCAGTTAGCAGCTATATAGCTAATTAGCTGCTCAGCTGCAGCACATTAAACAGCATGTAAACATACCTGAAGACCTGTTAGATGCTGGTTTGGTCGTTACGCTTTAAAATCCCTTTTAGAGACACACAGTCTGTCCATGACTTGTAGCTACAGCAGTTTGTCTACTTTGTGTCCATTTATAAGGTTTAACACCAACACGCCCCTCAGTTGCTATCAATCAAACACAGACACAATTCCCCCCACCCCCCAGCTTGTTGAGATAAAATGGAGCATTTCTTCTGTTTCTCCAAAGACCATTTTCTTAGTTTCAATAATGCAAAACTATAAACAATATATTTTAAAAATATATGTTTTTTACTTATTACATTATGTTTGACTGCAGAGAGAGATGATTAAATGGGATTTCAGTTGGACTTTAAACAGTTTGTAACAACCTGTAGTGCTGCTGAAGGTTAACTAGAGCCTCCACTAGAGGGAACTCTTGATGTTGAATATCAGTACTCAGATCTGCACTGAGCTGAGATACACTGATTATGATGTTCAGCATTAGTACTACGTGTCTGCTGGGAAATTTCTTGTACTGATGAATTATTTGTTTTTAATGATGTTGAGATTATTGATGGTTTACTCTTTAGTTGAGGAACAGTTTTGTTTTTTCTGTTGTTGTTTTTTTTATTCTAATACAGATGTTTTACTGTGTCGGTTGCATTGTCACTGTTAAATACACAATAAAATAAAAGTATCCACAGTACTACTGTACAAAGCTTATACTCTGATACAGGTACAGATCAGTACTGAAAAATACAAACATTCACAGTTGTAAAGGTGAATATTCACATCATTAAGTATCAGTGCATGTATCAAACACAGGACACAGTTCTCACAGCAGCCACATCTGTACAGACTCATTCAAAAATCACACAGTCAACAAGTGAAAGAACAACCAATAAATGTAAAACTGGAGAAATTACAAATGATTCATGTTTGTATCCACATGTATGACATTCACTTTGAGCACTGACATTGCTGCCTTCACTTGTTGGCTTCATTCAGCTCGTTCACTGTTCACTTCTGTATCAACCAGTCCTCCAAATTAAACCAGCAGATGTGTGGTTTGACCATGTGACTCCAGAACGACACATAGGAGCCTTTTCTAATCTGGCGTCCGATATAATATAATGTCAATATAATCAAATACACAACACAGCTGTTGTCATTGTTTTGTCAGACATTGTTGCATCATAAAATAATGATTTTAGCACCACAGTTCAGCAGCTTGGGAATGCTGGTTAACAGGTCGTATTACTGCAAACCTCCCAAATGTATTTTTACCACCCAGTCAAATAAAAACTAACTGAACTGGCTGGAAAATCTCCCAATCTGACATCAGTGGACCTAACAGACTATAAGAAAATAAACTGGACATCCAAAACCTTGAATGCCTGAAATAATTCCTCTACTTCACTATTCTCTTAAATATAATCATTGTTATAACAGCACTGTATTCACTGTCAGTGTGTAATGTGTTGGTCGTGGCTCGTAGTGATGAACCTACAGAGAATTATCAGTGACTCTGCAGCTCCTCTCGGCTTTACAGAGCTTTATAGTGAGTTTCAGCTCATTGTTTATCTGTCTGGCTGCAACTTTACTGTTTTGGTTCACTCTCAGCGCTCTCATAGCGTCGTTTTGGGCCGCAGCAGGCAGCTGTTTTCAGAGAAAAAGCTGTAAAAAGCCACTGTACACTACCTGCTCAGCACCAAACAGCAAACAGACACAGTTAGCTGTAGACTAGTTGCTGAACATAGTGGAGCATTTAGCAGCTAAAGAGCCAGATATTTCCCTCAGGAGTTGGTAGAGAGTAAAAACAGAGCTAAAAGAGAGTGAATATTGGACTTACATTCACCAGGTGGACAGAAACACGACTCCCCATGAATGATAATGTTGCTCCGTAACTGCTGGATGTGGAAATAAGCAACTGTTTGCTAACAAGTTCAACATATCAACTTAAAAGCTGATGATGTGTCAGTGTTGGTCACTACTTGTTTCTGATGAAAACTAGTGGACAAAACATCAGGAATCTTCCAAGTTTTAATGTACAAAATCTTCTGATAAAAGTGTTTTATACTTTTATACTTGAGTCAGTTCTAACATTTGTGATGATCTGTTGGTTCGGTATTCTCAGTCTGAGAAACCAAAACCTACGAGGGAAAATTGTGACTGTCTGTAAAGTGACTGGTGTAAGTTTAAATGATTTTATGTATCAAGTCAGAGCCGGACAGAGAGCTCAGGTCATCTTACTGGACTCCCAGCAGCCCACAGAGGAGGCACTAACAGCCATATGAGCTGTTTTATTCCATCAGCTGTTGGCTTTTTAAACTAAATGTAATCTGGCCTGTTACCAGCTGTGGATGTGACGGGTTGGTCCACTGGTTTCTGGCTTCTCCTGACAATAGTGACACTGGTATTAACCTGCCAATCAAAGCTTCACTGTCTTTCTTAAATTTAAAGATAAAATGGACAATTAAAAAAATACACATTTTTTTCATCTACTACTGTGGACCATACTTTGAAACTCAACACAGTTCAGTGTAAAAGGTTTATAGTTGTTCTAACAAAATCAGGTAAAGAAAACGTTCAAATAACTCCATAAAAATTGAATGTACTCCTTTAAAATTAAGACACAGTTTATGTCAGAGGTCAGCAGGTTCAACAATGATAATAATGATAATACAGATGCAGAACATGTTTTGTTTCTTTATTTCTTTTAATTCATTCAAGAATAAAATTGATTTATAAAACAGTTTTAGGGTTGTATCTGAGGACATTTGTCATAATCACAAACCACAAAGAAAACAAAGTTAATACAATGTACAAAAGAAAACAAATATATCTGCTTTAAATTTATATGAACTCTTTAATCTCATCAGTTGTTGTGCTGTTTTCAAACTGTCAGGTTGAATTTTAGTGAAATAAGTTTAAAAATAATGAACAAGACATCTAGACTTTCTCTATTTAATATAATGATTCAGCAATAAAAACACATACAGTCTTAGTCAGTGTGAACATTGACATTTTAACAATGTAAAGTCAATGTAAATGTGTCGGGGTTAGCTCAATAGCTAATTTGCACCTGCAGTCCTGACACGACTAAAACGTGACAAACAGATAAAACACTTCATACATAATAAAGCTGCAATCAATATAAGAGGAAAAGAAAAACTGGAGAAAATGTATCACAACTCTTTGTCCTTAAACAATCTTTAACAATCAATATAATCAAACAGGAATAAAACTGAGAGTCAATCTATAAAAACATCATTCATAAGTACATATCATATATAGATATGTATATAGCTTCATGCACAATATATATGTGACTGTTTGAATCTAAAACAGCCAGCTTGGTGTTTCAGTGTGTACGGGGAAAGTACACGTTCTTACTCTATACTATACAAGAGAGTAAAACTATTCATAAATACCCATAACTCCACTCTAAAAATATGACATTTTAATCTTTGATTGGTCCAATTAGATAACTAAAACTGTGTATAAAAAGGTAAAAACATTATCAAATGCAAATGTACAACAATAATGATGATTTAGGGATTTTAAGACATATTACCTGAAATACATACTGTATCATATTTGATTCATACATTTTCAACATATTACAACAAAATTAGGTATAAAGTGTTTATATGCTGCTTCAATCCAGCTAATGTTCATCTTAGAATATAAGTAAAAATTTTTTTTAAAAAATCGATAAATGAATAGCTTGGTAAGTCATATGAGCTGCAGCTTAGAGGCAGCCATCTTGAATTTGGTAAATAAGGGACCTCTACTTCCTGCATTGCTCTGATGATCCACTAGAGGGCAGCTAACATGAGCCTGATTGTAAACAATACGTTTCAGGTAATTATTGATCTTGTTGATGATGTAGAGGTCTCTGAAACGTGTGTATCAAATATGATACAAAAGGTGTTATAGACTTAATTATCTGATGCAAAGATTATTCAAATAGTTTGGACATAAGTTTGCGGTAATGTTGAATGAATGAACTCGTGTTGCCTGTCATGTCCTGCAGGAATCGAACTCGTTGATTCCATCCTGGATTGGCCTCAGCTTTCTCTGCTTTAATAAGCCTGTCAATGCAATCTTTAGTGGAGAGAGGATTTGGATTGAGTGATATCTCTTTGAGTCTGTTTGACCAGTTTTCAGAGTTGTTTATCTGTTTCTTCAACTCTTCCTGCACATGATCCTTTTCAACCCTCAGTTTTTCAATCAAAGTCTGAGTATCCTTTTCCTTTGAATCTTTTAGGTACTTTTCTGTCAGCTCTTTCACTGTTCGTTTTTCTTTAACCTCTTTATAGTCCCATCTGAACTTCTCATTAACATGTACATTCCAATAACATTTGTTTGGACACTCAGTACAGTATCCATCTGATCCCATTGCAGAACAGCGTCTTTTATCTGCATCATTGGATACTTGACAGATACAGGGATAATGACAGGTATGATCGCACTGCTGACAATTGGTCGAGTTAAGTCCAGTACCAGAAATATCATCTTGAACAAACTTTGTGATGGTGACTTCAAACTCAAAATTCTTATCTCTAATGATACTTGCCTCATGCTCTTTCAGTTTGTTGGACGTCTGCTTTATCTCCTCAATCTTGCCTACCATAAGTTTAACCTGCTTCTGCAAATGCTTAACTGAATTCTCGACCTTCTGTCTTTCTCTGAGGACCTCCTTTGTCATTGTCAAGCTTTTGGTGTCTATGACATTTAGAGCAACAAAAAACCTCTTCAAGCTTTCTGTCCCCATGTTCCAACACATCTGATCAAAGCCTCCATCTTCATCATCTCCATCCATGCTGTCTGCTGTGGATGATTTGTTGTCTGCAAATAATGCAGAGTTATTGAATTTGAAGTGAGCTGGCAGCCCGTCTTTTGTTTTAAGACATGGGACACCTGATTCATTGATTGCCTCTAGAACTGGTGGACGTTGGCCGTCTGCAAATGTCACCAGAACCCTGATGTTTTCTGCCACATCTTTGCCAAAGATTGAAAGCACAGAATCAAACATATAGTACTGTGATGGTGTGAGTCGTGTTAACGCAGCTGGAACTACGAAACACACAGCATCAATTTCACTGACATCATGCTCAGTAGAGAAGAGATTACATAGCTGCTCTGTGATCTCTTTGTCTCTCTCTATGTCACTTGTATCTCCAAAGCCTGGAGTGTCCACGATGGTCAGAGAGAAGGGGGTTTTAAACCCGTCTTGGTGGTTGATTTTGTACACAGTGACTTCAGAGGTCTGTCTCTCAGCTTGTGATTTGGACTGATCCTCATCAATTAATTTAAATCTGAAATTGTCCTTCCACTCTACACCAACAACGTAGTTGATCATTCCATTGATGAGAGTGGACTTTCCTGATCCGGTCGCTCCAAAAAGCATAATTGTGCGATTTTGCCTCTTGCTTTCTTTACCGAAATTATACCTCCGGCAACCATCTATGTTCATATCTTCTTCTTTCAGAGGCAGTTTGTAAAGTGAGGGGGATCCAGAATTTATGCTTTCACTTGTACGCATGAGAGTTTCTGCAAGTCGCGTAAATTTTGTTGTGCAGACATTCAAAGTGATGCTTTCTTTGCTTCTGCCTGCTCCACCACAGTCACATCTAACCCTGACAGCATATTCTGTCTCTGACTGAAGCCCTGAAATTATCCCCTTTTCAGCTCTTGACACCATTTGGTTCCACTGGAGATCTTCATCTTTCACCCCTTTGTCTGTTTGGGCGTACTCCATGATGTAGTTCAAAATGTGGGCATCTTGTCCAATCTCTGCAGGTTTCTCCCAGCTAACTGATATCTCACTTGAGTTTGTTTCAACTTGAGGTTTTCCAGGAGGGCTGCAAGGTAAGGTTTTAATGGAACCGCTGAGTTCACCAGCTGGCCCATCACCTACTGAGGTCATTGCTCTGCATCTGAACATATACTCTGTGTTAGGAGTCAGACCGCTCACTGTCACTTCTTCAGCCTTTGGTGCTTGTTGCCATCCATCCTCTCCACTGACACAGTACTCTACAGAGTAGGAGGTGACTTTCTCTGATCCAAATCTTGGTGGACAAATCTTCAGTGTAACGCTGTTGTGGGTTACATCACCTGCTGTCACTGTTTCAGGCTTTGAAGGCAGCTCAAAGTTCTCACTGACAGAAAAACCGTCTTTATAAAGGTAGATGCTTGAACCTTTCTGTGTCTCATTTGTTAAACCCACTGTCAGGAACTTTATGTTCTTCTTCTCCTTGTTGGCCTCTGCAAAATCACTGAATAGCTTTACTTTGCTCCTCATTGCATCTGATACTTCTGGTGAGGCGTACCATTGTTCCATCTCTATGTCATGTCGATCTTGAGGGTCGTCTGGTTTGGGTGTTTCTTTTAAGTAGTTTAATAAAGCTGAGAGATACGGTTCAGCACTTCCCAGTGAGGTGAAAATAAAACACACAGCATGTTCTGCACTGGGAATTTCCCTGTTCAGATGACTTTGAGATGAGATGATCTTGGTGTTTTTCATCTTGTTCGTGAAAGACAGTAAGGTGTAGATTTCCTTCTCTTTACAGTCCATCCACTTGTTCAGGCTTGTGTTGTTGAAAGGAGAAGAATGTCTCTTCTTCAGGATCTCTGCGAGCACAGCCTCCTCTTCCCCTCCTCCCCTGATTGATGGAAGTATCTTTGCCAAGGTTTGTTGGAAAATAAGTTTGTACTCAGAGTAAAATTCTGCAAATGTTTTAAGTTTTTCACCAATCTGTGGGAACTGCTGTGCAGTGGTGGTTCTCATTGCATCATTGCACCTCATTTCCAGCTCAGTGAAGTCCTCCAGGACACTCTGGGATTCCTGCACTAATCTTATACTTATCTGACGGACGAGTTTAGCAGCAGATGGATCTAAACGCACGAGTGGCATCAGCCAGACCTTCATTGGTACAGCATTTTCTCCATTGGTTCCCAGCAATCGTGGCAGACTTTGGTAGACTTGTACAGCATCCTGAAAGGATGTTGGAGTTTTCTCCAGTAAAAAGTCTCCATGGAATTTGCAGGAAAACTTCTCCACACTTTCTTTTTCCTCATCTCTCATTTTTAGAGAACCTTCCCCCCCTACTGTGATGTTGGGGATTTTCTTGATCATCACCTTCATGTTGCCCTGAATGTCTTGATGACTTTCTTCATCAGACACCTCACGGTCAAAGACAAAGAAGGCTTGTGCCCCATAAAGGATAGCTGTGACTACATGTGTTGCTATTCCTTCATCAAAGACATACGGATGCTTCACATTACCTCTTCCAAGATGACTCATTGACAGTTGCTTCATCTTTGTGGTTGCATGGTACTTCAGTGTTACTCTGGCCTGATTTTTGGATGTTTTACTATCATTCAGGTATTTGGCAGATCCTCCAACCTTTATGAGTCCACTACAGAAACTTAACTTCAGCGATGCTTCAACATTTAATGCTGAAGATTTATCTGCAATTGATTCAGATGCAACTATCTCAAAATTGTTGTAGCACTGTGGTTCTTCTTGTATATCATTTTTCAGATCATTAAGGTCCCACAATGTCATGCCTGCAAAAGAAGAAGCAAAAATCAAGATCAGCTTCTTTTAATGAATGAATGAATGTTCTGCCATTTCATGTCCCATCTCTTCTGGGATTATAAGACACTTTTAACAGACGTACAATAGAGTCGCTGCTGATCACAAATCAGTCCAGATGACCTAATAATAAAAAGCAACAATAATTGTTTGAGCCTTACACCTTACTAATAAAAGGTTTCATTCCTGAACTCCTTTATAACACTGAACAAAAGACAAAAGATCCTCATTTTCTATTTCTCACAGATCACACACTGGAAAAAATCAACTGTTTTTCTTCCACAGCAGTGTACCGACCCATTTCAATGTTCAGAATGTTTTGGTTGTTGTCTAGTTGGGATGCATTTAGTATTTCTACATGTGAATTCTTACCAGGGATGAGTGAGTCTTTGCGGCAGTCGTACAGCATCCCGAGG
The DNA here is from genome assembly GCF_963924715.1 of Thunnus thynnus. Taxonomy (NCBI): domain Eukaryota; kingdom Metazoa; phylum Chordata; class Actinopteri; order Scombriformes; family Scombridae; genus Thunnus; species Thunnus thynnus. The sequence goes on from NC_089528.1 coordinate 31,824,355, forward strand.
CTGAAAGGCCGGCCGAGCGCCGCCACCTCCATCGTCCCCGTGTCGGTGTCCATTGCTCAGTGTGAACTGGAAAAAATGGACAACAGCTTGTTAGTTCTCCCTGTTGTCTGTCACCTTGTAATGTGGCTGCAACACAGAGGTACTGCAGAATCTATCAACACTAAATAAAATAATAAGCATAGACATACACTAATAGGATCAATATTCTTTGAGATATCATGGATACAGAGGGTCTTAGGACTTTCTAAGATTTACAAAAATCCACAGAGATACTGTGGAATGGTAGGCTTCCTAAATGGGTCAGTAATAACACAAGGGAAAAAAAATGGAGGGAAGCTGTTTGTTGCAGAAAACAGAGAAAATGTAATCAGCTCAATGTGTGTAAACTGAAATCCAGACTAGCTGACTGTCACGTTTTGTGTTCCTTGTGCCTTTAAGTTCCTGCATTAGTGCTCATGTTGAGCAGATAAAATGTTCTGAATCTAATATCTCAAATACTATTAAATTACTTGTAATGAAATTTAGTACAGAAGTCCGTGTTCCCCAGAGGATGATCCTGAATCCCCTGACTTTTCCTCTAGTACCAAGTTTTCACTTATTCTGTGAAATATCTCAACAACTGTTGGATGGGTTGTCAAGAAATTAGTTTCACACATTCATGTTCCCCTCAGGATGAATTGTAATAACTTTGATCCTCTGACTTTTCATCTAGAGCCATCATCTGGTTAAAATTTTAATGTGTTTGATACTTTGATTCATGACCAAACAACTGCAAAACTAATGACATTTACACCAGCAGTGGTGGAAAGTTACTAAGGGACAAGGTGACGTCATCAAATGTCTTGTTTTGTCCAACAAACAGTCCAAAACCCAAAGATATTCAGCATTAATGCACCAACACAATCCACCTGGTGGAAAGTGTTATTTCTTTTCAAATAAACCTTTTGTAAAATAAATAAATAACATTCGACACTCATGAACATGTAAATCATTATCATGGGGAGGAAATACTGCAGCAGCTTCCTGTTTGTTTCCTTCTCTAAACGGCTCTTCTAGAAACATCATCCAGTCAGTGCAGCAGTGCAGCCAGTTGCTGACTCAAGATATTCACACGACCACATAAATTTAACCAATCAGCCAATTTACTCACGTATGATGTCCATGTACTTGTACCTGTACTTATAGGGTAAGTAGTCTGTACTTATGGAGCAACACATACGTTGTGGTTTATGTGTAATTAAAGAATAAAATCATTTTTCATAACTTCCTGCGTACCTTATTATTGTGTAATTAAAGATATACTATATTATTACATTACTTTATTGTTATTTTTTCATCCACGGATGACAATACAAGCCTTTCATAGCTGTGCACTGGAGAGAGGTAAGTTTGCCTGTTATGAGCTGCTGCAGTGCTGGACCAACGTGGCTGCTAGGAGCTAATTTTAGACCCATTACTTGACTTTTTCTATTCAAATTCATACAAAGAAGTAGAAGACATAAGCATAATAAATCTGGAGTGTGGTTGAAGCCTGCCTGTCAAACACACATACATAAAAAATTATTTTCATAACTGCAATGAGCAAAAACATTTGATTTTAGTGCACATATACACATGTAACGTACTGATTCACACGAGGAAGCTACGAGAAGTTACACTTTAACTTTTTTTACTCCCTTGTTTCTTCCACTGTACTTACATTTAAGTACAAGTAAGAACTGGTAGATATTTTATATGTACGGATTCATACGAGGAAGTTACACCGTTACACGGGGGGGGGCACCGCCCATAAAAACGCAGTACAGACTCAACAAAGTTTCAGTTTAGATGCTGTGAAAAAACACTGGTTTTTCGCTTAAATCTTATAAAGGTGGGAAAACCCTGATTTTTGTAACTTGCATTTATCTTTTAGTAAATTCCACCATATTCCGCGTTTTACATTTTCTTTCTGTGATTCCGTCCTTGTTTTCCACTAAGCAGAAATCATCGGGCCCTACTGTCACAGTATGAACTTATAGATAGACGGATAGATAAAGTACTAAACCAGTAAAAAACTAGAATAGCGACTAGAGATACAACATAACTAGAATATTAATATAGTTTACACTGTAGACTGAAAGTGTTTGGATATGACACAGCCCCACCTACAAACATTTTCACCAGCTGCCACTGATAAACAACCAATACATTTCATTTAAATATGAAGCCTTTTCTTAAATTAAAGGTCAATTATATAATTAAGATTGATTACAGAACTCTGTTTGAGTACAATTATCAATTACAATTATCCAACTGAAGTCATCAGATCGTATGAATGTTGATCATGTTTAAGTTTTCTCCTCATTTTACTTTCACTTTATTAAGATCATGTTGAGCTGAATGAGTTTAGAGGTCCTGCAGCACTAATCTGGAAAAACAACAACAAAGTGTAGCCTACTTACAGCAGAAAGGTTTGTGATGATCTGACAGCGTTTTGTGGTTCAAGTCTCCATATTCTCTCCGACAAACTTCACATGCTCTGTGATATTAAGATGAGGACGTAGCTGCTGGAGAGAACTGGAGTGATTTCCCAGAAATGGTGTCACCAGTATGACGTTTCATATATGCAGAAGGGGAAACAGCTCCAGCCGGCGGGCACTTCTTCAGACAAACATGTTGGAGGCTTCAGAGGTGAGAAATGAGTTTCAGCTTCTCTCTCTAACTCTCTTTTTTCATCCATGACAAAACTTTTAATGTCACTTTTCATGTGAACAGCCGAGTGCAGATCCCATCCCCCTCACAAGGACAACACGCCATAAATGCGGAGGATTGAAACCGCCAAAAATGAAAAATAAATAAATAAATGACTCAATACATAAATTAATTAATATGCCATTAAATTTACCAAAAATAATATTAAAAATAAATGTAGGCATTGATAAAATGTGACATAAATTTATATTTATATTTTAATTTGCTTCTGTATTTATTTACCTTTGTATTAATTTCCCTATTTATTTACTTTCCCTTTTAATTTTCAATTTTATTTATTGAATTATTCATTTTTAAATATTTATTTACTCATGTATTTATTTCTGTATTTATTTCCCTTTGTATTTTGCCCCTATTTATTTTCCTAAACTTTTTTATTTCTATATTTTATTTTCATTTTTCTTTATGCATTTCTGCTTCAAAGTGTCTTCAAAGGGGGTCAACTTTGGGGTCAACTTTTCACCTATTGGTTGATCAACATCGGAGTAAATAGATCAACTATACATACCTGCTCCCACACTCGTGTCCAGGTTCACTACAGAAACGGCTACTTCCAGTCAGGAGATCACTAGAGAACTTTGATTTTAACCTTCGGTAAGAACGGACTCTGCAATCAGACCTGAAATTCACTTAGATTTGCTAGAAAATTAAAAAGTATTTTGCTTTTTCAGCACAAGGGTGCAGCCATCTTTGAACAGACTAGATGGTTCGTCTCTGTTGTTCACCAGTAAGAGTTGTTGGTAAAGATGGATAGTGAAGAGCACAAAGGAAAATGACAAAAGAACAAAAACAACTAATTTAAAACCATAAACCTTGTTCATCTGTACACGTGTTGTGTTAGTGAGGCATCACTGTCTTGAGGTAACACCAACACCAACACGCCCCCCAGCTGCTGTCAATCAAACACAACACTGAGACAAAAAGGAGCATTTCTTTTATTTTTCCAAAGACCTTTTTTCTTCATTTCAATAATTCAAAACTATAAACAATACATTCAAAAAATGCATATTTTGTATATGTTTTACATTGTTTTTGACTGCAGAGAGAGATGATTAAATGGGATTTCAGTTGGACTTTAAACAGTTTGTAACAACCTGTAGTGCTGCTGAAGGTTAACTAGAGCCTCCACTAGAGGGAACTCTTGATGTTGAATATCAGTACTCAGATCTGCACTGAGCTGAGATACACTGATTATGATGTTCAGCATTAGTACTACGTGTCTGCTGGGAAATTTCTTGTACTGATGAATTATTTGTTTTTAATGATGTTGAGATTTTTGATGGTTTACTCTTTAGTTGAGGAACAGTTTTGTTTTTTCTGTTGTTGTTTTTTTATTCTAATACAGATGTTTTACTGTGTTGGTTGCATTGTCACTGTTAAATACACAATAAAATAAAAGTATCCACAGTACTACTGTACAAAGCTTATACTCTGATACAGGTGCAGATCAGTACTGAAAAATACAAACATTCACAGTTGTAAAGGTGAATATTCACATCATTAAGTATCAGTGCATGTATCAAACACAGGACACAGTTCTCACAGCAGCCACATCTGCACAGACTCATTCAAAAATCACACAGTCAACAAGTGAAAGAACAACCAATAAATGTAAAACTGGAGAAATTACAAATGATTCATGTTTGTATCCACATGTATGACATTCACTTTGAGCACTGACATTGCTGCCTTCACTTGTTGGCTTCATTCAGCTTGTTCACTGTTCACTTCTGTATCAACCAGTCCTCCAAATTAAACCAGCAGATGTGTGGTTTGACCATGTGACTCCAGAACGACACATAGGAGTCTTTTCTAATCTGGCGTCCGATATAATATAATGTCAATATAATCAAATACACAACACAGCTGTTGTCATTGTTTTGTCAGACATTGTTGCATCATAAAATAATGATTTTAGCACCACAGTTCAGCAGCTTGGGAATGCTGGTTAACAGGTAGTATTACTGCAAACCTCCCAAATGTATTTTTACCACCCAGTCAAATAAAAACTAACTGAACTGGCTGGAAAATCTCCCAATCTGACATCAGTGGACCTAACAGACTATAAGAAAATAAACTGGACTTCCAAAACCTTGAATGCCTGAAATAATTCCTCTACTTCACTATTCTCTTAAATATAATCATTGTTATAACAGCACTGTATTCACTGTCAGTATGTAATTTGTTGGTTGTGGCTCGTAGTGATGAACCTACAGAGAATTATCAGTGACTCTGCAGCTCCTCTTGGCTTTACGGAGCTTTATAGTGAGTTTCAGCTCATTGTTTATCTGTCCAGCTGCAACTTTACTGTTTTGGTTCACTCTCAGCGCTCTCAGAGCGTCGTTTTGGGCCGCAGCAGGCAGCTGTTTTCAGAGAAAAAGCTGTAAAAAGCCACTGTACACTACCTGCTCAGCACCAAACAGCAAACAGACACAGTTAGCTGCAGACTAGCTGCTGAACATAGTGGAGCATTTAGCAGCTAAAGAGCCAGATATTTCCCTCAGGAGTTGGTAGAGAGTAAAAACAGAGCTAAAAGAGAGTGAATATTGGACTCACATTCACCAGGTGGACAGAAACACGACTCCACATGAATGATAATGTTGCTCCGTAACTGCTGGATGCGGAAATAAGCAACTGTTTGCTAACAAGTTCAACATGTCAACTTAAAAGCTGATGATGTGTCAGTGTTGGTCACTACTTGTTTCTGATGAAAACTAGTGGACAAAACATCAGGAAGCTTCCAAGTTTTAATGTACAAAATCTTCTGATAAAAGTGTTTTATACTTTTATACTTGAGTCAGTTCTAACATTTGTGATGATCTGTTGGTTCGGTATTCTCAGTCTGAGAAACCAAAACCTACGAGGGAAAATTGTGACTGTCTGTAAAGTGACTGGTGTAAGTTTAAATGATTTTATATATCAAGTCAGAGCCGGACAGAGAGCTCAGGTCATCTTACTGGACTCCCAGCAGCCCACAGAGGAGGCACTAACAGCCATATGAGCTGTTTTATTCCATCAGCTGTTGGCTTTTTAAACTAAATGTAATCTGGCCTGTTACCAGCTGTGGATGTGACGGGTTGGTCCACTGGTTTCTGGCTTCTCCTGACAATAGTGACACTGGTATTAACCTGTCAATCAAAGCTTTACTGTCTTTGTTAAATTTAAAGATAAAATGAACAATTAAAAAAAATAGTTTGCTATAACAAAATCAGGTAAAGAAAACGTTCAAATAACTCCATAAAAATTGAATGTACTCCTTTAAAATTAAGACACAGTTTATGTCAGAGGTCAGCAGGTTCAACAATGATAATAATGATAATACAGACGCAGAACATGTTTTGTTTCTTTATTTCTTTTAATTCATTCAAGAATAAAATTGATTTATAAAACAGTTTTAGGGTTGTATCTGAGGACATTTGTCATAATCACAAACCACAAAGAAAACAAAGTTGATAAAATGTTCAGGAGAAAACAAATATAGAAAGTCTGCTTTAAATTTATATTAACTCTTCAATCTCCTCATTTGTTGTGCTGTTTCTAAACTGTCAGTTTAAGTTTCAGGGAAATCAGTTTAAAATAATGAACAAGACATCTAAATTTTCTCTATTTAATATAATGGTGCAGATATATATAAAAAAAAAACATAGAGGTAGTTTAAAAATTGACATTTTAACAATGTAAAGTCAATGTAAATGTGTCGGGGTTAGCTCAGTAGTTAACTTGCACCTGCAGTCCTGACACGACTAAAACGTGACAAACAGATAAAACACTTCATACATAATAAAGCTTCAATCAATATAAGAGGAAAAGAAAAACTGGAGAAAATGTATCACAACTCTTTGTCCTTAAACAATCTTCAACAATCAATATAATCAAACAGGAATAAAACTCAATCTATAGAAACATCATTCATGAGTACATATCATATATAGTTACATATATAGCTTCATGCACAATATATATGTGATACTGTCAGATTAAGAACTAGTTTAAATCATCAACAATTTAATGTTACAGAACATGCCAAAGCAAGAAGGTGATTTAATATTTCAAATGTGAAACATGAGAAAAATGCAGGTGTAGTTTTGATTGATCATCTGGTTTTGTGTATATATGTGAGATGTATCATTGAATCAGAGTACGTCCACACTGCGGTGGGTACATTTGTAAACTCATCTTTTTCTCTCCGTTTCAGCCCTCAGTTCAGACTAAAACTGCATTTTTATCTCCCACAACTGAGCTCTTCTGAGATGTTCTCCAGACTGTTTGAATCTAAAACAGCCAGCTTGGTGCTTCAGTGTGTTCGAGGAAAGTACACGTTCTTGCTCTATACTATACAAGAGAGTAAAACTATTCATAAATACCCATAACTCCACCCTAAAAAGATGACATTTTAATCTTTAATTGGTTTAATTAGATAGTTAAAACAGTGTATAAAAAGGTAAAAAGATTATTAAATGCAAAATAATGATGATGATTTAGGGATTTAATGACATATTACCTGAAATACATAATGTATCATATTTGATTCATACCTTTTCAACATGATATTAGGACAAAATAATTTAATAATAATAATAATTTAATAAATTACACAATGTTGTTTATGCTGTTTCAATCCAGTTAATGCTCATCTTGGAATATAAGTAATAAATAAAAAAATGGAAAAATGAATAGCTTGGTAAGTCATGTGAGCCGCAGCTCAGAGGCAGCCATCTTGAATTTAGTAAATAAGGGACCTCTACTTCCTGCATTGCTCTGATGATCCACTAGAGGGCAGCTAACATGAGCCTGATTGTAAACAATACCTCTTTCAGGTAATTATTGATCTTGTTGATGATATAGAGGTCTCTGAGACTCATGTATCAAATATGATACAAATGGTGTTATAGGGTTAATTATTATTTGGTGATGATGATTACTCTAATCCAAAAAATTTTGCCATTGTGTTTAAAGTAACTTTTTTGATGCCTGTCATGTAAACCAGGAACCAAACTCTTTTGGTTTCATCCTGGTTTGGCCTCAGATTCCTCTGCCTCAATAAGCATGTCAATGCACTCTTGAGAGGAGAGAGGATTTGGCTTCAATGCTATCTCTTTGTGTCTGTTTGACCAATTTTCAGAGTTGTTTATCAGTCTCTTCAACTCCACCTGCACATGATCCTTTTCAGCCCTCAGTTTTCCAATCAAAGTCTGAGTATCCTTTTCCTCTGAATCTTTTAGGTACTTTTCTTTAAGCTCTTTCACTCTTTGTTCTTCTTCTACCTCCTTAGAGTCCCATCTGAACTTCTCATTAACATGTACATTCAAGTAACATGTAGGAGCCATGAATGGATTAATTTCAAGTTTGAATGAATTGCAAAGTAGTAATTCTTTTGTTTTATATTTTGGGTTATTTTGGTTTGTTTATTATTGCACGATCACGGTGATTGATAATCAGGTCACATGGATATCGGCGGTGGTATCCTATAGTTAATTTAAGCACCTGTTCACCTGCATGCCAGCTGGTAAGAGACAGAGGGTGAGTGGGTCGTCGTATTTTTTGTTGACCGCTGTTTTACACCTGAACGCAGTTTTACACCTGATCGCTGTGATTATTTTGAGTAGCCTATATTTTGTGCAAGTTATAATAAGTTGATCACTTTCATTAATAAAAGTTATTAAACCTACAGTTTTGATCTCAGCGAATCTTTTTGGTAGCGTGTCGGACAAACGGCAAACAAGGCCCTAACTCAGCCTCTCAGCAACTTTTACGTTGTTGCCAGTAGTCGCTACATAACATTTGTCTGGGCACACAGTACAGTATCCATCTTTCAATTAGAAAACAGCGTCTTTTATCTGCATCATTGGATACTTGACAGATACAGGGATGATGACAGGAATGGTGGCACTGCTGACAATTAGTGGAGTTAAGTCCAGTACCAGAAATAACTTCTTGAACAAACTTTGTGATGTGATGACCTCTTTCACTAATCTACTCTACATAATAACATTTCCATTCTCATCCTGTGTACACTTTCTCTGAGGACCTCCTTTGTCATTGTCAAGCTTTTGGTGTCTATGACATTCAGAGCAGCAAAAAACCTCTTCATGCTTTGTGTCCCCATGTTCCAACACATCTGATCAAAACCTCCATCTTCATCATCTTCATCTGTGCTGTTTGCTGCAGATGATTTGTTGTCTGCAAATAACGCTGAGTTATTGAATTTGAAGTGAACTGGCAGCCCGTCTTTTGTTTTAGGACATGGGACACCTGAAGCATTGATTGCCTCTAGAACTGGTGGACGTTGGCTGTCTGCAAATGTCACCAGAACCCTGATGTTTTCTGCCACATCTTTGCCACAGATTGAAAGCACAGAATAAAACACATACTTCTGTGATGTTGTGAGTCGTGCTAAACTAGCTTGAACTACGAAACACACAGCGTCAATTTCACTGACACCAAACTCAGTAGAGAAGAGATTATATAGCTGCTCTGTGATCTCGTTGTCTCTCTCTATGCTTCTTGCATCTCCAAAGCCTGGAGTGTCCACAATGGTCAGAGAGAAGGGGATTTTAAACCCGTCTTGGTAGTTGATTTTGTACACAGCGACTTCAGTGGTCTGTCTCTCAGCTTGTGATTTGGACTGATCCTCATCACTTAATTTAAATCTGAAATTGTCCTTCCACTCTACACCAACAATGTAGTTGATCATTCCATTGATGAGAGTGGACTTTCCTGATCCGGTCGCTCCAAAAAGCATAATTGTGCGATTTTGCCTCTTGCTTTCTTTACCGAAGTTGTACCTCCGGCAACCATCTATGTTCATATCTTCTTCTTTCAGAGGCAGTTTGTAAAGTGAGGGGGATCCAGAATTTATGCTTTCACTTGTACGTTTGATGATTTCTGCAAGTCGCGTAAATTTTGTTGTGCAGACATTCACAGTGATGCTTTCTTTGCTTCTGCCTGCTCCACCACAGTCACATCTAACCCTGACAGCATATTCTGTCTCTGACTGAAGCCCTGAAATTATCCCCTTTTCAGCTCTTGACACCATTTGGTTCCACTGGAGATCTTCATCTTTCACACCTTTGTCTGTTTGGGCGTATTCCATGATGTAGTTCAAAATGTGGATATCTTGTCCAATCTCAGCAGGTTTCTCCCAGCTAACTGATATCTCACTTGAGTTTGTTTCAACTTGAGGTTCTCCAGGAGGGCTGCAAGGTAAGGTTTTAATGGGACCGCTGACTTCATTGGCTGGCCCATCACCTTCTGAGGTCATTGCTCTGCATCTGAACATATACTCTGTGTTAGGAGTCAGACCGCTCACTGTGACTTCTTCATCCTTTGGTGCTTTTTGCCATCCATCCTCTCCACTGACACAGTACTCTACAGAGTAGGAGGTGATGTTCACTGCTCCAAATCTTGGTGGACAAATCTTCAGTGTCACACTGTTGTGGGTTACATCATCTGCTGTCACTGTTTCAGGCTTTGAAGGCGGCTCAAAGTTCTCATTGACAGAAAAACCGTTTTTATAAACATAGATGCTTGAACCTTTCTGTGTCTCATTTGTTAAACCCACTGTCAGGAACTTTATGTTCTTCTTCTCCTTGTTGGCCTCTGCAAAATCACTGAATAGATTTACTTTGATCCTCATTGCATCTGATACTTCTTTTGAGGCGTACCATTGTTCCTTCTCTATATCATGACAGTGTAGACCTTGAGGGTCATCTGGTTTGGGTGTTTCTTCCAAATAATCTGATAAAGCTGAGAGGTACGGTTCAGCACTTCCCAGTGAGGTAAAAACAAAACACACAGCATGTTCTGCACAGAGAATTTCTTCATCAAGCACATTTTCAGATGGGACAATCATGGTGTTTTTCATCATGTTGGTGAACATTTTTAACCTGCGCATTTCCTTCTCTTTACATTGCATCCACTCGTTCAGGCTTGTGTTGTTGAAAGGAGAAGACTGTCTCTTCTTCAGAATCTCTGCAAGCACAGCCTCCTCTTCCCCTCCTCCCCTGATTGATGGAAGTTTCTTTGCCAGAGTTTGTTGGAATTCCAGTTTGTACTCGGAGCAAAATTCTGCAAATGTTTTAAGTTTTTTACCAATCTGTGGGAACTGCTGTGCAGTGGTGGTTCTCATTGCATCATTGCACCTCATTTCCAGCTCAGTGAAGTCCTCCAGGACACTCTGGGATTTCTGCACTAAACTTATACTTATCTGACGGACGAGTTTAGCAGCAGTTGAATCTAAACTCACAAGTGGCATCAGCCAGACCTTCATTGGTACAGCATTTTCTCCATTGGTTCCCAGCAATTGTGGCAGGCTTTGGTAGACTTGTATAGCATCCTGAAAGGATGTTGGAGTTTTCTCCAGTAAAAAGTCTCCATGGAATTTGCAGGAGAACTTCTCCACCTTTTCAATGTCCTTGGTTTCCATTTGGACAGAACCTTCCCCCCCTACTGTGATGGTGGGAATTTTCTTGATCATCACCTTCATGTTGCCCTGAATGTCTTGATGACTTTCTTCATCAGACACCTCACGGTCAAAGACAAAGAAGGCTTGTGCCCCATAAAGGATAGCTGTGACTACATGTGTTGCTATTCCTTTATCAAAGACATCTGGATGCTTCATATTCTCTCTTCCAAGATGATTCATTGACAGTTCCTTCATCTTTGTGGTTGCTTGGTACTTCAGTGTTACTCTGGCCTGATTTTTGGATGTTTTACTATCATTCAGGTATTTGGCAGATCCTTCAACCTCTACTAGTCCACCAAGGAAACTTGCCTTCAGGGATGCTTTTACGTTTAATGCTGAAGATTTATCTGCAATTGATTCAGATGCAACTATCTCAAAATTGTTGTAACACTGTGGTCTTTCTTGTATATCATTTTTCAGATCATTAAGGTCCCACAATGTCATGCCTGCAAAAGAAGAAACAAAAATCAAGATCAACTTCCTTTAATGAATGAATGAATGTTCTGCCATTTCATGTCCCATCTATTATGGGATTATAAGACACCTTTAACAGACGTACAACAGAGAACTGGTCACTGCTGATCACAAATCAGTCCAGGTGATCTAATAATAAAAAGTAACAATAATTGTTCAAGCCTTACACCTCATTAATACAAGGTTTTATTCCTGAACTCCTATGAATTCACTAAATAAGTCGATGATTTAAAGGTCTCTTTTTCAAACAACCATCTCAGATGATGTGAGTCTCTCTTATTCAGCAACTCACTTGTATCCTTTATAACACTAAACAAAAGACAAAAGATCCTCATTTTCTATTCCTCACAGATCACACACTGGACAAATTTCTTCCGATGTTCAATTTCAGTGGTCAGAACGTTTTGGTTGTTGTCTAGTTGTGACACATTAAGTATTTCTACATGTGAATTCTTACCAGGGATGAGTGAGTCTTTGCGGCAGTCATACAGCATCCCGAGGCTGAAAGGCCGGCCAAGCGCCGCCACCTCCATCGTCCCCGTGGCGTTGGTGTCCATTGCTCAGTGTGAACTGGAAAAAATGGACAACAGCGTGTTAGTTCTCCCTAGTGTTTCCCCTAGCTGCAGCATTTATTAACTGACACACTGTAGTCTATACTGTAAAAAAGACGAGAGAAAGAGAGAGAGAGCATAAGTGTGAGAGAGAGAGAGAGAGAGAGAAAGCAGCAGTGGTCAAGCAAGCTAGAGAGTGAATGAAGAGAGGGAGTGCTGGTAGTGAGAATGCCAGTGAATCAGATCAATAAAACGTTATTTTCTGATAGTTGCAGTGGGTAACTACTGGAGGACAAATAAACACGCCAACACCCCTACACACCTCCGCTCGACCCTGCGACTGGACACCACACCGCCTGATTTGTTCTGAATACGGCCTTACTGCTAACCTTTGCCTCTGCTCTGCTCACATTCACTGTCACTTTTCTGACACTCGCTCTCTCGCTTAACCCCTCACTTGCTGACATACTGCACTATTCCTTAAAAGGAGTTAGTTACTTAGTTTCCCAGGCAATGACACAGACGTTGACTCGCGTTTCGAAACAGCGCTGCTCAGAGGCTCCCAAACACTATTGATTTGCGAATTAATGGATATTTGGCGTTATTTTTGGCATTTAAAAAAATAGTTTTTGGCCTGGCGGGGGTACTTGTTGGCCTGGCGGCCAGCCAGGCCTGTACTATTATAGGGAAAACACCGTACAGAAGGTCTTAGGACTTTCTAAGATTTACAAAAACCCACACAGATACTGTGTAATGGTAGGCTTCCCAAATGGGTCAGTAGTAACACAAGGGAAAGAAAATGGAGGAAAGCTGTTTGTTAGAGAAAACGGAGAGATTGTAATCAGCTCAATGTGTGTAAACTGAAATCCAGACTAGCTGACCGTCACGTTTTGTGTTCCTTGTGCCTTTAAGTTCCTGCATTTGTGCTCATGTTGAGCAGATAAAATGTTCTGAATCTAATATCTCAAAAACTATTAAATTACTTGTAATGAAATTTTGTGCAGAAGTCCGTGTTCCCCAGAGGATGATCCCGAATCCCTGACTTTTCTTTAGGACCAAGTTTTCACTTATTCTGTGAAATATCTCAACAACTGTTGGATGGGCTGTCAAGAAATTAGTTTCACACATTCATGTTCTCCTCAGGATGAACTGTAATAATTCGATCCTCTGACTTTTCCTCTAGTGCCATCATCTGGAAAAAAAATTTTCAATGTGTCGAATACTTTGGTTTATGACCAATTACCCACAAAACTAATGACATTTACACCAGCAGTGGTGGAAAGTAACTAAGGGACAAGGTGACGTCATTGTTTTGTCCAAAACCCAAAGATATTCAGCATTAATGCACCAACACAACCCACCTGGTGGAAAGTGTTATTTCCTCTCAAATAAACCTTTTGTAAAATAAATAAATAACATTCGACACTCATGGACATGTAAATCATTATCATGGGGAGGAAATGCTGCAGCAGCTTCCTGTTTGTTTCCTTCTCTAAACGGCTCTTCTAGAAACATCGTCCAGTCAGTGCAGCAGTGCAGCCAGTTGCTGACTCAAGATATTCACACGACCGCATAAATTTAACCAATCAGTTTCCTCCAATCTGATTCAAAAAGGGTGATTCTTTAATTGCCCCAAGCAGAATCAACCAGCAGTAGACTCTTGCTGTTATTGATGATGACAAACACTGCAAAACTCAGATCTTCAGTCACCTGATTCAATAAAATCTCTCCTCTAAAATCCATCAGAGAGGAGAACGTTGGTGGAGAAACTAACTGTCTGTCTTAAAAGGTTTCTAACTGGCACAGCAGAAAGGCTTGGCTGGCTGGATGCAGTCGTGTAAACACCTTATTTTGCTTTCTGTGCTGACTTTTTAAAACGGAGGAACAGAAACAACATGAATTAGAGACATGAAACAGTTATCTGAGATGATTAAACATGAGAGAACATTAACATTTAATAACTTACAGATCATCAAGTACTGAACATTATTCTACCAGTCAAAAGTTTGACTTCAGCTACTTGAAATCTAGTTTTTTATTATATTCTTAACATATATTTTCTCCCAAATTCCCTGTTTTCCATAATAAATTTTTTGAATTCTGTGTTTTATGATTGAAGCACATTTTGTCATCAGAAAGATTGTCTAATCATGTGATGGATGAATAAAAATGAAGATGATGATATAGGACAGAATCATTCCTATACAAATGCTGTTTAAATAATTCACTTATAATAATCAATAGTCTGCTTACAGTGTTAATTTTGGGTCTTTTCATACACAAAAACATTTAGAAAAAAACATTTTAAACTACGGTAATTCTACTTTCTTTTACCTTACTCCCATAGCTCACGTATGATGTCCATGTACTTGTACCTGTACTTATAGGGTAAGTAGTCTGTACTTATGGAGCAACACATACGTTGTGGTTTATGTGTAATTAAAGAATAAAATCATTTTTCATAACTTCCTGCGTACCTTATTATTGTGTAATTAAAGATATACTATATTATTACATTACTGTATTGTTATTTTTTCATCCACGGATGACAATACAAGCCTTTCATAGCTGTGCACTGGAGAGAGGTAAGTTTTCCTGTTATGAGCTGCTGCAGTGCTGGACCAACATGGCTGCTAGGAGCTAACTTTAGACCCATTTCTTGACTTTTTCTATTCAAATTCATACAAAGAAGTAGAAGACATACGCATAATAAATCTGGAGTGTGGTTGAAAACCTGTCAAACACACATACATAAAAAATGATTTTCATAACTGCAACGAGCAAAAACATTTGATTTTAGTGCACATATACACATGTAACATATTGACACACACGAGGAAGCTACGAGAAGTTACACTTTAACTTTTTTTACTCCCTTGTTTCTTCCACTGTACTTACATTTAAGTACAAGTAAGAACTGGTAGATATTTTATATGTACGGATTCATACGAGGAAGTTACACCGTTACACGGGGGGGGGCACCGCCCATAAAAACCCAGTAATGACTCAGCAAAGTTTCAGTTTAGATGCTGTGAAAAAACACTTTGGTGCTTCGCTTAAATCTTATAAAGGTGGGAAAACCCTGATTTTTGTAACTTGCATTTATCTTTTAGTAAATTCCACCATATTCCGCGTTTTACATTTTCTTTCTGTGATTCCGTCCTTGTTTTCCACTAAGCAGAAATCATCGGGCCCTACTGTCACAGTATGAACTTATAAATAGACGGATAGATAAAGTACTAAACTAGTAAAAAAAACTAGAATAGAGACTAGAGATATAACATAACTAGAATATTAATATAGTTTACACTGTAGACTGAAAGTGTTTGGATATGACACAGCCCCACCTATAAACATTTTCACCAGCTGCCACTGATAAACAACCAATACATTTCACTTAAATATGAAGCCTTTTCTTAAATTAAAGGTCAATTATATAATTAAGATTGATTACAGAACTCTGTTTGAGTACAATTATCAATTACAATTATCCAACTGAACTCATCAAATCGTATGAATGTTGATCATGTTTAAGTTTTCTCCTCATTTTACTTTCACTTTATTAAGATCATGTTGAGCTGAACGAGTTTAGAGGTCCTGCAGCACTAATCTGGAAAAACAACAACAAAGTGTAGCCTACTTACAGCAGAAAGGTTTGTGATGCTCTGACAGCGTTTTGTGGTTCAAGTCTCCATATTCTCTCCGACAAACTTCACATGCTCTGTGATATTAAGATGAGGACGTAGCTGCTGGAGAGAACTGGAGTGATTTCCCAGATATGGTGTAACCAGTATGACGTTTCATATATGCAGAAGGGGAAACAGCTCCAGCCGGCGGGCACTTCTTCAGACAAACATGTTGGAGGCTTCAGAGGTGACAAATGAGTTTCAGCTTCTCTCTCTAACTCTCCTTTTTCATCCATGACAAAACTTTTAATGTCACTTTTCATGTGAACAGCCGAGTGCAGATCCCATCCCCCTCACAAGGACAACACGCCATAAAAACAGAGGCTTGAAACCGCCAAAAATGAAAAATAAATAAATAAATGACTCAATACATAAATTAATTAATATGCCATTAAATTTACCAAAAATAATATTAAAAATAAATGTAGGCATTGATAAAATGTGACATAAATTTATATTTATATTTTAATTTGCTTCTGTATTTATTTACCTTTGTATTAATTTCCCTATTTATTTACTTTCCCTTTTAATTTTCAATTTTATTTATTGAATTATTCATTTTTAAATATTTATTTACTCATGTATTTATTTCTGTATTTATTTCCCTTTGTATTTTGCCCCTATTTGTTTTCCTAAACTTTTTTATTTCTATATTTTATTTTCATTTTTCTTTATGCATTTCTGCTTCAAAGTGTCTTCAAAGGGGGTCAACTTTGGGGTCAACTTTTCACCTATTGGTTGATCAACATCGGAGTAAATAGATCAACTATACATACCTGCTCCCACACTCGTGTCCAGGTTCACTACAGAAACGGCTACTTCCAGTCAGGAGATCACTAGAGAACTTTGATTTTAACCTTCGGTAAGAACGGACTCTGCAATCAGACCTGAAATTCACTTAGATTTGCTAGAAAATTAAAAAGTATTTTGCTTTTTCAGCACAAGGGTGCAGCCATCTTTGAACAGACTAGATGGTTCGTCTCTGTTGTTCACCAGTAAGAGTTGTTGGTAAAGATGGATAGTGAAGAGCACAAAGGAAAATGACAAAAGAACAAAAGCAACTAATTTAAAACCATAAACCTTGTTCATCTGTACACGTGTTGTGTTAGTGAGACATCACTGTCTTGAGTTAACACCAACACCAACACGCCCCCCAGCTGCTGTCAATCAAACACAACACTGAGACAAAAAGGAGCATTTCTTTTATTTTTCCAAAGACCTTTTTAATTAATTTCAATAATTCAAAACTATAAACAATACATTCAAAAAATGCATATTTTGTATATGTTTTACATTATTTTTGACTGCAGAGAGAGATGATTAAATGGGATTTCAGTTGGACTTTAAACAGTTTGTAACAACCTGTAGTGCTGCTGAAGGTTAACTAGAGCCTCCACTAGAGGGAACTCTTGATGTTGAATATCAGTACTCAGATCTGCACTGAGCTGAGATACACTGATTATGATGTTCAGCATTAGTACTACGTGTCTGCTGGGAAATTTCTTGTACTGATGAATCATTTGTTTTTAATGATGTTGAGATTATTGATGGTTTACTCTTTAGTTGAGGAACAGTTTTGTTTTTTCTGTGGTTGTTTTTTTTATTCTAATACAGATGTTTTACTGTGTTGGTTGCATTGTCACTGTTAAATACACAATAAAATAAAAGTATCCACAGTACTACTGTACAAAGCTTATACTCTGATACAGGTGCAGATCAGTACTGAAAAATACAAACATTCACAGTTGTAAAGGTGAATATTCACATCATTAAGTATCAGTGCATGTATCAAACACAGGACACAGTTCTCACAGCAGCCACATCTGCACAGACTCATTCAAAAATCACACAGTCAACAAGTGAAAGAACAACCAATAAATGTAAAACTGGAGAAATTACAAATGATTCATGTTTGTATCCACATGTATGACATTCACTTTGAGCACTGACATTGCTGCCTTCACTTGTTGGCTTCATTCAGCTCGTTCACTGTTCACTTCTGTATCAACCAGTCCTCCAAATTAAACCAGCAGATGTGTGGTTTGACCATGTGACTCCAGAACGACACATAGGAGCCTTTTCTAATCTGGTGTCCGATATAATGTCAATATAATCAAATACACAACACAGCTGTTGTCATTGTTTTGTCAGACATTGTTGCATCATAAAATAATGATTTTAGCACCACAGTTCAGCAACTTGGGAATGCTGGTTAACAGGTAGTATTACTGCAAACCTCCCAAATGTATTTTTACCATCCAGTCAAATAAAAACTAACTGAACTGGCTGGAAAATCTCCCAATCTGGCACCAGTGGACCTAACAGACTATAAGAAAATAAACTGGACTTCCAAAACCTTGAATGCCTGAAATAATTCCTCTACTTCACTATTCTCTTAAATATAATCATTGTTATAACAGCACTGTATTCACTGTCAGTGTGTAATTTGTTGGTCGTGGCTCGTAGTGATGAACCTACAGAGAATTATCAGAGACTCTGCAGCTCCTCTCGGCTTTACGGAGCTTTATAATGAGTTTCAGCTCATTGTTTATCTGTCCGGCTGCAACTTTACTGTTTTGGTTCACTCTCAGCGCTCTCATAGCGTCGTTTTGGGCCGCAGCAGGCAGCTGTTTTCAGAGAAAAAGCTGTAAAAAGCCACTGTACACTACCTGCTCAGCACCAAACAGCAAACAGACACAGTTAGCTGTAGACTAGCTGCTGAACATAGTGGAGCATTTAGCAGCTAAAGAGCCAGATATTTCCCTCAGGAGTTGGTAGAGAGTAAAAACAGAGCTAAAAGAGAGTGAATATTGGACTTACATTCACCAGATGGACAGAAACACGACTCCACATGAATGATAATGTTGCTCCGTAACTGCTGGATGTGGAAATAAGCAACTGTTTGCTAACAAGTTCAACATATCAACTTAAAAGCTGATGATGTGTCAGTGTTGGTCACTACTTGTTTCTGATGAAAACTAGTGGACAAAACATCAGGAAGCTTCCAAGTTTTAATGTACAAAATCTTCTGATAAAAGTGTTTTATACTTTTATACTTGAGTCAGTTCTAACATTTGTGATGATCTGTTGGTTCGGTATTCTCAGTCTGAGAAACCAAAACCTACGAGGGAAAATTGTGACTGTCTGTAAAGTGACTGGTGTAAGTTTAAATGATTTTATGTATCAAGTCAGAGCCGGACAGAGAGCTCAGGTCATCTTACTGGACTCCCAGCAGCCCACAGAGGAGGCACTAACAGCCATATGAGCTGTTTTATTCCATCAGCTGTTGGCTTTTTAAACTAAATGTAATCTGGCCTGTTACCAGCTGTGGATGTGACGGGTTGGTCCACTGGTTTCTGGCTTCTCCTGACAATAGTGACACTGGTATTAACCTGTCAATCAAAGCTTCACTGTCTTTCTTAAATTTAAAGATAAAATGAACAATTAAAAAAATACACATTTTTTTCATCTACTACTGTGGACCATACTTTGAAACTCAACACATTTCAGTGTAAAAGGTTTATAGTTGTTCTAACAAAATCAGGTAAAGAAAACGTTCAAATAACTCCATAAAAATTGAATGTACTCCTTTAAAATTAAAACACAGTTTATGTCAGAGGTCAGCAGGTTCAACAATGATAATAATAATAATACAGACGCAGAACATGTTTTGTTTCTTTATTTCTTTTAATTCATTCAAGAATAAAAACTGATTTATAAAACAGTTTTAGGATTGTATCTGAGGACATTTGTCATAATCACAAACCACAAAGAAAACAAAGTTGATAAAATGTTCAGGAGCTGCTTTAAATTTATATTAACTCTTCAATCTCCTCATTTGTTGTGCTGTTTTCAAACTGTCAGTTTAAATTTCAGGGAAATCAGTTTAAAATAATGAACAAGACATCTAAATTTTCTCTATTTAATATAATGGTGCAGATATATATATAAAAAAAAACATAGAGATAGTTTAAACATTGACATTTTAACAATGTAAAGTCAATGTAAATGTGTCGGGGTTAGCTCAATAGCTAATTTGCACCTGCAGTCCTGACACGACTAAAACGTGACAAACAGATAAAACACTTCATACATAATAAAGCTTCAATCAATATAAGAGGAAAAGAAAAACTGGAGAAAATGTATCACAACTCTTTGTCCTTAAACAATCTTCAACAATCAATATAATCAAACAGGAATAAAACTCAATCTATAGAAACATCATTCATGAGTACATATCATATATAGTTACATATATAGCTTCATGCACAATATATATGTGATACTGTCAGATTAAGAACTAGTTTAAATCATCAACAATTTAATGTTACAGAACATGTCAAAGCAAGAAGGTGATTTACTATTTCAAATGTGAAGCATGAGAAAAATGCAGGTGTAGTTTTGATTGATCATCTGATGTTGTGTGTGTATATGTGAGATGTATCATTGAATCAGAGTACGTCCACACTGCGGTGGGTACATTTGTAAACTCATCTTTTTCTCTCCATTTCAGCCCTCAGTTCAGACTAAAACTGCATTTTTTTCACCCACAACTGAGCTCTTCTGAGATGTTCTCCAGACTGTTTGAATCTAAAACAGCCAGCTTGGTGTTTCAGTGAGTACGAGGAAAGTACACGTTCTTGCTCTATACTATACAAGAGAGTAAAACTATTCATAAATCCCCATAACTCCACTCTAAAAAGATGACATTTTAATCTTTAATTGGCTTAATTAGATAGTTAAAACAGTGTATAAAAAGGTAAAAAGATTATTAAATGCAAAATAATGATGATGATTTGGGATTTAATGACATATTACCTGAAATACATAATGTATCATATTTGATTCATACCTTTTCAACATGATATTAGGACAAAATAAATTACACAATGTTGTGTATGCTGTTTCAATCCAGTTAATGCTCATCTTGGAATATAAGTAATAAATAAAAAAATGGAAAAATGAATAGCTTGGTAATTCATGTGAGCCGCAGCTCAGAGGCAGCCATCTTGAATTTAGTAAATAAGGGACCTCTATCTCCCTAATCCTCTAAGGGCAGCTGACACGATCCAGAACAGCCTCTCTCTTACAGACTGAGGTCTAGAATGTGAATTGATTAATGACTGAAGCTCAGCATTTCCATCTAGCTCATTCGCTATTTTAAATAAGGCCTCTAGCAGTTTCGTCACGTCTCCACTTTCTCTGAGGACCTCCTTTGTCATTGTCAAGCTTTTGGTGTCTATGACATTCAGAGCAGCAAAAAACCTCTTCATGCTTTGTGTCCCCATGTTCCAAAACATCTGATCAAAGCCTTCATCTTCGTCATTTCCTTCCATGCCGTTTGCTGCAGATGATTTGTTGTCTGCAAATAACACTGAGTTATTGAATTTGAAGTGAGCTGGCAGCCCGTCTTTTGTTTTAGGACATGGGACACCTGAAGCATTGATTGCCTCTAGAACTGGTGGACGTTGGCTGTCTGCAAATGTCACCAGAACCCTGATGTTTTCTGCCACATCTTTGCCAAAGATTGAAAGCACAGAATCAAACATATAGTACTGTGATGGTGTGAGTCGTGTTAACGCAGCTGGAACTACGAAACACACAGCATCAATTTCACTGACACCAAGCTCAGCAGAGAAGAGATTACATAGCTGCTCTGTGATCTCGTTGTCTCTCTCTATGCCTCTTGCATCTCCAAAGCCTGGAGTGTCTACAACGGTCAGAGAGAAGGGGGTTTTAAACCCGTCTTGGTGGTTGATTTTGTACACAGTGACTTCAGAGGTCTGTCTCTCAGCTTGTGATTTGGACTGATCCTCATCAATTAATTTAAATCTGAAATTGTCCTTCCACTCTACACCAACAACGTAGTTGATCATTCCATTGATGAGAGTGGACTTTCCTGATCCCGTCGCTCCAAAAAGCATAATTGTGCGATTTTGCCTCTTGCTTTCTTTACCGAAATTATACCTCCGGCAACCATCTATGTTCATATCTTCTTCTTTCAGAGGCAGTTTGTAAAGTGAGGGGGATCCAGAATTTATGCTTTCACTTGTACGTTTGATGATTTCTGCAAGTCGCGTAAATTTTGTTGTGCAGACACTCAAAGTGATGCTTTCTTTGCTTCTGCCAGCTCCACCACAGTCACATCTGACCCTGACAGCATATTCTGTCTCTGACTGAAGACCTGAAATTATCCCCTTTTCAGCTCTTGACACCATTTGGTTCCACTGAAGATCTTCATCTTTCACCTCTTTGTCTGTTTGAGCATACTCCATGATGTAGTTCAAAATGTGGGCATCTTGTCCAATCTCAGCAGGTTTCTCCCAGCTAACTGATATCTCACTTGAGTTTGTTTCAACTTGAGGTTTTCCAGGAGGGCTGCAAGGTAAGGTTTTAATGAGACCGCTGACTTCACCAGCTGGCCCAACACCTACTGAGGTCACTGCTCTGCATCTGAACATGTACTCTGTGTTAGGAGTCAGACCGCTCACTGTCACTTCTTCAGCCTTTGGTGCTGGTTTTTGTTGCCATCCATCCTCTCCACTGACACAGTACTCTACAGAGTAGGAGGTGACGTTCGTTGCTCCAAATCTTGGTGGACAAATCTTCAGTGTCACACTGTTGTGGGTTACATCACCTGCTGTCACTGTTTCAGGCTTTGAAGGCGGCTCAAAGTTCTCACTGACAGAAAAACCATCCTCATAAACGTAGATGCTTGAACCTCTCTGTGTCTCATTTGTTAAACCCACTGTCAGGAACTTAATGTTCTTCTTCTCCTTGTTGGCCTCTGCAAAATCACTAAATAGCTTTACTTTGTTCCTCATTGCATCTGATACTTCTTTTGAGGCGTACCATTGTTCCTTCTCTATATCATGACAGTGTAGACCTTGAGGTTTGTCTGGTTTGGGTGTTTCTTCCAAGTAGTTTGATAAAGCTGAGAGATACGGTTCAGCACTTCCCAGTGAGGTGAAAACAAAACACACAGCATGTTCTGCACAGAGAATTTCTTCATCAAGCACATTTTCAGATGGGACAATCATGGTGTTTTTCATCATGTTGGTGAACATTTTTAACCTGCGCATTTCCTTCTCTTTACATTGCATCCACTCGTTCAGGCTTGTGTTGTTGAAAGGAGAAGAATGTCTCTTCTTCAGAATCTCTGCAAGCACAGCCTCCTCTTCCCCTCCTCCTCTGATTGATGGAAGTTTCTTTGCCAGAGTTTGTTGGAATTCCAGTTTGTACTCGGAGCAAAATTCTGCAAATGTTTTAAGTTTTTTACCAATCTGTGGGAACTGCTGTGCAGTGGTGGTTCTCATTGCATCATTGCACCTCATTTCCAGCTCAGTGAAGTCCTCCAGGACACTCTGGGATTTCTGCACTAAACTTATACTTATCTGACGGACGAGTTTAGCAGCAGATGGATCTAAACTCACAAGTGGCATCAGCCAGACCTTCATTGGTACAGCATTTTCTCCATTGGTTCCCAGTAATTGTGGCAGGCTTTGGTAGACTTGTATGGCATCCTGAAAGGATGTTGGAGTTTTCTTCAGTAAAAAGTCTCCATGGAATTTGCAGGAGAACTTCTCCACTCTTTCAATGTCCTTGGTTTCCATTTGGACAGAACCTTCCCCCCCTACTGTGATGGTGGGGATTTTCTTGATCATCACCTTCATGTTGCCATGAATGTCTTGATGACTTTCTTCATCAGACACCTCACGGTCAAAGACAAAGAAGGCTTGTGCCCCATAAAGGATAGCTGTGACTACATGTGTTGCTATTCCTTTATCAAAGACATCCGGATGCTTCACATTCTCTCTTCCAAGATGATTCATTGACAGTTGCTCCACCTTTGTGGTTGCATGGTACTTCAGTGTTACTCTGACCTGATGTTTGGATGTTTTACTATCATTCAGGTATTTGGCAGATCCTCCAACCTTTACTAATCCACCAAGGAAACTTGCCTTCAGGGATGCTTCCACATTTAATGCTGAAGATTTATCTGCAATTGATTCAGATGCAACTATCTGAAAATCGTTGCAGTGCTGTGGTCTTTCTTGTATATCATTTCTCAGATCTTTAAGGTCCCACAATGTCATGCCTGCAAAAGAAGAAACAAAGATCAAGATCAGCTCCCTTTAATGAATGAATGAATGTTCTGCCATTTCATGTCCCATCCCTTATGGGATTATAAGACACCTTTAACAGACGTACAACAGAGAACTGGTCACTGCTGATCACAAATCAGTCCAGGTGATCTAATAATAAAAAGCAACAATAATTGTTCGAGCCTTACACCTTACTTATACAAGGTTTTATTCCTGAACTCCCATGGATTCACTAAATAAGTCGATGATTTAAAGGTCTCTTTTTCAAACAACCATCTCAGATGATGTGAGTCTCTCATATCCAACAACTCACTTGTATTCTTCATGACACTAAACAAAAGACAAAAGATCCTCATTTTCTATTTTTCACAGATCACACACCTGACAAATTTCTTCCGATGTTCAATTTCAATGTTCAGAATGTTTTGGTTGTTGTCTAGTTGTGATGCATTAAGTATTTCTACATGTGAATTCTTACCAGGGATGAGTGAGTCATTGCGGCAGTCATACAGCATCCCGAGGCTGAAAGGCCGGCCGAGCGCCGCCACCTCCATCGTCCTCGTGGCGTCGGTGTCCATTACTCAGTGTGAACTGGAAAAAATTGACAACAGCTTGTTAGTTCTCCCTGTTGTCTGTCACCTTGTAATGCGGCTGCAACACAGAGGTACTGCAGAATCTATCAACACTAAATAAAATAATAAGCATAGACATACACTAATAGGATCAATATTCTGTGAGATATCATGAATACAGAGGGTCTTAGGACTTAGGTAGGTAGGCTTCCTAAATGGGTCAGTAATAACACAGTAAGAAAATGGAGGGAAGCTGTTTGTTGCAGAAAACAGAGAAAATGTAATCAGCTCAATGTGTGTAAACTGAAATCCAGACTAGCTGCCCGTCACGTTTTGTGTTCCTTGTGCCTTTACGTTCCTGCATTTGTGCTCATGTTGAGCAGATAAAATGTTCTGCATCTAATATCTCAAATACTATTAAATTACTTGCAATGAAATTTTGTGCAGAAGTCCGTGTTCCCCAGAGGATGATCCTGAATCCCGTGACTTTTCCTCTAGCACCAAGTTTTCACTTATTCTGTGAAATATCTCAACAACTGTTGGATGGGTTGTCAAGAAATTAGTTTCACGCATTCATGTTCCCCTCAGGATGAACTGTAATAACTTTGATCCTCTGACTTTTCATCTAGTGCCATCATCTGGTTAAAAAATTTTCAATGTCTCCAATACTTTGGTTTATGGCCAATTACCCACAAAACTAATGACATTTACACCAGCAGTGGTGGAAAGTTACTAAGGAACGAGGTGACATCATCAAATGTCTTGTTTTGTCCAACAAACAGTCTGAAACCCAAAGATATTCAGCATCAGTGTTTCCCCTATAGTTGTGCAGCGAGAACCCCCGCCAGGCCAAAAAATATTTTTTTAAATGCCAAAAATAATGCCAAATATTCATTCATTTGGAAATCGATAGCATTTGGGAGCCTCTGACTAGCACTGTTTCACAACGTGAGTCACTGTTAGTTCAGGTTACGTTGCATGGAACTTCAGGTCACTGTCAGCACATTCTGGTTTGAATGTCTGATTGTGTCAATAGAATCTGCACATTCACCCATCTGTGTTGTCTAGGAAAGCCTCCTCTGACCTTGGTGACCATGGCAGTGCTGATTTACCCTTTATCAGTGAGGTTTCTGCTTTCCCCAAAACATCACAGACAGCTGGAGTCTCAAAGAGAGGAGAGAATGTCTCCTTCCTGCTTAAGATTTACAGAGACCTCAAGGCCCAGGCTTGACCCAATGTAATCCAATTTGTAACCCCTAAAGATGGAAAATTCCATAACAAATGTGAGCAGAGCAGAGGAAAAGGTTAATAGTAAGACCGTATTCAGACCAAATCAGGTGGTGCAGCGTTCAGCCGCAGGGTCAAGCGGAGGTGCGTGAGGGTGTGGGCGTGTTTATTTGTCCTCCGGAACATAACCGCTACGCTCCCTCTCTCTCTCTTTTTCTCTCGTCTGTTTTACAGTACAGACTACAGCATGTCAGTTGATAAATGCTACAGCCTGGGGGTTAGCTCTGAAGTTAGCGTCAAAAAGGGTGATTCTTCAATTGCCCCAAGCAGAATCAACCAGCAGTAGAGTCTTGCTGTTATTGATGATGACAAACACTGCAAAACTCAGATCTTCAGTCACCTGATTCAATAAAATCTCTCCTCTAAAATCCATCAGAAAAGAGAATGTTGGTGGAGAAACTAACTGTCTGTCTTTAAAGGTTTCTAACTGGTACAGCAGAAAGGCTTGGCTGGCTGGATGCAGTCATGTAAACGTCTTATTTTGCTTTCTGTGCTGACTTTTTAAAACGGGGGAACAGAAACAACATGAATTAGAGACATGAAACAGTTATCTGAGATGATTAAACATTGTAGAACATTAACATTTAATAACTTACAGATCACCAAGTACTGAACATTATTCTACCAGTCAAAAGTTTGACTTCAGCTACTTGAAATCTAGTTTTTTATCATATTCTTAACATATATTTTCTCCCAAATTCCCTGTTTTCCATATTACATTTTTTGAATTCTGTGTTTTATGATTGAAGCACATTTTGTCATCAGAAAGATTGTCAAACCATGTGGTGGATGAATAAAAATGTTAATAATTCAATAAGAAAGTATTCAGAATATAATCATACATTGAATGAAATGAATATATATCAATGAATTTGTAATGATGCAACACAAGTTTGCACTATTTCTTAATTAAAAAAGTGCTTCAACACACAGTCAGACATCAGCATGAAGAAGTGAAACAGATATGTGAGCACTATGGTCTGAAGTAATCCTTCACATGTTTGTGAGTGATCACACTGTGCACCATAAAAAATAATAATCACAAAATAACATTAGTAAAACAGGCTCATAGTGAAGTGCTCCCTTTTTAAAACTTCATCTTCTTCTCCTTCATGGTGGCAAACCTGCCAACCACTGTCTTTGTCACTGTTTATGTCCCGCTCAGCACACAGTAAAGGGAGGTTGGATAGTTTGGCCTTATCGAACACAAGTAGCTCTTAATGAACCTCAGACAGCTGAAACTGCGTCTTGAGTTTCATTCACCACAAACATTAAAGCCATGAATATCTCATATGCTGGAGAAAGTTTTCAGCGAAGTTGGTCATACATGTTTCTGCTTGTTGAACAGGTGGTTTAATTAATTACTCTTATTGGCTTTTTACTCGCGAAGCTTGTATTGCTCTTTAAGTAACAAACAACTCAAGTAAAACTTTATCTTTTACTTCACCTGTGTGTGTGTGTGTGTGTACAAATTGTGTATCAGAACTTTGTTTTTTCTTCTTTCCTCTCCCATTAATCATCTCACGACCCCTCAGATTTATCTGCTGACCCTTTGGAGGGGCCCGACCCTTAGGTTGGGAACCACTGGACTAAACTAGCTAACTGTATATAAAGTAGTGTAAACTAGCTCCACCTCCAGCAGCTACAACGGTAACATGCTGCTCTAACACTGATGCTTCACTATTAATAATCTAATGATGTCATATATAATAATATATCAGTCAGAGGGACCAAACCACTACTTTTACTGCAATACTTTAACTACATCAAGCTCATAATACTTATGTACTTTTACTGCAATACTTTAACTACATCAAGCTCATAATACTTATGTACTTTTACGGCAATACTTTAACTACATCAAGCTCATAATACTTATGTACTTTTACTGCAATACTTTAACTACATCAAGCTCATAATACTTATGTACTTTTACTGTAATACTTTAACTACATCAAGCTCATAATACTTATGTACTTTTACTGCAATACTTTAACTACATCAAGCTCATAATACTTATGTACTTTTACTGTAATACTTTAACTACATCAAGCTCATAATACTTATGTACTTTTACTGGAGTAGGATGTTTCATGCAGGACTTTTACTTGTAATGGAGTATTTGTACATTGATGTATTATTACTGTTACTTCAGTACAGGATCTGAATACTTCTTCCACTGCTGTTTAGTAGTTTGATGTTCTGTTTATTTTATTAGTTATTTAGAGGCAGATGATTGCAAGCGTCTGCAGGACTTTGATCTTTGACTGAATGATGTGACACAGTTTTTATTTCTTCTGTTGCTTTTTATTTCATGTTTGTTTCTATAGTTTGATCCTCAGTGGGTTTGCTGCTCTCTTGGAAGTTGTTGCATATAGTTACATTGATTATTAATATGCATAAATTAATGTTTATGAGCTTAATTGCAAAGTTTCAGTATTTACAAGAAGAAGTAAAATAATAAGACAATTTATTATTCCCATA
Source organism: Thunnus thynnus (assembly GCF_963924715.1). Classification (NCBI taxonomy): domain Eukaryota; kingdom Metazoa; phylum Chordata; class Actinopteri; order Scombriformes; family Scombridae; genus Thunnus; species Thunnus thynnus. The sequence goes on from NC_089528.1 coordinate 31,852,729, forward strand.
TATGAATGTTAATATTTGCATCTGTCTGTCCTGTCGTCCTTTATAACAAGACACCGCTGAGACAAAAGTATTAAGGACTCTACAGTGCACATGTAAAAAGAAAAGAAGAAAGATAAAATACCCAAGAAACAGCATAAAACATTAAAATAACATGGAGCAGGAGCTCTTTTAGTTTAAAATGTTGAATATACTTATTAAAATACTTTTGGTAGCCTGTAGAGCCTCCCAGAGTCTCAGACTGACAATATCCTGATCCATCATATTATTTCTCATCTTTATTGTGCATACGTTTGTTCCTAACAACAGGTCCTGATGTTACAGCATGTTTATTACTAACCAACACAATGCAGAAGCCTCAGCGGTCACATACCTGCCTGTATCCTTATTGAATGGATCTAATCTGTTGTACACTGTGCTTCATCATGCATCACTCTTTCACATTTCTTAAATCATTTAATAAACTTTGTTATAAAACTAAGCAGCGACAAGTGTTCATAATAATTTGCAGGAGATTTTACCTGTTTGATGTTTGGTTTGAGTTTCATGCAGGTTGAAGTTGTTCTTTGTGTTTCTGCAGCTGTACAGCATCGTCCCAACAATGAAGATTCACATCATCAGTTCAGTTACAACAGCAGCAGGAAAGAGAAAGTTCTGTTGACAGCAAGAAACTCTCTTTATCTCTTAAACATCTGTAGCCACAGAGCTCACACAGACAGTCATAAATATCTTGATCAGAACTCATCAATAACACAAGTGCTGATCATGTTTAAGTTCTCTCCTCATTTTTCTTTCACTTTACTAAGATCATGTTGACCTGGATGAGTTTAGAGGTCCTGCAGCACTAATCTGGAAAAACAACAAAACAGAATCAGTGAACTTACTGCAGAAAGGTTTATGATGCTCTGAGAGAGTTCTGTGGTTTCTATCTTTATATTCTCTCTGAGGGACAAACTCCACCTGATCTATAATCATTAAAAGAAGGAAGAAACGACCTGATTTCTTAGAAATGGTCTGACCTTTATTACCCTGAAATAAACTTCTGATTAGGTGAAAGTCAATGGCGTTGTGCCAGGGGTGTGTCCTCCTACCACTTTTACTTGTTTTTGATGATTCAGTCATTGTGTCCCTGCTCAGTAATGATTAAACTAACCTTCGTCCAGTGGTGGATGAATGGTGGTGCAAACGCTCCTTCTTGGATATAAATGTGTCTAAAACAAAGGAAATGATAAGTGACTTTAGGAGGCAACCTCTCTCTGTTCTTTATGACCAGACTGTTGAAGCTGTTCAACAGTACAAGTATCAGGGGACAGTAACTTATAATAAGTTAACCTTTGAACTAAATACCAATGTTGTTTGTGCAAAGGCCCATCAATGCATTTAATGTTATCAGAAGCTCAGAAGTTTTAATGTTGACACCACCTTTAAGAGAATGTTTTATTCTTGTTTTATTGAATCTGTCCTAACTTTCTCTTTTATTTGCAGGTTTGGGTCACTTACCTTGAAAAGCAGGAAAAGGTTAGAAGGAATTGTTAGAATTTGTGGTAAAATTGCAGGTACAAATCTAAATGACCTCTCCCAAGTGAACAAAGTCAGAGCCACAAAGAAGGACCAGTCTCTCCTTGTTCAGTGAGTTCAGGTTTCTGGTCGCAGATATAATCTGTCCAGATGCAGGACCAAAAGATTTAAGAACTCATTTGTCCCTGCTGCTGTTGGCCTTTTGAATAATGTTATGTAATTCTATGTTTTTTGTGTGAATTGTTTGAGTGTTGATTGTTGAGGATGATTATATTAACTGTTGGCTGTGCAACAAATTGGCCCTCGGAGAAAGTCAAAGGAAATATTAATAATATTTAGTGGCTGATTCTCCATCTTTGCACCACTTACACATGTGAACAACTATTAAACATCATAGCAAAAGCCTTAATGCTGTTTAAACTCACTTTCAGATTTGTGAAACCTTTATTCTATTTGTGAAAACTGAAAAAAGGGCGATTTCACCACTTTTTTCCCATCCAGACCACAATAGACCAGGTCCAGAACAAAAACTACTATACTCAGACCTATCAATTCTGGACTAGATTAACCACTTCATTTGTGAAAACAGGAAAAAAAAAGGAGTGAAATCACCCTAAAAATTGAATTGAGACACAGTTTATGTCAGAGGTCAGCAGGTTCAACAATGGGCCAGTTTTTCTCAGCTCTGCTTACTCGGGGAGACGATGTTGTACAGACACAGTGAAAACATCCTAATATGTTGTTAATATGTTTTGTTTCTTTATTTCTTTTAATTCATTCAAAAATAAAATTGGTTTATAAAATAGTTTTAGGGTCGTGTCTTAGGACATTTGTCATATTTTCCATCAGTAAGCGAGGGCTAACAGTCAGAGTAACTTATGTAAATACTCATCTGGCAAAATTGACTCATAACCATGAACACATCCTCTGTGTTACACTACGAGAATAGAAATGTAATTGATAACTTATTCACACAATAAAACGTGGGTCGCTTCATGACTTCAAAGTGCTGTTATTGATACAAATCTGTTCAGATCCACCAAATGATGTTATTTACCTGTTATTGTTGTTTATCTGTTTAGTTTATAAGATGTTATGAGGTCATATTTATTGGGATTTACATGAGCGTTGTGTTTACATCATTATCTACTGTAGATTTATGAAGAGTCATGTAAAAGATCCAATGTATCTATGAAAGGGAAACTTCAGCTTTTGTTATGAGGCCAAATATTTTTGTTGGAGGGCCAGATTCGCCCACAGGCCACTACTTGCCTACCACTGGCTTTGTGTTTTTTCTGATGCGGCTGTTCCTCACCTGTCCACCAGGTGTCCTCTCTGTGCTCCTCTACCTGACATACCTGCTGCTCCTCTCCTCGTTGGCCCTCACGACCTACCTGCCTCGACAGGTGTACTTCATTTTGAAGCTGCAGCTCTTTCAGAGGATGCAGCCTGCAGGTGTTTCCTTCCTGCTCCTTTGCTCATTTCCACTGCCAGTGAAAGCAGAGATGTTTGTGTTCATCACGGTGGACAGATGAAGGTCCTCTGTGTGAATGTGGAAGTTCTTCACACCTCTTAACATCCTCTGAGCCTGAACGTGGTCTTAGATTATCTAACCAGTTACTTCTCTGATCCCAGGTCCAGTTTTGTGACCAGAGAGGATCAGGTTTTTACTGTCAGGACCCCCAAACTCTGGAGTTAACTTCCTGTAGAGATCAGACTGTCCACATCTGTGTCAGCATTTAAAAAACAATTACAAACCTGCTCTTTTAGGATGACATTCTTGTAATGTACCAATGTTTTGTGTGTGTGTTCTATATAGATGTATATTTATGTTTTTGTGTATCTCCACCAAAGGCCCTGATAATCTTTTTCAACTTGCCTGTTCAGCTTCTCCTCTTCACCTGGCATTCACCAGGCGAGACTACTAGTTCTTAGTTGAAGAACCAAACTGTTTATTTCTTTCTTTCTTTCTTTATTATTACAGGACATCACACCTAAATTTGACCCCTAAACATGCTCAAAAACTCATCAAGTTTTGCACACACATCAGGTCTGGTGAAAAATTTGAGAAAATGTTGAGAAATGGCTTTTGTTTTTAAAAGCAAATTGTTTTATTGGCATATAAAATTGCCCCCCATCCCTCCAATTTCATCCGGTGGGGGACAATGATATAGTTTGATGCAGTATGTTGGTTTTCCTCCTGTCCTCCCCAATTTTTTGAGTCACCAGCCGCCACTGGTGTGGGAGTTGAATGCAGCTCATTTTTGTAGGATACAGCAGAAAGGCCTATATACATACAGTACATTATATACAAGCTTTGTATGAAGTTTAGTGTTATTATCATTTATTTTACAATAATTATAGGTCTTATATGTATAATTTAGTAGTGGGGATGACCTATGAGGGGAAGGGAAAAAATTGAGTGAGGGTGACAGTTTAGTGATAAAGTGCTGCAGAAAAATACCATCAAAACTAAAATTTGTAGCTCTGTACTGCAGTTTTTCCTTTATTAGTTTGCTCACACTCTCCATTCAAATATATGAGTATTTTTCTGTGTCCAGCTGCAGTTACTTATTGTCTCTACACACCTGACAGTACATATTTCAATCAAACTTTGACCAGGTCATGTGGGTTAAAAGTCTTTACTTTTCTAAAAATAGACTTGATGAAAATTAGGAAATTAATTTGTTTTACACACAATCTCATCAAGAGTTTTCAATTTACTAATTGAAATTCAAATGAATGGGCCCAAAACTTGCATAATTTTGATGACACAGGTGTGAGCAAGACAGACATGTCTCACCCTGCAGAAAATTCTCATCCTCACACCGTTGAGATTAGATGTTTCGCCATGGCAGAGGAAGTTGCTATAACTTTATTGTAAATGCTCCAGTCTGCACCAAACTTTACATGTTTGTAAAGTCAGACCTGTCAGCCCAGGTGTGAAAACATCTACATGCCTGTGACAGAGGTCTTTCGACTGAGCCACACCCCAATGTGCGCAAGGGTACAAGGGCCCGTTCAACGCTGCTTGCAGCTTTAATCATGTTTCTATTTCTACACCTATTCAATACACAACATGCAGCATGTAGATCAGACTCTGGAGTTGCTGGAAGGTGGATTTTAATGGAGCTAGGCTAGCAGTTTCCCCCTGCTTGCAGTGTTTGTGCTAAGCTAAGCTAAACGCGTCCTGGACCTGTCTATGTACTGGACTGACATCCATCTGAAACATCTGAGTCTGGAGAAAACAAGACAAAATGTTTCCTTAAGAATAGTCCATGAAAACCTCTGAAGAAAACTGACATCTCATCACTTTCAGCCTTCGCTGTGTCAAATATTTAATTTGACAATTTTATATTTTTACCTCTTTCACTGACACATTTAGTTTTCTTGTCTTGACTCATTTCTATAAAACACTTCTGCAGCTCTGCTCTGCTGTTATGTTAGTGATGTAGAAATAAAGTTTAACAAGGGAGTACAACTTTTTTATGCAGCACATTTATTGCTTCACAAAACATTTAGCCGTCCACACATAAAGACATGCACACGTTACATGATAACAAATTGTAATTAAGCTTGTTAACCACAAAGAAAACAAAGTTAATGAAATGTACAGAGGAAAAAAATATAGAAAGTCTGCTTTAAATTTATATGAACTGTTTCATCTCCTCAGTTGTTGTGCTGTTTCCAAACTGTCAGGTTAAATTTCAGGGAAATAAGTTTAAAACAATGAACAAGACATCTAAATTTTCTCTATTTAATATAATGATGCAGCAAAAAAAGAAAACACATACAGTCTTAGTCAGTGTGAAAATTGACATTTTAACAATGTTAAGTCAATGTAAATGTGTCGGGGTTAGCTCAGTAGTTAACTTGCACCTGCAGTCCTGACACGACTAAAACGTGACAAACAGATAAAACACTTCATACATAATAAAGCTGCAATCAATATAAGAGGAAAAGAAAAACTGAAGAAAATGTATCACAACTCTTTGTCCTTAAACAATCTTTAACAATCAATATAAGCAAACAAGTATAAAACTGAGAGTCAATCTATAAAAACATCATTCATGAGTTCATATCATATATAGCTACATATATAGCTTCATGTACAATATATAGGTGATGCTGTCAGATTAAGAACTAGTTTAAATCATTTACAATTTAATGTTACAGAACATGTCAGAGCAAGAAGGTGATTGAACAATGATGATGATTTAGGGATTTAAATACATATTACCTGAAATACACACTTTATCATATTTGATTCATACATTTTCAACATGATATTCAATCCAGCAAATGTTAATCTTAGAATTTAACTAAAAAAAAAAATAGAAAAATTAGTAGCTTGGTAAGTCATGTGAGCTGCAGCTCAGAGGCAGCCATCTTGAATTTGGTAAATAAGGGACCTCTACTTCCTGCATTGCTCTGATAATCCACTAGAGGGCAGCTAACATGAGCCTGATTGTAAACAATACCTCTTTCAGGTAATTGTTGATCTTGTTGATGATATAGAGGTCTCTGAAACTCATGTATCAAATATGATACAAATGGTGTTATAGGGTTAATTATTATTTGATGATGATGATTACTCTAATCCAAAAAATTTTGCCATTGTGTTTAAAGTAACTTTTTGATGCCTGTCATGCAAACCAGTAGCCAAACTCTTTTGGTTTCATCCTGGTTTGGCCTCAGATTCCTCTGCCTCAATAAGCATGTCAATGCACTCTTGAGAGGAGAGAGGATTTGGCTTCAATGCTATCTCTTTGTGTCTGTTTGACCAATTTTCAGAGTTGTTTATCAGTCTCTTCAACTCCACCTGCACATGATCCTTTTCAGCCCTCACCCAAAGTCTGAGTATCCTTTTCCTCTGAATCTTTTAGGTACTTCTTTCTTTTCTTTAAGCTCTTTCACTCTTTGTTCTTCTTCTACCTCCTTAGAGTCCCATCTGAACTTCTCATTAACATGTACATTCAAGTAACATTTGTTTGGACACTCAGTACAGTATCCATCTGATCCCATTACAAAACAGCGTCTTTTATCTGCATCATTGGATACTTGACAGATACAGGGATAACGACAGGAATGGTGGCACTGCTGACAATTAGTGGAGTTAAGTCCAGTACCAGAAATAACTTCTTGAACAAACTTTGTGATGGTGACCTCAAACTCAAAATTGTCATTTCTACTGATCTTTCGCCCATGCGCTTTCAGTTTTTTAGTCGTCTCTTTTATCTCCTCAAACTTGCCTACTATAAATTTAACCTGCTTCTGCAAATTTTCAAGCAAATTGTCCAGCTGCTGTCTTTCTCTGAGGACCTCCTTTGTCATTGTCAAGCTTTTGGTGTCTATGACATTCAGAGCAACAAAAAACCTCTTCATGCTTTTTGTCCCCATGTTCCAACACATCTGATCAAAGCCTCCATCTTCATCATCTTCATCCATGCTGTTTGCCGCGGATGATTTGTTGTCTGCAAATAATAATGAATTATTGAATTTGAAGTGAGCTGGCAGCCCATCTTTTGTTTTAGGACATGGGACACCTGAAGCATTGATTGCCTCTAGAACTGGTGGGCATTGGCCGTCTGCGAATGTCACCAGAACCCTGATGTTTTCTGCCACATCTTTGCCAAAGATTGAAAGCACAGAATCAAACATATAGTACTGTGATGATGTGAGTCGTGTTACTGCAGCTGGAACTACGAAACACACAGCGTCACTTTCACTGACACAGAAGAGATTATGTAGCTGCTCTGTGATATATTTGTCTTTTTCTATGTCACTTGTATCTCCAAAGCCTGGAGTGTCTACAACGGTCAGAGAGAAGGGGGTTTTAAACCTGTCTTGGTGGTTGATTTTGTACACAGTGACTTCAGAGGTCTGTCTCTCAGCTTGTGATTTGGACTGATCCTCATCAATTAATTTAAATCTGAAATTGTCCTTCCACTCTACTCCAACAACGCAGTTGATCATTCCATTGATGAGAGTGGACTTTCCTGATCTGGTCGCTCCAAAAAGCACTGTAGTGCGATTTTGCCTCTTGCTTTCTTTGCCGAAGTTGTACCTCCGGCAACCATCTATGTTCATATCTTCTTCTTTCAGAGGCAGTTTGTAAAGTGAGGGGGATCCAGAATTTATGCTTTCACTTGTACGCATGAGAGTTTCTGCAAGTCGCGTAAATTTTGTTGTGCCTTTCACAGTGATGCTTTCTTTGCTTCTGCCTGCTCCACCACAGTCACATCTGATCCTGACAGCATATTCTGTCTCTGACTCAAGCCCTGAAATTATCCCCTTTTCAGCTCTTGACACCATTTGGTTCCACTGGAGATCTTCATCTTTCACCCCTTTGTCTGTTTGGGCGTATTCCATGATGTAGTTCAAAATGTGGGCATCTTGTCCAATCTCTGCAGGTTTCTCCCAGCTAACTGATATCTCATTTGAGTTTGTTTCAACTTGAGGTTCTCCAGGAGGGCTGCAAGGTAAGGTTTTAATGAGACCGCTGACTTCATCAGCTGGCCCAACACCTACTGAGGTCACTGCTCTGCATCTGAACATGTACTCTGTGTTAGGAGTCAGACCGCTCACTGTGACTTCTTCATCCTTTGGTGCTGGTTTTTGTTGCCATCCATCCTCTCCACTGACACAGTACTCTACAGAGTAGGAGCTGATGTTCTCTGCTCCAAATCTTGGTGGACAAATTTTCAGTGTCACACTGTTGTGGGTTACATCACCTGCTGTCACTGTTTCAGGTTTTGAAGGCGGCTCAAAGTTCTGAGTGACAGAAAGGACGTCTTTATAAAGGTAAATGCTTGAACCTTTCTGTGTCTCATTTGTTAAACCTACTGTCAGGAACTTTATGTTCTTCTTCTCCTTGTTGGCCTCTGCAAAATCACTGAACAGCTTTACTTTGTTCCTCATTGCATCTGATACTTCTGGTGAGGCGTACCATTGTTCCCTCTCTATGTCATAACAATGTGGAACTTGAGGGTCGCCTGGTTTGGATGTTTCTTTTAAGTAGTTTAAGGAAGCTGAGAGATACGGTTCAGCACTTCCCAATGAGGTAAAAACAAAACACACAGCTTGCTCTGCACTGAGAATTTCCTCATCAAGCATATATTGAGATGGGACAATCTTGGTGTTGTTCATGATTTTTTTGAAAAATTTCAAGATGGAGATTTCCTTCTCTTTACAGTCCATCCACTCATTCAGGCTTGTGTTGTTGAAAGGAGAAGAATGTCTCTTCTTCAGGATCTCTGCAAGCACAGCCTCCTCTTCCCCTCCTCCCCTGATTGATGGAAGTTTCTTTGCCAAATTTTCTTGGAATTTCCAGCTTTAATTTTAATTTGGTGCAAAATTCTGCAAATGTTTTAAGTTTTTTACCAATCTGTGGGAACTGCTGTGCAGTGGTGGCTCTTAGTGCGTCATTAATAAAGCTGCAATCAATATAAGAGGAAAAGAAAAACTGGAGAAAATGTATCACAACTCTTTGTCCTTAATCAATCTTCAACAATCAATATAATCATACAGGCATAAAACTGAGAGTCAATCCATAAAAACATCATATCATACATATCATATATAGCTACGTATATAGCTTCATGCACAATATATATGTGATACTGTCAGATTAAGAACTAGTTTTACATTTGGTCTTCTTTCTTTTTCAGGATTTGTTGTTTCTTTTCTTCTACCGCTCTCTCTGCTATTTGGAACATTTCAGTGGTGAAGTAGCTTCTTCCATTCTGCACATTTATATTTCTAAAAGCTATAATATGTAACTATTTAGTAGAAACCTGCCAAATGTCTGGATCTTAAGTTATAAGAAAAATAAACAGAGGAAATGTTGGCAGCAGCTCAGCTAACAGCGCCTACCGGATGTTCGGTGTTCACTGAACATCATCGGAGAAACACTGATTTTTTTAGGTGAAACAGCTTTAATTAGTATTTTTACCAATTTTAATCTGCGTGTACATTTGTTTTTGGAGAGGTGGAGACCTCTGCGAGTAATTTGGCTCCCGGTAAAAACATCCTGAACGATGAACACTGGAGTAATCCTATCTCGGTGGCGCTGGTTGTTTAACAGTGAAGACAACAACTCCCATGATCCCTTGCTACTTCACGCTGTCATCAGACTCTGTCTTTTGTTATTGTTTTCATTGAGACCCCTAGTGGCTAAAATTACATATTGTGCATTTAACTGTTCGGGCAGCTTGCTGACCTGAGAACGATCATCTGTTACTTTTCCTTTAGTTTCCTCTCCAATCCTCCTGCTCTTTGCATATTTGCTCTTCTTTGTCTTTAAGCATTTGTTGTCTCTCCTGAATTGCTCTCTGCCTCCTGGAACATTTCATTGGTGTAATGATTTCCATCCGTTCTTCTTTGTTATATTTCTGATCTTCTTGAGTAGCTCGCTGACCTGAGAATCTCCACTCAGACTCTCATCGAATACATGGTACTGGCCATTACATTTGGCCACAAGTTTCTGCAGGTATTTGGCACTCTTCAGTAAGTTCTCAGCAGTCTCATACACCGAGTATTCAAGCTCTTCATCAACAGTAAAGAGAATCATGCTGTATTTGTTGGCGTCTTCACCAAAGATTTCCTGAATCTTCTCCACCGTCTGCCGTTCTTCGTTTGTGCCTCTGCCCATTCTGTAAACAACCAGGAAGATATGAGGTCCAGGAGGAGCAATGGGAATGCACCGGACGGTGTTATAGGTGTGAAACAGGTCTGGAACTTCGATAACAGCAACTTTTTGTCCATCCACCTTACCAACAGCCTTTTCACAGTGTTCTGTCACAGCTTCCAAGGGCCATTGAGATTTAACTTGAAAGCACTGTTTTCCTAGGATGGCATTTCCTACGGTACTTTTCCCAACTCCACGTCTCCCCACCATCACAATCCTGATCTCCTTATTATCGTAGTTGACTGGGGGAGGTGTAGACCTGATTACTGAAAAAAAGGACAAACAATCAATGTTATGTTCATAAAATGGGTTTAATTAGTCACATCAGTGATGGATAACTATGGTTGGAAAGACTCGAGTTGTGTTTACACAGTTTTAAGGTACATGAGAGTTTCATCTCTTAGTTACTGGAGATTTTTAATTTTTCTTTCATCTGAATTTTTATGTACATATGTGGTTTCTTTGAGTATAGTTACAATATCTTGTAAAAATGGCCCAAACTTATTGTTTAAAGAGAATTTTAAGAATCATACTGGATTATTATGAACCATCTAGACCTCTCAGGTGGTCTGGATCAGGTCTGCTTTCTGTTCCTAAAGTAAAAACTAAACATGGAGAAGCAGCGTTGAGTTTTTATGCTGCACATATCTGGAACAAACTCCCAGAAAACTGCAGGTCTGCTACAACTCTCAGTTCTTTTAAATCAAGGCTGAAGATTTTTCTGTTTGCCTTTTATTAAATCCTATTTGAGGCTTTTGATTAATATCTTACACTGCACTGTAACTTTTATTCTCCTGTTTTTCTGTCTTATTCTACTTCAGCTTATTTTTTCAAATTCAACACTTATTAATTGTATTTAAATTATTTTTTATATTTCCTTTTGTTACTTTTATATTCTGCCTTGCTGCCTTTTATGTTCTGTGTAAAACACTTTGAATTGTGTTGTTGAAATGTACTATACAAATAAACTTGCCTTGTGTTGCTATTTTAATATTTTTGACTTGATCTTTGATGTTGTCTGAATCATTATGGTTCTAAAGACTCATCGACACCCTTACTTATTCTGTATGTACAATGTGTGAGTTTCAGTGTGTCTGTGATTGCAGAGAGAACTGTACACACTGATGGACCTTCCTCTAGGTGTAAAACACAGTGGATTCATTTGGACATACTGTGTATTATGTGTGATCTGGAAAATGCTTGGTAGATAAAACTCACTACTAGGTCAGTGTAAATATGACTGAATTGTGATTCATAACTTCAAACTGGCTATTTTAACATAATGATTGTTGGTTTATTGTACTGTAAGATGTTAAATGTGTGTTAAAGACATTTGTAAAAACCTGTTTTCACATTTATGTTAAAATAGCCCTGAAAATGAAACACTGATGAAGCATATTTTTATATCATGACTCAAAAAAGGAATAGATTGGATTACTTAACTCAAATCATGAAAACAATAAAAATCTATAACCAATGTAAGGATTGAATCAACAGGCCTCAGCTGTGACTGGATTCAATAGATTAAAGTACAAAAACCAAAAAAGCCTAAAGTCATTGGGCCTTATTTTCCTGAAATACGGTGCAGGTGCAGATCCAACACTTAATTCCTGGCGCATGCCCCATGTGGGTGTGACCAACTATTTTTTGAAACTTCCTGACCATCAGCGTTGGCACTATTCATGCACAGCCAGGCACAAAGTGGAAGAGAGACGTTATTGGTGGGAGGAATACAGAATCAGCAGGTGGAGTCAGGGAGAGCTTCAGTTATGACCAATCACATGATCTCCTCTTATCTCCTTTAAATGCAGCAACAGGTGAAACAGGTGAGAGACAGAAAAGAGTTAATCTCTGTGAAGAACCTGATGTTCCAAAATATAAATTCATATAAATCAATCCAAAATATGCTGACAATGTTAGAATGAAAATAAAGCTGATGTGTTCTCATGTGTGTTGTCGCCTATTTTGTGCAAACAGTTAATAAAGGATAATTGATAGTTCTACTCTTCCTCTGCATATTTGAAAGTCTTTGTTTGTGCTTTTAAGTAAATATAATATCCTTAATTATACAAATACAAATTTGGTTTGGAAATTTGCTGGACAAGCGCAACTTCTATCACTATTTTGTCATAATATTTAAAAGATGAATGAATGTAAAATGATCAAGATTTTGTTGAAAGCCTTTTTTAAAATATTTTCATGAACATGTTTTATTTGATCACAGTATATAGGATGTTGATGCAGGGCCAACAATATCTGGATGGATGATATCATTTGTAAGAATCTTTCATAGAAATTGGGTTTTGAGTCTCATGTCAATCTGCAGTAAATCAAAAAACATGTAGCAAACTGAAAGGGACAAAACTTAACATAAATGAAAGGTGTTTTGTGATTTTGGAGACGTCTGTATGTGTTCACCTCTGCCAAATGAAGCAACGAAAATTGCCCTGCAACTGCGGTAAGAGGTGGTCTGAGCAGGTTTTTATCACAAACGCAATTTTGTTCCAAAATGAGCAACAAAATTGCACAGCGCTGCCTAATCTTCATAAACACAGCTGTTATGTTGGTAAATGAATCAAAGGAGACAAACAAACAAACTGTTGAGCAACTTTACTGAACTCTCAGCAACAGCTGATGTACATCATCTTCTATAGTTCTAAACTGGTTCAGAACCTTCCTGCAGGACAGGCAGTTCTTTGTGTCAATTGGAGACTTTTCCTCAGACAGAGTGGTTATTACGTAGGGAGTACCCCAAGGTTCGATTCTTGGACCACTAATATTTCATCTCTATATGCTCCCACTCGCACAGGTTATACAGAAACACAAAATAAATTACCATAATTATGCCGATGATTCACAACCGTACATATCCCTGTCTCCTGATGACCTATATCCCATACATTCCCTAACTCAGTATATTGACGATACTTATCTATGGATGTCAAAGATCCTTTTGCAAATGAAAAGGATGAAAAGAAATACTCATCTTTGGTGCAAAGGTTCAAAGACAGAAAATTGCAGCTCATCTCAGATCTCTGTCTCTGGAGAGCAAAAGTGTGTGTGTATGTTTTGTATATTTTGACTGCACTGATTCTTGTATAACTGCACTAACACCTGTAAATACATGTTTATCGTCTGCACTTATACTTGTTTAACGATTGTGTATCATTTTTATGTAACATACATTGTGTTGCATTACATTATATATGAAATGTGCTATATGAATAAAGTTGACTTGACTTATCACGTCATAAAACAATTATTTTTTAACAGTGATTTGTAAGGGTTTAGCGATTATTGCTGACAGAAGCAGCATATTAAAAAACGCTCCTATGAGTCATTCTAGAGTGCCTGGACAATTGACCTGTGTGGTTGTTTAACTATGAAGATGGTTTAGTCAGGACACCTGCTGACAGCTGTTTATGATGATAAATGTGGACATCTTGCCCAAACACTATCTCACCTGAGTTAGTTTCAACTTACATAAGGTTTTAATGGGACCACTGACTTCACCGGCTGGCCCAACACCTACTGAGGTTACTGCTCTGCATCTGAACATGTACTCTGTGTTAGGAGTCAGGCCGCTCACTGTCACTTCTTCAGCCTTTGGTGCTGGTTTTTGTTGCCATCCATCCTCTCCACTGACACAGTACTCTACAGAGTAGGAGGTGATGTTCTCTGCTCCAAATCTTGGTGGACAAATCTTCAGTGTCACACTGTTGTGGGTTACATCACCTGCTGTCACAGTTTCAGGCTTTGAAGGCGGCTCAAAGTTCTCACTGACAGAAAGGCCTGTTTTATAAAGGTAGATGCTTGAACCTTTCTGTGTCTCATTTGATAGACCTACTGTCAGGAACTTTATGTTCTTCTTCTCCTTGTTGGCTTTTGCAAAATCACTGAACAGCTTTACTTTGTTCCTCATTGCATCTGATACTTCTTTTGAAGCGTACCATTGTTCCTTCTCTACAACGTCAGTCTGTGGATCTTGAGGGTCATCTGGTTTGGATGCTTCATTTAAGTAGTTTAATAAAGCTGAGAGATACGGTTCAGCACTTTCCAAGGAGGTGAAAACAAAACACACAGCATGTTCTGCACTGAGGATTTCCTTGTACAGATGAGTTTGAGATGGAACGATCTTGGTGTTTTCCATCATGTTGGTGAAAGACAGTACGGTGTAGATTTCTCTTTCTTTACAGTCCATCCACTTGTTCAGGCTTGTGTTGTTGAAAGGAGAAGAATGTTTCTTCTTCAAGATCTCTGGGAGCACAGCCTCTTCTTCCCCTCCTCCCCTGATTGATGGAAGTTTCTTTGCAAAGTTTTGTTGGAATTCCATCTTGAACTTGGTGCAAGATTCTGCGAAAGTTTTAAGTTTTTCACCAATCTGTGGGAACTGCTGTGCAGTGGTGGTTCTTATTACATCATTGCACCTCATTTCCAGCTCAGTGAAATCCTCCAGGACACTCTGAGTATCCTGCACTAAACTTATACTTATCTGACGGACGAGTTTAGCAGCAGATGAATCTAAAGTCACGAGTGGCATCAGCCAGACCTTCATTGGTACAGCATTTTCTCCATTGGTTCCCAGCAATTGTGGCAAGCTTTGGTAGACTTGTACAGCATCCTGAAAGGATGTCGGCATTTTTTTCAGTAAAAAGTCTCCATGGAATTTGCAGGAGAACTTCTCCACCTTTTCAATGTCCTTGTCATCCATTTTTAGGGAACCTTCCCCCTCTATCGTGATGGTGGGGATTTTCTTGATCATCACCTTCATGTTGCCCTGAATGTCTTGATGACTTTCTTCATTGGACACCTCACAGTCAAAGACAAAGAAGGCTTGTGCCCCATAAAGGATAGCTGTCACTACATGTGTTGCTATTCCTTTATCAAAGACATACTGATGCTTCACATTGTCTCTTCCAAGATGATTCATTGACAGTTGCTTAATCTTTGTGGTTGCTTGGTACTTCAGTGTTATTCTGGCCTGATTTTTGGATGTTTTACTATCATTCAGGTATTTGGCAGATCCTCCAACCTCTACCAGTCCACTAAAGAAACTTGCCTTCAGGGATGCTTCAACATTTAATGCTGAAGATTTATCTGCAATTGATTCAGAAGCAACTATGTCAAAATTGTTATAGCGCTGTGGTCTTTCTCGTATATCATTTTTCAGGTCATCATCGTCCCAAAATGTCATGCCTGCAAAAGAAGAAGCAAAAATCAAGATCAACTTCCTTTAATGATTGAATGAATGTTCTGTCATTTCATGTCCCATCCCTTATGGGATCATAAGACACCTTTAACAGACGTACACCTTACTAATACAAGGTTTTATTCCTGAACTCCCATGAATTCACTAAATAAGTCGATGATTTAAAGGTCTCTTTTTCAAACAACCATCTCAGATGATGTGAGTCTCTCATATCCAGCAACTCACTTGTATCCTTTATAACACTAAACAAAAGACAAAAGATCATCATTTTCTATTTCTCACAGATCACACACTGGAAAAAATCAACTGTTTTCTTCCACAGCAGTGTATCGACCCATTTCAATGTTCAGAATGTTTTGGTTGTTGTCTAGTTGTGATGCATTTAGTATTTCTACATGTGAATTCTTACCAGGGATGAGTGAGTCTTTGCGGCAGTCGTACAGCATCCCGAGGCTGAAAGGCCGGCCGAGCGCCGCCACCTCCATCGTCCCCGTGGCGTCAGCATCCATTGCTCAGTGTGAACTGGAAAAAAGGGACAACAGCTTGTTAGTTCTCCCTGTTGTCTGTCACCTTGTAATGTGGCTGCAACACAGAGGTACTGCAGAATCTATCAACACTAAATAAAATAATAACCACAGACATACACTAATAGGATAAATATTCTTTGAAATATCACAGATACAGAGGATCTTAAGACTTTCTAAGATTTACAAAAATCCACAGAGATACTGTGGGATGGTAGGCTTCCTAAATGGGTCAGTAGTAACACAAGGGAAAGAAAATGGAAGGAAGCTGTTTGTTGCAGAAAACAGAGAAAATGTAATCAGCTCAATGTGTGTAAACTGAAATCCAGACTAGCTGACTGTCACGTTTTGTGTTCCTTGTGCCTTTAAGTTCCTGCATTTGTGCTCATGTTGAGCAGATAAAATGTTCTGAATCTAATATCTCAAAAACTATTAAATTACTTGCAATGAAATTTAGTACAGAAGTCCATGTTCCCCAGAGGATGATCCTGAATCCCCTGACTTTTCCTCTAGCACCAAGTTTTCACTTATTCTGTGAAATATCTCAACAACTGTTGGATGGGTTGTCAAGAAATCAGTTTCACACATTCATGTTCCCCTCAGGATGAATTGTAACAACTTTGATCCTTTGACTTCTCATCAAGTGCCATCATCTGGTCAAAATTTTAATGTCTCCAATACTTTGATTTATGACCAAATAACTGCAAAACTAATGACATTTACACCAGCAGTGATGGAAAGTAACTAAGGGACAAGGTGACGTCATCAAATGTCTTGTTTCGTCCAACAAACAGTCCCAAAGATATTCAGCATTAATGCACCAACACAACCCATCTGGTGGAAAGTGTTATTTCTTTTCAAATAAACCTTTTGTAAAATAAATAAATAACATTCGACTCTAAATCATTATCATGGGGAGGAAATACTGCAGCAGCTTCCTGTTTGTTTCCTTCTCTAAACGGCTCTTCTAGAAACATCGTCCAGTCAGTGCAGCAGTGCAGCCAGTTGCTGACTCAAGATATTCACACGACCACATAAATTTATCCAATCAGTTTCCTCCAATCTGATTCAAAAAGGGTGATTCTTTAATTGCCCCAAGCAGAGTCAACCAGCAGTAGACTCTTGCTGTTATTGATGATGACAAACGCTGCAAAACTCAGATCTTCAGTCACCTGATTCAATAAAATCTCTCCTCTAAAATCCATCAGAGAGGAGAACGTTGGTGGAGAAACTAACTGTCTGTCTTAAAAGGTTTCTAACTGGTACAGCAGAAAGGCTTGGCTGGCTGGATGCAGTCATGTAAACGTCTTATTTTGCTTTCTGTGCTGACTTTTTAAAATGGGGGAACAGAAACAACATAAATTAGAGACATGAAACAGTTATCTGAGATGATTAAACATGAGAGAACATTAAGATTTAATAACTTACAGATCACCAAGTACTGAACATTATTCTACCAGTCAAAAGTTTGACTTCAGCTACTTGAAATCTAGTTTTTTATTATATTCTTAACACATATTTTTTTCACAAAGTCCCTGTTTTCTCTTTTATTTTTCTAAATTCTGTGTTTTACAACTGAATCACATTTTGTCATCAGAAAGATTGTTGAATCATGTGGTGGATGAATAAAAATGTTAATAATTCAATAAGAAAGTAATAAGAATATAATCATGCATTGAATGAAATGAATATATATCAATGAATTTGTAATGATGCAACACAAGCTTGGACAATTTTTTAATCAAAAAAGTGCTTCAACACACAGTCAGACATCAGCATGAAGAAGTGAAACAGATATGTGAGCACTATGATCTGAAGTAATCCTTCATATGTTTGTGAGTGATCACACTGTGCACCATAAAAAATAATACGCTATGTTAGGATTTTATCTTTATCTTATCAATACTCTTACTGGTTCTTTTTCATTACTAAAGAATTGGGTTGTTTAATATTATTTTAAAAAAGAATAAATTCAGAACAGAATTAGAATTGATTATATTTTAAATATAACAAAATATTGTTTCCAGAGCGACACTTGATTCCATTTTTATTATCAAATTCTGTGATTCCGTTCATGTTTTCCACAAAGCAGAAATAATCGGGCCTACTGTCACAGTATGAACTTCCCTAGTTATAGATAGACGGATAGATAAATTTCTAAACCAGTAAAAAACTAGAATAGAGACTAGAGATACAACATAACTAGAATATTAATATAGTTTATTCTGTAGACTGAAAGTGTTTGGATATGACACAGCCCCACCCATAAACATTTTCACCAGCTGCTACTGATAAACAACCAATACATTTCACTTAAATATGAAGCCTTTTCTTAAATTAAAGGTCAATTATATAATTAAGATTGATTACAGAACTCTGTTTGAGTACAATTATCAATTACAATTATCCAACTGAACTCATCAAAGTGCTGATCATGTTTAAGTTCTCTCGTCATTTTACTTTCACTTGACTAAGATCATGTTGACCTGAATGAGTTTAGAGGTCCTGCAGCACTAATCTGGAAAAACAACAACAAAACACAATCAGTGAACTTACAGCAGAAAGGTTTGTGATCCTCTTTTAGTGTTCTGTGGTTACTATCTATATATTCTCTCTGACAAACTCCACTTCCTGATTATCCATAAAGATGAGGAAGTAGCTGCTGGAGAGAATCGGGGTGAAATCCCAGAAGGGGAAACAGCTCTCAGCTGGCGTGTCCTTCTTCAGACAAACATGTCGGACACTTCGGAGGTGAGAAATGAGTTTCAACTTCTCTCTTAAACTCTCCTTTCACTTTTCATGTGAGCAGCCGAGTGCAGCACTATGATGCCTTCCAAGAGAGACAGTCTGAAAATATGCACCGTCATGTCTGTATTCAAAAGATATCACGTCCCCTCCCCTCCCTGAGTCTGTGACGGTTGGCTTTGAGTGAAGCTGTTCAGATCAACTATAAACACATTTGATTTCTGACGTGGTCAGACAACACGTAAGAAGTGGTTCTGATCGACCATAAATTGAAGATTTTTGAGAAGTGGGACATCAAATCTTATACAAAAGAGTGAAATTCTACTTTTCTCCACTTTTTCATTTTCATTTTTTATTTTCATTAAAAACATTATTAAATGCACAACAATGATGATTCAGGGATTTACAGGAATATTACCTGAAATACAGACTGTATCATAATTGATTCATTTTCAATATAATATTATTACAAAATAAAGTACACAATGTTTATGTGCTGCTTTAATCCATCAGATGCTTGAAGCTTAAAATAGAAATAGAAATAAACATTTTATTCTTACCATAACTTTGTCAGAATTATCTAAATGAGTAGCTTGGTAAGTCATGTGAACCACAACTTGTCCTGTGTTCTTCATTTGGAAAAAATGTGAATTTTAGCATTATTTTTATTAAATACAGTTCCATCATCCTCTTACGTTGCTGGAGTCCTTATTTGCACACAACACATCAAACTTCTCATAAAGCGATAACACGTTGTTCTATCACTGGCAGAGCAGACGGTCACACTGAGCCTGATAGCATCCTGCTACACAACACAAGAGCCACAGACTCTGAACAACAACCCACATTAGCTTCCCTGTTAAAGTCTCCTTCTTATCTACCTTACAAACATAAACACACATCTTGTCCTGCAGCTTGTTGAACAAGTCACCAAACAAACACTCACCAGAAAAAAGTTCACAGCTAACGTCAGTTAGCAGCTATATAGCTAATTAGCTGCTCAGCTGCAGCACATTAAACAGCATGTAAACATACCTGAAAAACCTGTTAGATGCTGGTTTGGTCGTTACGCTTTAAAATCCCTTTTAGAGACACACAGTCTGTTCATGACTTGTAGCTACAGCAGTTTGTCTACTTTGTGTCCATTTATAAGGTTTAACACCAACACGCCCCTCAGTTGCTATCAATCAAACACAGACACAACCCCCCCAACCCCCCAGCTTGTTGAGATAAAATGGAGCATTTCTTCTGTTTCTCCAAAGACCTTTTTCTTAGTTTCAATAATGCAAAACTATAAACAATATATTTGAAAAATATATGTTTTTTACTTATTACATTATTTTTGACTGCAGAGAGAGATGATTAAATGGGATTTCAGTTGGACTTTAAACAGTTTGTAACAACCTGTAGTGCTGCTGAAGGTTAACTAGAGCCTCCACTAGAGGGAACTCTTGATGTTGAATATCAGTACTCAGATCTGCACTGAGCTGAGATACACTGATTATGATGTTCAGCATTAGTACTACGTGTCTGCTGGGAAATTTCTTGTACTGATGAATCGTTTGTTTTTAATGATGTTGAGATTATTGATGGTTTACTCTTTAGTTGAGGAACAGTTTTGTTTTTTCTGTTGTTGTTTTTTTATTCTAATACAGATGTTTTACTGTGTTGGTTGGATTGTCACTGTTAAATACACAATAAAATAAAAGTATCCACAGTACTACTGTACAAAGCTTATACTCTGATACAGGTGCAGATCAGTACTGAAAAATACAAACATTCACAGTTGTAAAGGTGAATATTCACATCATTAAGTATCAGTGCATGTATCAAACACAGGACACAGTTCTCACAGCAGCCACATCTGCACAGACTCATTCAAAAATCACACAGTCAACAAGTGAAAGAACAACCAATAAATGTAAAACTGGAGAAATTACAAATGATTCATGTTTGTATCCACATGTATGACATTCACTTTGAGCACTGACATTGCTGCCTTCACTTGTTGGCTTCATTCAGCTCGTTCACTGTTCACTTCTGTATCAACCAGTCCTCCAAATTAAACCAGCAGATATGTGGTTTGACCATGTGACTCCAGAACGACACATAGGAGCCTTTTCTAATCTGGCGTCCGATATAATATAATGTCAATATAATCAAATACACAACACAGCTGTTGTCATTGTTTTGTCAGACATTGTTGCATCATAAAATAATGATTTTAGCACCACAGTTCAGCAGCTTGGGAATGCTGGTTAACAGGTCGTATTACTGCAAACCTCCCAAATGTATTTTTACCACCCAGTCAAATAAAAACTAACTGAACTGGCTGGAAAATCTCCCAATCTGACACCAGTGGACCTAACAGACTATAAGAAAATAAACTGGACATCCAAAACCTTGAATGCCTGAAATAATTCCTCTACTTCATTATTCTCTTAAATATAATCATTGTTATAACAGCACTGTATTCACTGTCAGTATGTAATTTGTTGGTCGTGGCTCGTAGTGATGAACCTACAGAGAATTATCAGTGACTCTGCAGCTCCTCTCGGCTTTACGGAGCTTTATAGTGAGTTTCAGCTCATTGTTTATCTGTCTGGCTGCAACTTTACTGTTTTGGTTCACTCTCAGCGCTCTCATAGCATCGTTTTGGGCCACAGCAGGCAGCTGTTTTCAGAGAAAAAGCTGTAAAAAGCCACTGTACACTACCTGCTCAGCACCAAACAGCAAACAGACACAGTTAGCTGTAGACTAGTTGCTGAACATAGTGGAGCATTTAGCAGCTAAAGAGCCAGATATTTCCCTCAGGAGTTGGTAGAGAGTAAAAACAGAGCTAAAAGAGAGTGAATATTGGACTTACATTCACCAGGTGGACAGAAACACGACTCCCCATGAATGATAATGTTGCTCCGTAACTGCTGGATGTGGAAATAAGCAACTGTTTGCTAACAAGTTCAACATATCAACTTAAAAGCTGATGATGTGTCAGTGTTGGTCACTACTTGTTTCTGATGAAAACTAGTGGACAAAACATCAGGAATCTTCCAAGTTTTAATGTACAAAATCTTCTGATGAAAGTGTTTTATACTTTTATACTTGAGTCAGTTCTAACATTTGTGATGATCTGTTGGTTCGGTATTCTCAGTCTGAGAAACCAAAACCTACGAGGGAAAATAGTGACTGTCTGTAAAGTGACTGGTGTAAGTTTAAATGATTTTATGTATCAAGTCAGAGCCGGACAGAGAGCTCAGGTCATCTTACTGGACTCCCAGCAGCCCACAGAGGAGGCACTAACAGCCATATGAGCTGTTTTATTCCATCAGCTGTTGGCTTTTTAAACTAAATGTAATCTGGCCTGTTACCAGCTGTGGATGTGACGGGTTGGTCCACTGGTTTCTGGCTTCTCCTGACAATAGTGACACTGGTATTAACCTGCCAATCAAAGCTTCACTGTCTTTCTTAAATTTAAAGATAAAATGAACAATTAAAACAAAATCAGGTAAAGAAAACGTTCAAATAACTCCATAAAAATTGAATGTACTCCTTTAAAATTAAGACACAGTTTATGTCAGAGGTCAGCAGGTTCAACAATGATAATAATAATAATACAGACGCAGAACATGTTTTGTTTCTTTATTTCTTTTAATTCATTCAAGAATAAAATTGATTTATAAAACAGTTTTAGGATTGTATCTGAGGACATTTGTCATAATCACAAACCACAAAGAAAACAAAGTTGATAAAATGTTCAGGAGCTGCTTTAAATTTATATTAACTCTTCAATCTCCTCATTTGTTGTGCTGTTTTCAAACTGTCAGTTTAAATTTCAGGGAAATCAGTTTAAAATAATGAACAAGACATCTAAATTTTCTCTATTTAATATAATGGTGCAGATATATATATAAAAAAAAACATAGAGATAGTTTAAAAATTGACATTTTAACAATGTAAAGTCAATGTAAATGTGTCGGGGTTAGCTCAATAGCTAATTTGCACCTGCAGTCCTGACACGACTAAAACGTGACAAACAGATAAAACACTTCATACATAATAAAGCTGCAATCAATATAAGAGGAAAAGAAAAACTGGAGAAAATGTATCACAACTCTTTGTCCTTAAACAATCTTCAACAGTCAATATAATCAAACAGGAATAAAACTCAATCTATAGAAACATCATTCATGAGTACATATCATGTATAGATACGTATATAGCCTCATGCATAATATATATGTGATACTGTCAGATTAAGAACCAGTTTAAATTAATAACAATTTAATGTTACAGAACATGTCAAAGCAAGAAGGTGATTTTCAAATGTGAAGCATGAGAAAAATGCAGGTGTAGTTTTGATTGATCATCTGGTTTTGTGTATATATGTGAGATGTATCATTGAATCAGAGTACGTCCACACTGTGGTGGGTACATTTGTAAACTCATCTTTTTCTCTCCGTCTCAGCCCTCAGTTCAGACTAAAACTGCATTTTTTTCACCCACAACTGAGCTCTTCTGAGATGTTCTCCAGACTGTTTGAATCTAAAACAGCCAGCTTGGTGTTTCAGTGAGTACGAGGAAAGTACACGTTCTTGCTCTATACTATACAAGAGAGTAAAACTATTCATAAATACCCATAACTCCACTCTAAAAAGATGACATTTTAATCTTTAATTGGCTTAATTAGATAGTTAAAACAGTGTATAAAAAGGTAAAAAGATTATTAAATGCAAAATAATGATGATGATTTAGGGATTTAATGACATATTACCTGAAATACATAATGTATCATATTTGATTCATACCTTTTCAACATGATATTAGGACAAAATAAATTACACAATGTTGTGTATGCTGTTTCAATCCAGTTAATGCTCATCTTGGAATATAAGTAATAAATAAAAAAATGGAAAAATGAATAGCTTGGTAATTCATGTGAGCCGCAGCTCAGAGGCAGCCATCTTGAATTTAGTAAATAAGGGACCTCTATCTCCCTAATCCTCTAAGGGCAGCTGACACGATCCAGAACAGCCTCTCTCTTACAGACTGAGGTCTAGAATGTGAATTGATTAATGACTGAAGCTCAGCATTTCCATCTAGCTCATTCGCTATTTTAAATAAGGCCTCTAGCAGTTTCGTCATGTCTACACTTTCTCTGAGGACCTCCTTTGTCATTGTCAAGCTTTTGGTGTCTATGACATTCAGAGCAGCAAAAAACCTCTTCATGCTTTGTGTCCCCATGTTCCAAAACATCTGATCAAAGCCTTCATCTTCGTCATTTCCATCCATGCCGTTTGCTGCAGATGATTTGTTGTCTGCAAATAACACTGAGTTATTGAATTTGAAGTGAGCTGGCAGCCCGTCTTTTGTTTTAGGACATGGGACACCTGAAGCATTGATTGCCTCTAGAACTGGTGGACGTTGGCTGTCTGCAAATGTCACCAGAACCCTGATGTTTTCTGCCACATCTTTGCCAAAGATTGAAAGCACAGAATCAAACATATAGTACTGTGATGGTGTGAGTCGTGTTAACGCAGCTGGAACTACGAAACACACAGCATCAATTTCACTGACACCAAGCTCAGCAGAGAAGCGATTACATAGCTGCTCTGTGATCTCGTTGTCTCTCTCTATGCCTCTTGCATCTCCAAAGCCTGGAGTGTCCACAATGGTCAGAGAGAAGGGGGTTTTAAACCCGTCTTGGTGGTTGATTTTGTACACAGTGACTTCAGAGGTCTGTCTCTCAGCTTGTGATTTGGACTGATCCTCATCACTTAATTTAAATCTGAAATTGTCCTTCCACTCTACACCAACAACGTAGTTGATCATTCCATTGATGAGAGTGGACTTTCCTGATCCCGTCGCTCCAAAAAGCATAATTGTGCGATTTTGCCTCTTGCTTTCTTTACCGAAATTATACCTCCGGCAACCATCTATGTTCATATCTTCTTCTTTCAGAGGCAGTTTGTAAAGTGAGGGGGATCCAGAATTTATGCTTTCACTTGTACGCATGAGAGTTTCTGCAAGTCGCGTAAATTTTGTTGTGCAGACACTCAAAGTGATGCTTTCTTTGCTTCTGCCTGCTCCACCACAGTCACATCTGACCCTGACAGCATATTCTGTCTCTGACTGAAGACCTGAAATTATCCCCTTTTCAGCTCTTGACACCATTTGGTTCCACTGAAGATCTTCATCTTTCACCTCTTTGTCTGTTTGAGCGTACTCCATGATGTAGTTCAAAATGTGGGCATCTTGTCCAATCTCAGCAGGTTTCTCCCAGCTAACTGATATCTCACTTGAGTTTGTTTCAACTTGAGGTTTTCCAGGAGGGCTGCAAGGTAAGGTTTTAATGAGACCGCTGACTTCACCAGCTGGCCCAACACCTACTGAGGTCACTGCTCTGCATCTGAACATGTACTCTGTGTTAGGAGTCAGACCGCTCACTGTCACTTCTTCATCCTTTGGTGCTGGTTTTTGTTGCCATCCATCCTCTCCACTGACACAGTACTCTACAGAGTAGGAGGTGATGTTCTCTGCTCCAAATCTTGGTGGACAAATCTTCAGTGTCACACTGTTGTGGGTTACATCACCTGCTGTCACTGTTTCAGGCTTTGAAGGCGGCTCAAAGTTCTCACTGACAGAAAAACCATCCTCATAAACGTAGATGCTTGAACCTTTCTGTGTCTCATTTGTTAAACCTACTGTCAGGAACTTAATGTTCTTCTTCTCCTTGTTGGCCTCTGCAAAATCACTAAATAGCTTTACTTTGTTCCTCATTGCATCTGATACTTCTTTTGAGGCGTACCATTGTTCCTTCTCTATATCATGACAGTGTACACCTTGAGGTTTGTCTGGTTTGGATGTTTCTTCCAAGTAGTTTGATAAAGCTGAGAGATACGGTTCAGCTCTTCCCAGTGAGGTGAAAACAAAACACACAGCATGTTCTGCACAGAGAATTTCTTCATCAAGCACATTTTCAGATGGGACAATCATGGTGTTTTTCATCATGTTGGTGAACATTTTTAACCTGCGCATTTCCTTCTCTTTACATTGCATCCACTCGTTCAGGCTTGTGTTGTTGAAAGGAGAAGAATGTCTCTTCTTCAGAATCTCTGCAAGCACAGCCTCCTCTTCCCCTCCTCCCCTGATTGATGGAAGTTTCTTTGCCAGAGTTTGTTGGAATTCCAGTTTGTACTCGGAGCAAAATTCTGCAAATGTTTTAAGTTTTTTACCAATCTGTGGGAACTGCTGTGCAGTGGTGGTTCTCATTGCATCATTGCACCTCATTTCCAGCTCAGTGAAGTCCTCCAGGACACTCTGGGATTTCTGCACTAAACTTATACTTATCTGACGGACGAGTTTAGCAGCAGATGGATCTAAACTCACAAGTGGCATCAGCCAGACCTTCATTGGTACAGCATTTTCTCCATTGGTTCCCAGTAATTGTGGCAGGCTTTGGTAGACTTGTACGGCATCCTGAAAGGATGTTGGAGTTTTCTTCAGTAAAAAGTCTCCATGGAATTTGCAGGAGAACTTCTCCACTCTTTCAATGTCCTTGGTTTCCATTTGGACAGAACCTTCCCCCCCTATTGTGATGGTGGGGATTTTCTTGATCATCACCTTCATGTTGCCATGAATGTCTTGATGACTTTCTTCATCAGACACCTCACGGTCAAAGACAAAGAAGGCTTGTGCCCCATAAAGGATAGCTGTGACTACATGTGATGCTATTCCTTTATCAAAGACATCCGGATGCTTCACATTGTCTCTTCCAAGATGATTCATTGACAGTTGCTCCACCTTCGTGGTTGCATGGTACTTCAGTGTTACTCTGGCCTGATGTTTGGATGTTTTACTATCATTCAGGTATTTGGCAGATCCTCCAACCTTTACTAATCCACCAAGGAAACTAGCCTTCAGGGATGCTTCCACATTTAATGCTGAAGATTTATCTGCAATTGATTCAGATGCAACTATCTGAAAATCGTTGCAGTGCTGTGGTCTTTCTTGTATATCATTTTTCAGATCTTTAAGGTCCCACAATGTCATGCCTGCAAAAGAAGAAACAAAAATCAAGATCAGCTTCCTTTAATGATTGAATGAATGTTCTGCCATTTCATGTCCCATCTCTTATGAGATTATAAGACACCTTTAACAGACGTACAACAGAGAACTGGTCAATGCTGATCACAAATCAGTCCAGGTGATCTAATAATAAAAAGCAACAATAATTGTTCGAGCCTTACACCTTACTAATACAAGGTTTTATTCCTGAACTCCCATGAATTCACTAAATAAGTCGATGATTTAAAGGTCTCTTTTTCAAACAACCATCTCAGATGATGTGAGTCTCTCATATCCAACAACTCACTTGTATTCTTCATGACACTAAACAAAAGACAAAAGATCCTCATTTTCTATTTTTCACAGATCACACACCTGACAAATTTCTTCCGATGTTCAATTTCAGTGGTCAGAATGTTTTGGTTGTTGTCTAGTTGTGATGGATTAAGTATTTCTACATGTGAATTCTTACCAGGGATGAGTGAGTCTTTGCGGCAGTCATACAGCATCCCGAGGCTGAAAGGCCGGCCGAGCGCCGCCACCTCCATCGTCCCCGTGGCGTCAGCGTCCATTGCTCAGTGTGAACTGGAAAAAATGGACAACAGCTTGTTAGTTCTCCCTGTTGTCTGTCACCTTGTAATGCGGCTGCAACACAGAGGTACTGCAGAATCTATCAACACTAAATAAAATAATAAGCATAGACATACACTAATAGGATCAATATTCTGTGAGATATCATGAATACAGAGGGTCTTAGGACTTAGGTAGGTAGGCTTCCTAAATGGGTCAGTAATAACACAGTAAGAAAATGGAGGGAAGCTGTTTGTTGCAGAAATCAGAGAAAATGTAATCAGCTCAATGTGTGTAAACTGAAATCCAGACTAGCTGCCCGTCACGTTTTGTGTTCCTTGTGCCTTTACGTTCCTGCATTTGTGCTCATGTTGAGCAGATAAAATGTTCTGCATCTAATATCTCAAATACTATTAAATTACTTGTAATGAAATTTTGTGCAGAAGTCCATGTTCCCCAGAGGATGATCCTGAATCCCCTGACTTTTCCTCTAGCACCAAGTTTTCACTTATTCTGTGAAATATCTCAACAACTGTTGGATGGGTTGTCAAGAAATTAGTTTCACACATTCATGTTCCCCTCAGGATGAATTGTAATAACTTTGATCCTCTGACTTTTCATCTAGTGCCATCATCTGGTTAAAAAATTTTCAATGTCTCCAATACTTTGGTTTATGGCCAATTACCCACAAAACTAATGACATTTACACCAGCAGTGGTGGAAAGTTACTAAGGAACGAGGTGACATCATCAAATGTCTTGTTTTGTCCAACAAACAGTCTGAAACCCAAAGATATTCAGCATCAGTGTTTCCCCTATAGTTGTGCAGCGAGAACCCCCGCCAGGCCAAAAAATATTTTTTTAAATGCCAAAAATAATGCCAAATATTCATTCATTTGGAAATCGATAGCATTTGGGAGCCTCTGACTAGCACTGTTTCACAACGTGAGTCACTGTTAGTTCAGGTTACGTTGTATGGAACTTCAGGTCACTGTCAGCACATTCTGGTTTGAATGTCTGATTGTGTCAATAGAATCTGCGCATTCACCCATCTGTGTTGTCTAGGAAAGCCTCCTCTGACCTTGGTGACCATGGCAGTGCTGATTTACCCTTTATCAGCGAGGTTTCTGCTTTCCCCCCCTCCCCCACCCCCCGCCAGGCCAAAACCACTCAACCTAGGGGAAACACTGAGCATCAATGCACCAACACAGCCCACCTGGTGGAGAGTGCTATTTTTTTCAAAAAAACTTTTTGTAAAATACATAAATAACAAACAACATTCATGAACATGTAAATCATTATCATGGAGAGGAAATGCTGCAGCAGCTTCCTGTTTGTTTCCTTCTCTAAACGGCTCTTCTAGAAACATCGTCCAGTCAGTGCAGCAGTGCAGCCAGTTGCTGACTCAAGATATTCACACGACCACATAAATTTAGCCAATCAGTTTCCTCCAATCTGATTCAAAAAGGGCGATTCTTTAATTGCCCCAAGCAGAGTCAACCAGCAGTAGACTCTTGCTGTTATTGATTATGACAAACACTGCAAAACTCAGATCTTCAGTCACCTGATTCAATAAAATCTCTCCTCTAAAATCCATCAGAGAGGAGAACGTTGGTGGAGAAACTAACTGTCTGTCTTAAAAGGTTTCTAACTGGTACAGCAGAAAGGCTTGGCTGGCTGGATGCAGTCATGTAAACGCCTTATTTTGCTTTCTGTGCTGACTTTTTAAAACGGGGGAACAGAAACAACATGAATTAGAGACATGAAGCAGTTATCTGAGATGATTAAACATGAGAGAACATTAACATTTAATAACTTACAGATCACCAAGTACTGAGCATTATTCTACCAGTCAAAAGTTTGACTTCAGCTACTTGAAATCTAGTTTTTTATCATATTCTTAACACATATTTTCTCCCAAATTCCCTGTTTTCCATATTACATTTTTTGAATTCTGTTTTTTATGATTGAAGCACATTTTGTCATCAGAAAGATTGTCTAATCATGTGATGGATGAATAAAAATGTTAATAATTCAATAAGAAAGTATTCAGAATGTAATCATACATTGAATGAAATGAATATATATCAATGAATTTGTAATGATGCAACACAAACTTGCACAATTTCTTAATTAAAAAAGTGCTTCAACACACAGTCAGACATCAGCATGAAGAAGTGAAACAGATATGTGAGCACTATGATCTGAAGTAATCCTTCACATGTTTGTGAGTGATCACACTGTGCACCATAAAAAATAATAATCACAAAATAACATTAATAAAACAGGCTCATAGTGAAGAGATGTGAACTGATTTGCTCGTCCTCCCAAAGTCAGAGTGAAGCCACAAACCAGCTGTAGGGACGGCAGGGCGAACTGGGAAAATCAAATATAATCCCAGTCAGGCCACTTTCTAAGCGGGGGGGGGGGGTCTGGGGCTCCCCTACTAGGAACCTAAATGAACCTCAAATAAAACCAAAGGTACATATCATTAAGGAGGGAGACGACACTACTACTACCAATGCTGCTCTCTCCACCTTCAAAAGGAAAAACAGCAAGAGCACGCCATATTTTTAAATTACCATTATACAGTGGAAACCGCTTATATTGATCAGTGATCGACCGTTTATATGGATCAGAAAGCTCGGGACAGAATCATTCCTATACAAATGCTGTTTAAATAATTTGCTTATAATAATCAATAGTCTGCTTACAGTGTTCATTTTGGGTCTTTTCATACACAAAAACATTTAGAAAAAAGCATTTTAAACTACAGTAATTCTACTTTCTTTTACCTTACTCCCATAGCTCACGTATGATGTCCATGTACTTGTACCTGTACTTATAGGGTAAGTAGTCTGTACTTATGGAGCAACACATACGTTGTGGTTTATGTGTAATTAAAGAATAAAATCATTATTCATAACTTCCTGCGTATCTTATTATTGTGTAATTAAAGATATACTATATTATTACATTACTGTATTGTTATTTTTTCATCCACGGATGACAATACAAGCCTTTCATAGCTGTGCACTGGAGAGAGGTAAGTTTGCCTGTTATGAGCTGCTGCAGTTCTGGACCAACATGGCTGCTAGGAGCTAACTTTAGACCCATTTCTTGACTTTTTCTATTCAAATTCATACAAAGAAGTAGAAGACATAAGCATAATAAATCTGGAGTGTGGATGAAAACCTGTCAAACACACATACATAAAAAATGATTTTCATAACTGCCACGAGCAAAAACATTTGATTTTAGTGCACATATACACATGTAACGTACTGATTCACACGAGGAAGCTACGAGAAGTTACACTTTAACTTTTTTTACTCCCTTGTTTCTTCCACTGTACTTACATTTAAGTACAAGTAAGAACTGATAAGTCTTTTATATGTACGGATTCATACGAGGAAGTTACACCGTTACACGGGGGGGGGCACCGCCCATAAAAACGCAGTAAAGACTCAGCAAAGTTTCAGTTTAGATGCTGTGAAAAAACACTTTGGTGCTTCGCTTAAATCTTATAATGGTGAGAAAACCCTGATTTTTGTAACTTGCATTTATCATTTAGTAAATTCCACCGTATTCCGCGTTTTACATTTTCTTTCTGTGATTCCGTTCATGTTTTCCACTAAGCAGAAATCATCGGGCCCTACTGTCACAGTATGAACTTATAGATAGAAGGATAGATAAAGTACTAAACCAGTAAAAAACTAGAATAGCGACTAGAGATATAACATAACTAGAATATTAATATAGTTTACACTGTAGACTGAAAGTGTTTGGATATGACACAGCCCCACCTATAAACATTTTCACCAGCTGCCACTGATAGACAACCAATACATTTCATTTAAATATGAAGCCTTTTCTTAAATTAAAGGTCAATTATATAATTAAGATTGATTACAGAACTCTGTTTGAGTACAATTATCAATTACATTTATCCAACTGAACTCATCAAATCGTATGAATGTTGATCATGTTTAAGTATTCTCCTCATTTTACTTTCACTTTATTAAGATCATGTTGAGCTGAATGAGTTTAGAGGTCCTGCAGCACTAATCTGGAAAAACAACAACAAAGTGTAGCCTACTTACAGCAGAAAGGTTTGTGATGATCTGACAGCGTTTTGTGGTTCAAGTCTCCATATTCTCTCCGACAAACTTCACATGCTCTGTGATATTAAGGAAGTAGAGGTAGGTAGTAGATGAGGAAGTAGCTGCTTGAGAGAACTGGAGTGATTTCCCGGAAATGGTGTCACCAGTATGACGTTTCATATGTGCAGAAGGGGAAACAGCTCCAGCCGGCGGGCACTTCTTCAGACAAACATGTTGGAGGCTTCAGAGGTGACAAATGAGTTTCAGCTTCTCTCTCTAACTCTCCTTTTTCATCCATGACAAAACTTTTAATGTCACTTTTCATGTGAACAGCCGAGTGCAGATCCCATCCTCTTCACAAGGACAACACGCCGTAAATACGGAGGATTGAAACCGCCAAAAATAAAAAATAAATAAATAAATGACTCAATAAATAAATTAATTAATATGCCATTAAATTTACCAAAAATAATATTAAAAATAAATGTAGGCATTGATAATATGTGACATAAATTTATATTTATATTTTTAATTTGCTTCTGTATTTATTTACCTTTGTATAAATTTCCCTATTTATTTACTTTCCCTTTTAATTTTCAATTTTATTTATTGAATTATTCATTTTTAAATATTTATTTACTCATGTATTTATTTCTGTATTTATTTCCCTTTGTATTTTGCCCCTATTTATTTTCCTAAACTTTTTTATTTCTATATTTTATTTTCATTTTTCTTTATGCATTTCTGCTTCAAAGTGTCTTCAAAGGGGGTCAACTTTGGGGTCAACTTTTCACCTATTGGTTGATCAACATCGGAGTAAATAGATCAACTATACATACCTGCTCCCACACTCGTGTCCAGGTTCACTACAGAAACGGCTGCTTCCAGTCAGGAGATCACTAGAGAACTTTGATTTTAACCTTCAGTAAGAACGGACTCTGCAATCAGACCTGAAATTCACTTAGATTTGCTAGAAAGCAGCACAAGGCTGCAGCCATCTTTGAACAGACTAGATGGTTCGTCTCTGTTGTTCACCAGTAAGAGTTGTTGGTAAAGATGGATAGTGAAGAGCACAAAGGAAAATGACAAAAAAACAAAAGCAACTAATTTAAAACCATAAACCTTGTTCATCTGTACACGTGTTGTGTTAGTGAGACATCACTGTCTTGAGGTAACACCAACACCAACACGCCCCCCAGCTGCTGTCAATCAAACACAACACTGAGACAAAAAGGAGCATTTCTTTTATTTTTCCAAAGACCTTTTTTCTTCATTTCAATAATTCAAAACTATTAACAATACATTCAAAAAATGCATATTTTGTATATGTTTTACATTATTTTTGACTGAAGAGAGAGATGATTAAATGGGATTTCAGTTGGACTTTAAACAGTTTGTAACAACCTGTAGTGCTGCTGAAGGTTAACTAGAGCCTCCACTAGAGGGAACTCTTGATGTTGAATATCAGTACTCAGATCTGCACTGAGCTGAGATACACTGATTATGATGTTCAGCATTAGTACTACGTGTCTGCTGGGAAATTTCTTGTACTGATGAATCGTTTGTTTTTAATGATGTTGAGATTATTGATGGTTTACTCTTTAGTTGAGGAACAGTTTTGTTTTTTCTGTTGTTGTTTTATTCTAATACAGATGTTTTACTGTGTCGCTTTTCAAAGTGTTAATGACCTTGTGCATCACTGGTGGCCTCCGCCCAGCAACTACAGATGGAAATGAGCTTTTAGCTACATCTGGTACAATAAATGTCACTGTTAAATACACAATAAAATAAAAGTATCCACAGTACTACTGTACAAAGCTTATACTCTGATACAGGTGCAGATCAGTACTGAAAAATACAAACATTCACAGTTGTAAAGGTGAATATTCACATCATTAAGTATCAGTGCATGTATCAAACACAGGACACAGTTCTCACAGCAGCCACATCTGCACAGACTCATTCAAAAATCACACAGTCAACAAGTGAAAGAACAACCAATAAATGTAAAACTGGAGAAATTACAAATGATTCATGTTTGTATCCACATGTATGACATTCACTTTGAGCACTGACATTGCTGCCTTCACTTGTTGGCTTCATTCAGCTCGTTCACTGTTCACTTCTGTATCAACCAGTCCTCCAAATTAAACCAGCAGATGTGTGGTTTGACCATGTGACTCCAGAACGACACATAGGAGTCTTTTCTAATCTGGCGTCCGATATAATATAATGTCAATATAATCAAATACACAACACAGCTGTTGTCATTGTTTTGTCAGACGTTGTTGCATCATAAAATAATGATTTTAGCACCACAGTTCAGCAGCTTGGGAATGCTGGTTAACAGGTCGTATTACTACAAACCTCCCAAATGTATTTTTACCACCCAGTCAAATAAAAACTAACTGAACTGGCTGGAAAATCTCCCAATCTGACACCAGTGGACCTAACAGACTATAAGAAAATGAACTGGACTTCCAAAACCTTGAATGCCTGAAATAATTCCTCTACTTCACTATTCTCTTTAATATAATCATTGTTATAACAGCACTGTATTCACTGTCAGTATGTAATGTGTTGGTCGTGGCTCGTAGTGATGAACCTACAGAGAATTATCAGAGACTCTGCAGCTCCTCTCGGCTTTACGGAGCTTTATAGTGAGTTTCAGCTCATTGTTTATCTGTCCAGCTGCAACTTTACTGTTTTGGTTCACTCTCAGCGCTCTCATAGTGTCGTTTTGGGCCGCAGCAGGCAGCTGTTTTCAGAGAAAAAGCTGTAAAAAGCCACTGTACACTACCTGCTCAGCACCAAACAGCAAACAGACACAGTTAGCTGTAGACTAGCTGCTGAACATAGTGGAGCATTTAGCAGCTAAAGAGCCAGATATTTCCCTCAGGAGTTGGTAGAGAGTAAAAACAGAGCTAAAAGAGAGTGAATATTGGACTTACATTCACCAGGTGGACAGAAACACAACTCCAAATGAATGATAATGTTGCTCCGTAACTGCTGGATGTGGAAATAAGCAACTGTTTGCTAACAAGTTCAACATATCAACTTAAAAGCTGATGATGTGTCAGTGTTGGTCACTACTTGTTTCTGATGAAAACTAGTGGACAAAACATCAGGAAGCTTCCAAGTTTTAATGTACAAAATCCTCTGATAAAAGTGTTTTATACTTTTATACTTGAGTCTAACATTTGTGATGATCTGTTGGTTCGGTATTTAATTTAAAAATAAAACTATTTTAAAAAATACACATTTTTTTCATCTACTACTGTGGACCATACTTTGAAACTCAACACAGTTCAGTGTAAAACGTTTATGGTTGCTATAACAAAATGAGATAAAGTAAATGTCCAAATAACTCCATATTAATATAATGTACTCCTTTAAAATTGAGACACAGTTTATGTCAGAGGTCAGCAGGTTCAACAATGGGCCAGTTTTTCTCAGCTCTGCTTACTCGGGGAGCCGATGTTGTACAGACTCAGTGAAAACATCCTAATATGTTGTTAATATGTTTTGTTTCTTTATTTCTTTTAATTCATTCAAAAATAAAATTGGTTTATAAAATAGTTTTAGGGTCGTGTCTTAGGACATTTGTCATATTTTCCATCAGTAAGCGAGGGCTAACAGTCAGAGTAACTTATGTAAATACTCATCTGGCAAAATTGACTCATAACCATGAACACATCCTCTGTGTTACACTACGAGAATAGAAATGTAATTGATAACTTATTCACACAATAAAACGTGGGTCACTTCATGACTTCAAAGTGCTGTTATTGATACAAATCTGTTCAGATCCACCAAATGATGTTATTTACCTGTTATTGTTGTTCATCTGTTTAGTTTATAAGATGTTATGAGGTCATATTTATTTATTTACATGAGCGTTGTGTTTACATTGTTATCTACTGTAGATTTATGAAGAGTCATGTAAAAGATCCAATGTATCTATAAAAGGGAAACTTCAGCTTTTGTTACGAGGCCAAATATTTTTGTTGGAGGGCCAGATTTGGCCCACAGGCCACTACTTGCCTACCACTGGCTTTGTGTTTTTTCTGATGTGGCTGTTCCTCACCTGTCCACCAGGTGTCCTCTCTGTGCTCCTCTACCTGACATACCTGCTGCTCCTCTCCTCGTTGGCCCTCACGACCTACCTGCCTCCACAGGTGTACTTCATTTTGAAGCTGCAGCTCTTTCAGAGGATGCAGCCTGCAGGTGTTTCCTTCCTGCTCCTTTGCTCATTTCCACTGCCAGTGAAAGCAGAGATGTTTGTGTTCATTACGGTGGACAGATGAAGGTCATCTGTGTGAATGTGGAAGTTCTTCACACCTCTTAACATCCTCTGAGCCTTGTAACATGTTTTGAAAAGTGATATATAAATAAAGATTATTAAACTCAGCAGGAATTACTTTCAATCATCAATCTCCTGATTTCTGTCATTGTAATCAGAAGAAATGCATAATTTCATACGAATATGAAACACATGATATAATGTGATGAATATTTTCTGGTTTCTTTAGTCCTCTATGACAGTAAACTTAATATCTTTGGGTTGAGGACAAAACAAGACATTTTATGTTGCATCTTGGACTTTGACAAACACTGATCAACATTTTTAACCATTTTCTGATATTTTATGGACCAAACAACTAATTGATTAATCGAAAAAATAACCGACAGATTAATCAAAAATGAAAATAATCGTTAGTTGCAGCCCTACTTTGAACAACATTTACTCCGGTGGTTCCCAACCTAGGGGTGGGGCCCCTCCAAAGGGTCAGCAGATAAATCTGAGGGGTGGTGAGATGATTAATGGGAGAGGAAAGAAGAAAAAACAAAGTTCTGATACACAAATCTGTTTTCAGTTTTTGGACTTTTTCTCTAATCTTTGATTTTTGCTGAAATATTGGATCATTTGAACATTTATTGAAATGAAAGCATGTGAGAAGTTTAGAGGGAAAAATCACTATTTGGTGGAGCTGTTAACAACTCATAGACATGTGAAATGTGACCCCGACTACACACTGCTTTTTGTAAGACGTCAAAAGCCAAAAAGGTTGGAAACCACTGGTTTCATCTTTAACAATGTGTTGTATTTTAAAAGCTTGTTATATTATCCATTGTGTCAAATCTTCATCTGAAAAGTAACTAAAGCTGTCAAATAAATGTAGTGGAGTAGAAAGTACAATATTTCCCTCTGAAATGTAGAAAGTAGCATCACATGGAAATACTCAAGTAAAGTACAAGTACCTCAAAACTGTACTTAAGTAAATGTTCTTAGTTATTTTCCACCGCTGCACTTTTTGAACAATATGTTTAAGCAACGTCTGTTTAATACAATACCCACATCAACATATGTACATTGAGTTTTTATAATAATTCATTGTGTTCATACTGAGTAATTTCTTCCCAGCATGACAGAGATGGGAGATAAAATCCACATTCCTCGTTATTATTATAAATAATGTTCTGGTCCAATGAATCCTGATACAGCACTATTAGGAGTCGAGAGATTTAAATCATATTGAGCAATAAAGAGACTCAACCTCAAACATTCAGAAAGTAAATCATTTATTCTTTTTAATGGAAATTTTATCAACATTTTCTTGACCATCTGTGGCACTACTGAACAATTATTGATCATCTTGTGTGATTAATAACACATATGGACTAATATTAAAGAAATACATCCAATAATAAAACAATAACTATCAACCATGAATTATCTATTATTGTTACAAAACATGTCCAACAATAAAATATTGATTAACACCCGACTTCTATACTTATAAATCAAACCCAACAAGAAAATGAAAAAGGGAATTAAAGCTTCTTCAGTCCAGGATCAGAAAGTTTTTGTTGTTTTCTTGATTCAAATGTTTTGGAATCTTTGAATCTTTCTTTCCAGTTTCCTTTCCAACCCTTCATCACACATGAGACTCATCTGACCACCTGCTGGGTAGAAAAGTGTAAAAGCAATCAGAGTAGCTGCTGATCCAAGTGATCCAAACCTTCTCTGTGTTCTTCATGCCACTTGGTGCCTGTATTAAATTCTCTCATTTTGTGGTATTTTCCCTCGTTTTTTCAGGGTATAAAAGTCCTGCAGGAGAAAATGACAAGAGAGAACTTTTTCTATCCTGCATCAGCAACAGTCCTTTATTGTTTTGCTTTAATACATCTTTGTTCTACAGATTAAAAGAAAGTTGTTGAGTAATTCCACGACAACAGCAGATGTCATTTTCACGTTTTACATTAATTTAGTCTCACTGTGTGGAGGTGGGTGTTTTCTTTTGTTTGGATAATTTTTTATCAACTGATGGATGATTTGTAAAACTAAAGATAAATTGACATGAATCATTTGAATTAGCAGTTGGATTATTGAATTTCTTTCCTCGGCCTCCATTCTAGCTTGAAATTCTTGGTGTTCCTTCAGTTTTTTTCATGTGTTTCCTTTAACTTATTCTCCCTCTTTCTGTCTGCATAAAGCTTTTCCTCTTATTCCTTCTTTAGTTCTTCTTGCTCTTTGAGTGCTTTCTCTTTGGACTCTTACATCACCATGACTCTCTGTCTCATAAAAGAGAGGTAAAATGAAATAACCACTTTGGTGACCCAATCGGTGTTCTCGGCTTTCATTCTGGCCTGAAGTTCTTGTATTTTTTTCTGTATTCTCATTTTCTCTTTGATTTCTTTTTCACATTCTTCCTTTAATTTAGCCTCCCTCTTCATGTCACCCTTCACTTTTCTCAGCTGTTTTTCATACTTTTTCTCTATTTCCTTCCTCAGTTTCTCCTGCTCTTTGAGTATTTGCTCTTCTTTCTCTTCCAGAATTCGTTGTTTCTCCTCTTCTATCGCTTTCTCTGTCTTTTGGAACATTTCAGTGGTGTAGTAGCTTCCTCCATTCTGCACATTTATAATTCTTATCTTCTCAAGCAGCTCACTGACCTGAGAACGATCCTTCAGCTCATTATTGAACACGTGGTACTGGCCGTTACATCTGGACACAAAGTCCTGCAGGTCTTTGTCGTCCTTCAACAACTCCTCAACAGGTTTCCCTTTCAGCTGGTCACCATGGGTAAAGAGAACCATGCTGTATTTGTCAGCTTCCTCACCAAAGATTTCCTGAATCTTCTGCACCGTCTTCCTTTCTTCCTCTGTGAATCTGCCCAGTCTGATGACAACCAGGAAGATATGAGGTCCAGGAGAAGCATAAGTAATGCACTGGCCAATAACTTTTAATGTTTTTTCTTCAGTGTCCTTGGTGTCAAACAGGCCTGGAGTGTCGATAATAGCAACCTTTTGTCCATCAACCTCACCAACAGCCTTTTGACAGACTTTAGTCAAAGATGTGAAGCTGAAGTCTGATTTAAAACACTTTTGTCCCAGAATGGTGTTTCCTGTGGCACTTTTGCCAACTCCAGTCTTCCCCACCATCACAATCCTGACCAGCTCATTATTGTTGTAGACTGAAAAAAAAAAGGACAAACAATCAATGTTATGAAAAAGTCTTTAATTGGTCACATCAGTGATGGATAACTATGGTTGGAAAAACTCAAGTTGTGTTTACACATTATTAAGGTTCATGAGAGTTTCATCTCTTAGTTGCTGAAGATTCCTCATTTGTTTTTTCATCTTTATTTTTATGTTTGTGGTTCTTTGGTCTTTATTACAATATCTTGTAAAAATGCCCAAAGTCATTGTTTAAGGAGAACTTTAAGAACCATACTGGATTATTTGTATTATTTAAATATTTTTGACTTGATCTTTGATGTTTTCTGAATCATTATGGTTCTAGTACCAAAAGACTCATCAACACACCCTACTTATTACCACAATTACACTGCATCACCCAGTCTGCATAAACACAGCTGTTATGTTGGTGAGTGAATCACAGGAGACAAAGGACAACTTTGCTGAACTCTCAACAACAGCCAGGGCTGGACTGGAAAAATTATTCAGGCCAGGAAATATAGCCCCAGTCAGACCACTCTTAAAGTGGGGGGGTCTGGGGGTTTCCACTAGGAAATGTTTAGTTACAAAGACTTGATTTCCTGCATTCTGGTGAATTTTAGTGCATGTGAATCACAAATTAATGAGCCAACAACTGCTTACTACAATGTACTGATATGAACCTCAAATAAAACCAAAGGTACATATCATTAAGGAGGGAGACGACACTACTATTACCAATGCTGCTCTCTCCACCTTCAAAAGGAAAAACAGCAAGAGCATGCCATATTTTTAAATTACCATCATACAGTGGAAACCGCTTATAGTGATCACTGTTACAGTGATTGACCATTTATATGGATCAGAAAGCTCAGGACAGAATCATTCCTGTACAAATGCTGTTTAAATAATTTACTTATAGTAATCAATAATCCGCTTACAGTGTTTATTTTGGGTCTTTTCATACATGAAAACATTTGGAAAAAAAACATTTTTAACTACAGTAATTCTATTTTCTTTTTACCTTACTCCCATAGTTCACGTATGATGTGTATTTAGTGGCATTACACCCACAGGGTTGACTCTGTCTCTCTCTCTCTCTCTCTCTCTCTCTCTCTCTCTCTCTCTCTTTTATTTAACGTTATCAAATGAAGAGAAATGTCCTCTCCTCTTCCTAGTAATATTTTTGTCTTCCCTCATGGCAGAGTTGTACAGTATTACAGGTTACGTTTCTCCCAAAGTTGATTCTGGTTCAACTTTCTCCCTACACCCCCCACACCCACAGCTACGCACAACCTGTCTGCTTCCAGCTGGTGACCTGAGGCTGGTGACGTGTGCACATTGAAATCATGACAAGAAAAAGAAAAGGAAAACGTAATTTTCTCTCAATGAAAAATGTAGTCTTATTGAAGCTTATGATAAACTGCCGAGAACGAGCCAACGAGATGCAGCAGAGAAACAACCAGCGTTTAAACAGCTGTTCTGTATTTTGAAACAGTCAATAAAATTCAGTAAATACCAAAGCTGCCCGTTTTATTACTTTATATTCATGTAATAAATATACAAATTAATCTTATACATATAATTAAATCAATTAGATGGTAATCTGCATGAGAAATTAAGAAAAAGAAAAAAATAGTTATAATAATCATCTGCTTATAGTGATCAATTTGACCCAGACGGAAGTGATCACTATAAGCAGTTCCCACTGTAATACAGTTAACAACTCTCTCCACCTATTCAAAGAACAAAGCAAGAGCACAATACCCTCCTCAGTTTAGTGATATACACCCATCACAAGTTTGAGTACACCTGTTTAAAACTATTTTTTTCCATAAAATGACCCTAAACTGTATAAATTTGATTTTTCTAACATGTCTTGTACCTGCAGGTTGCTCTGTAGTAGTGGGCTGCTGGTCTTCTGTGGCATCAACACTGCTCTCTCCACCTTCAAAAAGAAAAACACATACACACAAATACAGTTAACAACTCTCTCCATCTATTCAAAGAACAGAGGAAGAGCACAATACCCTCCTCAGTTTACTGATATACACTAACAGTTACCCAGGTTAAAATACCCTTTAACCAACACAAACATTAAATAACACAGATCTTTAAGTTTCAACTAATTACAGCAGCCTGAATAATGTGACAGAAGATGTGTTTTCTCAATAATTATAAATTATGAGCTCCAAGTATGAACTCACTGACTGAAATTTTCACCTAAATTAATACATTTTCTAATAATATTGACTACATTAACTAGACTAGACTTCCCTTCCTCTTTTTTCCACCGTCCATCTTGCTGCTGAGTCATTTAGCCGCAATAAATGCACAGGAAGCATGTAACTGCCATCTCTCTCTCTTTCTCTCTCTCAGCTGACATCAGTAATGTACATGGTGTCACATCCTGGTCTGTCCAGCTCCCACTCTACTTGTTCTCTCCATGATTCTTACAGCAGTTTCTATGTACTATCCACATTTTAACAGAGCCGCCTACTGGTGAGTGAGTGTAGTATCTATGACAGTCCAAAGTATCACAGTCTATGGGTGCTTTTCATTACACTCACGTGTTTCCTCGCTTCCCTCACTCACGTCTCTTCCATGCTCTAAGCTCCTCCAGGTGCATTTAAGGGATTGGAAGATCCTCCATGTCTGAGAAGTTTTCTGGATTTATTACATTCATGGCTGCAGTTTCTGGACTTTTTCATCATTCACTGCCACAGTTTCTGGACTCTTGTTTCAAGTTTGCAGGTTTACTCTTCCCTGTGTGTCCATTACAATGTGAGTACTCAGTTATTATTCTGTTGTTGTAATTAGCGTTGCAGTGGTGGTGGTGTTATTATACTGTCATGTATATTAACAGCGTTTGAGTCTCTGTAATCATTTGACAGTCACGTCACTTCAGTTTACTATTGCGAACGTTCATTACTGCTATTCATATTAATGTATATGATCCCTGACAATGTTATTCATGTTTATTGGTGATTTATCACTGTGCTGTCGGGATGCTATTTGTTTATGTTGCAGTGTTGTGAGAGTGTTGATGTGTCTGTTAAAGGACTGTCACACATTTCTTTAGCTCTCTCTGTGCATTGTACCAGTAGTAGCAGATATGTGTTTCTAAGCTAAAATGTTGCTCCTTGTTGATACTCCCTTACACTTATGAGGACTCTATTTCTTCATTTATGCATCATTGTACTGTTTATCCTTACAATTTATTATTGCATTATGTATTTCATGCCACACTTTTTTGTTTATCATTATTGCATATGCCTAAGGTCTGTACATGTTTTTGTTTATTCCCTTTCATGTAGTAAACACATCCACAAAGAGTATCCTAAACTACCAGCCATAAATGAGTGGCATGTCAGTGAGTTTATGTGTGTCTTTAACTGGATTAATTGACCTATCTACATCATTCCCGTTCTTACCGGACAATCTTTGGAGAGTGCACCAATATCCCCAGAACTAGCATCTAAGGGTTCATTCAGTCATCATTCCTGAGGTCACCAACACCTCTTTAACACCACATGTGTTGTTTATGTGTCTGTAAACACAACAACAGCCTCAGCAGTGCCTCTCCTCCCACATCAGCGCAAATACGCACCTGTGGTGCCAAACAGGCACAGACGCACAAACAATAGACTTACATCTGAGGAAAACTGCATAAAGACTGTGTTTGGCCCTGCACTGGTGTTACACCTGCAGGAAAACAGGCCCCATTATGCTAAAATAGGCCTGTAAATAAAAGAAGCACTAATTGGACTACTAACACCTGGTCGCGGTCGGGATCTCGTGTTTAGTGACATCAGTTATGGTTCAGGTAATACAGTGTGCTACAGGCGTCGATAAACGCGATGCAGTCGGTGGAGTTTCACTGCAGCTGTCCTCAAGTGTAAGAGAGAGTAATAAGAGAGGAGCAAACAAAAGTGTCAATAAAGAGGCTCAAGGCAATTTTGGAACAGCAGTGGAAAAAAAGAAAATAGGAAATAAAAAAATAGAAATAGAAAATTTGGTCCTTTGTTTAAGAAAAAAATCTAAACATCCAACAATGACTCATTGGCCAAAACTACTGTTGAAACAGAATAGCTGTGCCGCAGTGGAAAAGGAAAACAAGCTTCGTAGAAGCCAATAATGTAAGAACTACTGTTTATCTAATAACTGCAAGTAAT
The DNA here is from genome assembly GCF_963924715.1 of Thunnus thynnus. Taxonomy (NCBI): domain Eukaryota; kingdom Metazoa; phylum Chordata; class Actinopteri; order Scombriformes; family Scombridae; genus Thunnus; species Thunnus thynnus. The sequence goes on from NC_089528.1 coordinate 31,895,780, forward strand.
CATTTTTCCATTCTTAACATAATAAAATTCGATGCTGTAATGTCTTACCCATAATGTAATAAAATTTCTAAACCAAAAACGTAATAACTTTTTGCACATAATGTACTAAGTTATTACATAATAATATAAACATGTAATAACTGGAGCCAATAATGTAATAATATATCACTTTCTTTCAGTTTTATTTGTTGGCTATTAAGTGTCACACTTCCATGATGCCCTTACTGTACAAAACCCCCTGTTGCTGCTACAACTTGGGCTCACCCGTGACATCACTGACAATAGTGGGCGGGGAATACGGACTAGATCCACAAAGAAAACATCCGGACATGTTCAGTCCAGTTGTGTACTGAGTTCTTTCCTCCATCCATGGACTCACTGTTCACCTTTGTTTGACATGTGTGTGCGTTTATGAGCATGTAAGCTGCATTCTGCTCTGTGACATTCTGTGATTGAAAGAGGGTAATATTAGCAGGAGCAGGTGGATGATGCTATGATATGTAGCTTCATGGGTTTGTGCTAGCTCAGGAGGATACAGGGCAGCATTCAGCGTTCGTACAGACCATGAATGTATACAGAGAACTGGATACAAAAAGACTTTTTTCCCACAGACTAACATTGTGAAAGAGACGTCTGTAAATCAGTGGATACATTTTTCTAAGCGTCACAACCCCCACCAAATGACTTGTCTCACTATCAGAATTAAATCCATTCAGTCTGATCACATTTCAAAAGCCTAGAAGAGCCGCATGATTGAATTGTTTTATCCCCATTCAAGTTAGCCGGAGGGCTAAACCGGAAGTAGCCGACTCCGCCAGCAAAAGTCACTAGTGCGCATGCTTTATGGGCCGCACAATGCGGAAGATCTGGGTACTTTCATACCAGGAAGTTGATTTTTTTTTTTTTGCTTCATGCGCCACTGAGCAACTTTCATAGGAATGAACAGGGCCCCGCCTCCAATGCTGTATCCAGTTCTCTTTATACATCCATGGTACAGACTAATCAAGGAAATAATTAATGTGTTATGTTGTTAAATATGTTATATCTGTTGTACATGTGGCGACATTTATGTCTCGTCGCTTTGCGTACACAAGGTTTCAGAAGCATCTGGCTACCCTATATTGTTATAAGCCTTTAGTTAATTATTTCTTATTGATATGTTCATTTATGTTATTGTTACTGCTCTTTATGTCATACTAGCCCGAACATTGTAATATTACTTACATCTACTACTTATTATCTACTTATTTTCATGGCATTTAACACCATTTATTACCATTGATTGTGTAGTGGATGGTTCAACTGGTACATGTCATCCTAGTGTGTTTGGCCACCAGAGGGCATTATTGCTTCATTTTTGTATGCCCTCATGTATATAAAGGGAAGCAGTTTCCTGGAGATTATTATTCATTAAGTTTTTTCCATTGTTTATTTCAGATATACCACACATTGTACATGTTGATGATATTCCACAAACAACCCTTCAGTAAAGTATTCTGACAGTGAGAATGAACACAATCTGTGAAAGCTCTTTCTTCATCGAATAAGTTGCCTAAGCCTTCTGACAGAGGCCAGAAATATCAGGTTGCAGCACACCAGTGACTATTGCACACAATGTCCCCTACACTTACTGTTGGCTCTTTCAATAAGCTGCTCAAAAACAAGCTTAGTTTTAAAGCTAGTGAAGATACTAGTATCATATGAAACTAAAAGATCTAAGGCAGCCACTGGTTGAAACCATGTTTCAACATGTGTCACATGATGGGATAACTTGTCAATCAACGACCATCTAGTGGTCAATTATGTCCACATAATTTCCAAAGAGAATACACGTCTCAAGAATGATCAACAGATATCATTTGCTTCAATGGCTTGTCATGACTGTATTCAAATAACCAGGGATGTAAATAGGGCAAGGATTCTGATTTTAATACATTTTCATGTGACTTGTCAGAGTCAGGTTTGCTATGAGAGAGGTATAGATTTCATATTATATGACATAAGAGTAATTGTCTGTGTTGCAAGAGGCAACAGTAAGGGTGTTAAGGAAGTGTGACAAATATCGGCTCCAGTTATTTTGTATGATTTTGTTAACTCAGCTAAAAATGTAATAACTTATTATGTGCAAAAAATGTTATTACATTATTGGCTGTTCAAAGCCCTCTCTTTCCAGCACGGAGTCAGGGCACCTGCTGACATCTTTTTTATGATCATAAATGTGGACATCTTGTCCAATCTCTGCAAGTTTCTCCCAGCTAACTGATATCTCACCTGAGGTTGTTTCATCTTGAGGTTTTCCAGGAGGGCTGCAGGGTAAGGTTTTAATGAGACCGCTGACTTCACCGGCTGGCCCAACACCTACTGAGGTCACTGCTCTGCATCTGAACATGTACTCTGTGTTAGGAGTCAGGCCGCTCACTGTCACTTCTTCAGCCTTTGGTGCTGGTTTTTGTTGCCATCCGTCCTCTCCACTGACACAGTACTCTACAGAGTAGGAGGTGATGTTCTCTCCTCCAAATCTTGGTGGACAAATCTTCAGTGTCACACTGTTGTGGGTTACATCACCTGCTGTCACTGTTTCAGGCTTTGAAGGCAGCTCAAAGTTCTCACTGACAGAAAAACCATCCTCATAAACGTAGATGCTTGAACCTCTCTGTGTCTCATTTGTTAAACCTACTGTCAGGAACTTTATGTTCTTCTTCTCCTTGTTGGCCTCTGCAAAATCACTGAATAGCTTTGCTTTATGCCTCATTGCATCTGATACTTCTTTTGAGGCGTACCATTGTTCCTTCTCTACATCGTCAGTCTGTGGATATTGTGGTTTGTCTGGTTTAAATGTTTCTTCCAAGTAGTTTGATAAAGCTGAGAGATACGGTTCAGCACTTCCCAGTGAGGTGAAAACAAAACACACAGCATGTTCTGCACAGAGAATTTCTTCATCAAGCACATTTTCAGATGGGACAATCTTGGTGTTTTTCATCATGTTGGTGAAAATTTTTAACCTGCGCATTTCTCTCTCTTTACAGTCCATCCACTCGTTCAGGCTTGTGTTGTTGAAAGGAGAAGAATGTCTCTTCTTCAGGATCTCTGCAAGCACAGCCTCCTCTTCCCCTCCTCCCCGGATTGATGGAAGTTTATTTGCCAAATTTTGTTGGAATTCCAGTTTGTACTCGGAGCAAAATTCTGCAAATATTTTAAGTTTTTTACCAATCTGTGGGAACTGCTGTGCAGTGGTGGTTCTCATTGCATCATTGCACCTCATTTCCAGCTCAGTGAAGTCCTCCAGGACACTCTGAGTTTTCTGCACTAAACTTATACTTATCTGACGGACGAGTTTAGCAGCAGATGAATCTAAACTCACAAGTGGCATCAGCCAGACCTTCATTGGTACAGCATTTTCTCCATTGGTTCCCAGTAATTGTGGTAGGCTTTGGTAGACTTGTATGGCATCCTGAAAGGATGTTGGAGTTTTCTTCAGTAAAAAGTCTCCATGGAATTTGCAGGAGAACTTCTCCACCTTTTCAATGTCCTTGGTTTCCATTTGGACAGAACCTTCCCCCCCTACTGTGATGGTGGGGATTTTCTTGATCATCACCTTCATGTTGCCATGAATGTCTTGATGACTTTCTTCATCAGACACCTCACGGTCAAAGACAAAGAAGGCTTGTGCCCCATAAAGGATACCTGTGACTACATGTGTTGCTATTCCTTTATCAAAGACATACGGATGCTTCACATTGTCTCTTCCAAGATGATTCATTGACAGTTGCTCCATCTTTGTGGTTGCTTGGTACTTCAGTGTTACTCTGGCCTGATGTTTGGATGTTTTACTATCATTCAGGTATTTGGCAGATCCTTCAACCTCTACTAGTCCACTACAGAAACTTGCCTTCAGTGATGCTTCAACATTTAATGCTGAAGATTTATCTGCAATTGATTCAGATGCAACTATGTTAAAACTGTTGTAGCACTGTGGTCTTTCTCGTATATTATTTGTCAGGTCATCTTCATCCCAGAATGTCATGCCTGCAAAAGAAGAAGCAAAAATCAAGATCAGCTTACTTTAATGAATGAATGAATGTTCTGCCATTTCATGTCCCATCTCTTATGGGATTATAAGACACCTTTAACAGACGTACAACAGAGAATTGGTCACTGCTGATCACAAATCAGTCCAGGTGATCTAATAATAAAAACCAAAAATAATTGTTCAAGCCTTACACCTTACTAATACAAGGTTTTATTCCTGAACTCCCATGAATTCACTAAGTCGATGATTTAAAGGTCTCTTTTTCAAACAACCATCTCAGATGATGTGAGTCTCTCATATCCAGCAACTCACTTGTATCCTTTATAACACTGAACAAAAGACAAAAGATCATCATTTTCTATTTCTCGCAGATCACACACTGGACAAAATCAACTGTTTTCTTCCACAGCAGTGTACCGACCCATTTCAATGTTCAGAATCTTTTGGTTGTTGTCTAGTTGTGATGCATTTAGTATTTCTACATGTGAATTCTTACCAGGGATGAGTGAGTCTTTGCGGCAGTCATACAGCATCCCGAGGCTGAAAGGCCGGCCGAGCGCCGCCACCTCCATCGTCCCCGTGGCGTCAGCGTCCATTGCTCAGTGTGAACTGGATAAAATGGACAACAGTTCGTTAGTTCTCCCTGTTGTCTGTCACCTTGTAATGTGGCTGCAACACAGAGGAACTGCAGAATCTATCAACACTAAATAAAATAATAACCACAGACATACACTAATAGGATAAATATTCTGTGAAATATCACAGATACAGAGGGTCTTAGGACTTTCTAAGATTTATAAAAATCCACAGAGACACTGTGGAATGGTAGGCTTCCTAAATGGGTCAGTAATAACACAAGGGAAAGAAAATGGAAGGAAGCTGTTTGTTGCAGAAAACAGAGGAAATGTAATCAGCTCAATGTGTGTAAACTGAAATTCAGACTAGCTGACCGTCACTTTTTGTGTTCCTTGTGCCTTTACGTTCCTGCATTAGTGCTCATGTTGAGCAGATAAAATGTTCTGAATCTAATATCTCAAAAACTATTAAATTACTTGTAATGAAATTTTGTGCAGAAGTCCGTGTTCCCCAGAGGATGATCCTGAATCCCCTGACTTTTCCTCTAGTACCAAGTTTTCACTTATTCTGTGAAATATCTTAACAACTGTTGGATGGGTTGTCAAGAAATTAGTTTCACACATTCATGTTCCCCTCAGGATGAATTGTAATAACTTTGATCCCCTGACTTTTCATCTAGTGCCATCATCTGGAAAAAAAAATTTCAATGTGTCGAATACTTTGGTTTATGACCAATTACCCACAAAACTAATGACATTTACACCAGCAGTGGTGGAAAGTTACTAAGGAACAAGGTGACATCATCAAATGTCTTGTTTTGTCCAACAAACAGTCCAAAACCCAAAGATATTCAGCACTAATGCACCAACACAACCCACCTGGTGGAAAGTGTTATTTCTTTTCAAATAAACCTTTTGTAAAATAAATACATAACAAACAACACTCATGAACATGTAAATCATTATCATGGGGGAGGAAATGCTGCAGCAGCTTCCTGTTTGTTTCCTTCTCTAAACGGCTCTTCTAGAAACATCGTCCAGTCAGTGCAGCAGTGCAGCCAGTTGCTGACTCAAGATATTCACACGACCACATAAATTTAGCCAATCAGCTTCCTCCAATCTGATTCAAAAAGGGTGATTCTTTAATTGCCCCAAGCAGAGTCAACAAGCAGTAAACTCTTACTGTTATTGATGATGACAAACACTGCAAAACTCAGATCTTCAGTCACCTGATTCAATAAAATCTCTCCTCTAAAATCCATCAGAGAGGAGAACGTTGGTGGAGAAACTAACTCTCTGTCTTAAAAGGTTTCTAACTGGTACAGCAGAAAGGCTTGGCTGGCTGGATGCAGTCATGTAAACGTCTTATTTTGCTTTCTGTGCTGACTTTTTAAAATGGGGGAACAGAAACAACATGAATTAGAGACATGAAAAAGTTATCTGAGATGATTAAACATGAGAGTAATGATCAGAGAACATTACTATTATTATTATTATTATTATTATAGGCTAATTATTATTATTAGGGCCTGAGCCCAAAGGGCGAAGACCTTATTGTTTTTAGGGCCTGAGCCCAAAGGGCGAAGACCCTATTGTTTTTTTTTCGTGTGTTTGTTTCTTTCTTCTTTCTTGTTACGCCACTTTAACTCTAAATTTGACCCCCTAAACATGCTCAAAAACTCACCAAATTTGGCACGCACGTCAGGTCTGGTGAAAAATTTGACAAAATGTAAAAATTATCCCCAAAGTGCCAAAATGTGCTCGAGAGCGCCACCTATGTATCTAAAACGGCCGCCACGGCCCGTAGGAATGTCGTAGAGAGATCGAACCAAAACTCAATTATTTGTCTCATCAAGACCTACAAATCATATGCTGACACCCCTGACCTAAATCCAACAGGAAGTCCGCAATATCAATTTCAAAATACGATTTTTTGCCAATTTTGGACCTTGAATAAACGCTATCTCCTCCTAGGGCGTTAATGGTATCGGCTTCAAACTTCAATACATGACTTATCACACTGTGTTGAGCATAAGTTATTAAAAACTTTGTAATAACTCGAACGGTTTAGATTTAGTAAGCCCTGAAAGTTGGAGTGCGACATTACACCTTACAATGTAAACCAATGGGGAGGCAATCTCTGGGCATGGACTTTGTGCCAAACTGGGGCATCTGGCATCTAAACTATAAGTCCGACCACTTTCAAACCTGTATCAATGGATTCGCGACAAAAATTCCTACAAAAAATGTGATTTTTATGTAGGATTTGGCCAAAGTTATGGGATTTATGAGGATATTTCACAAGAAGATCACTTTGAAATCATTCCTTCCAACTGAGAGGGAGAGAGAGAATGGGAGGGGGGGGATGGGTAAAGTAAACATCTACTGCCTGTGACAGAAGCCCTTGGACTGCACCACACTCCACTTACTTAATGCTTCTACATATCTGACAGCAGTGTTCAATCCTTACTTCTTTTCAAGGAGTACATGTGCTCCTAAATGAAAGAAATTAGGAGCATATATATAACTTTAGGAGCACACTGAAAAATGTTCAAGTAACAATTTCTTAAAGAAAACAATTCATTACATACATATTTACAATTTATCACATACATATTTAAACTCTCTGTGTGTGTGTGTGTGTGTGTATGTAAATCACAATTTGTTGTTTTTAGGGGTGCTTGATTATGGCAAAAATTATAATCACGATCATTTTTGTTCAATATTGAGATCATGATTATTTAACATGATTACTTTTTGACTGTCATCCTCTCCAATTGCTGTTGTTCATATATGCACATATTTTTTCCCACTTGGCTGAGGAGACTATTACACATGTAATCATATATTGTACTAATGATCAAGAAAGACTATAGCTTATATGAGGGAAAAACTCAGGAAGAGGGTGGCAGTAATGCACCTAATATGCTGGTTGCCAACCATTGTTATAAACCAAAAAGGGGAGGGTAAAATATTTTTCCTCACAGAGTGGTACATCCTGTCAGCCGAGGGATTTCCTATCTGTGCAGCTGAACACAGTAGTTCTCTACGGACTGTTTCACCGTGATGGTCACGGTGTTTTTCTGCAGGTTTCACTTCACTCAGCTGGCCGACAGACCCGCTGATTCTCTCCGCTTTAACCTGAATAACAAATCGGGACTCGGTGCTCCGTTTGGATCTAAACAGAGAGCCGGAGTTAGCTGAGAGGCTAGCAGAGGCTAACTGGTTGTGCTTCTTTCGGTCATGCTGCAGTTAACGCTCCGCTGCCCTTACATGCGTCGCCACTTCCTGTATCCGTCGATTCAACTTTCAATCCCTCTAGAATTCATTTGTTAACTTTGTTGATTTTGCTAAGTTTAATAAACAATGTTATATCTTTAAAGAGAAGTTCTTTTGTCATTATTTTGTGTAACATATTGTGAAAAGTGGCTGATTGAAGGAGTCAGAGCTTGAATTCAACCCTTCTTTGTTTACCCTTGAATGTTGATATCTCTCAGATATTAACATTCTAGGTGAACTCCCATTTATGAGTCTACCTTGTTCAGTTATTGGTCCCGGTTTCCGGGTGGTGCTCCGTATTTGTTAGTTCATATTAATAATTCTATTAATTGTTATAATTAGTTAATAATCTTTGATAATTGATAATTATTGCAAATAATCAACTGTGTTCCTCACAGATCCTACAGTTGGTGCCCGAATTATTGATTAAGGTTAACAATATTTTGATTTCATAATTCATAATTATCTGTGATAAACAGAGGGGTGGGCTCACAGAGAGAAACTGGTTAGTATTATGTGTCAAAAGACTCTCACACTGATCATCTCCAAACGTTTTCTTGGTTCCCAGAGGCTTAGCTGACTGCGCCGCGGCCCCATGTGCCCAAGGGCGCGAAGGCCCGTTCAACGCTGCTTGCAGCTTTAATTATTATTATTATTGTTATTATTATTATTATCACATTTAATAACTTACAGATCACCAAGTACTGAACATTATTCTACCAGTCAAAAGTTTGACTTCAGCTACTTGAAATCTAGTTTTTTATCATATTCTTAACATATATTTTCTCCCAAATTCCCTGTTTTCCATAATACATTTTTTGAATTCTGCTTTTTATGATTGAAGCACATTTTGTCATCAGAAAGATTGTCTAATCATGTGATAGATGAAAAAAAATGTTAATAATTCAATAAGAAAGTATTCAGAATGTAATCATACATTGAATGAAATGAATATATATCAATGAATTTGTAATGATGCAACACAAACTTGCACTATTTCTTAATTAAAAAAGTGCTTCAACATACAGTCAGACATCAGCATGAAGAAGTGAAACAGATATGTGAGCATTATGATCTGAAGTAATCCTTCACATGTTTGTGAGTGATCACACTGTGCACCATAAAAAATAATAATCACAAAATAACATTAATAAAACAGGCTCATAGTGAAGAGATGTGAACTGATTTGCTCGTCCTCCCAAAGTCAGAGTGAAGCCACAAACCAGCTGTAAGGACGGCAGGGCGAACTGGGAAAATCAAATATAATCCCAGTCAGGCCGCTTTCTAAGCGGGGGGGGGGGGGTCTGGGGCTCCCCTACTAGGAACCTAAATGAACCTCAAATAAAACCAAAGGTACATATCATTAAGGAGGGAGACGACACTACTACTACCAATGCTGCTCTCTCCACCTTCAAAAGGAAAAACAGCAAGAGCACGCCATATTTTTAAAGTACCATTATACAGTGGAAACCGCTTATATTGATCAGTGATCGACCGTTTACATGGATCAGAAAGCTCGGGACAGAATCATTCCTATACAAATGCTGTTTAAATAATTTGCTTATAATAATCAATAGTCTGCTTACAGTGTTCATTTTGGGTCTTTTCATACACGAAAACATTTAGAAAAAAACATTTTAAACTACAGTAATTCTACTTTCTTTTACCTCACTCCCATAGCTCACGTATGATGTCCATGTACTTGTACATGTACTTATAGGGTAAGTAGTCTGTACTTATGGAGCAACACATACGTTGTGGTTTATGTGTAATTAAAGAATAAAATCATTTTTCATAACTTCCTGCGTACCTTATTATTGTGTAATTAAAGATATACTATATTATTACATTACTGTATTGTTATTTTTTCATCCATGGATGACAATACAACCCTTTCATAGCTGTGCACTGGAGAGAGGTAAGTTTGCCTGTTATGAGCTGCTGCAGTGCTGGACCAACATGGCTGCTAGGAGCTAACTTTAGACCCATTTCTTGACTTTTTCTATTCAAATTCATACAAAGAAGTAGAAGACATAAGCATAATAAATCTGGAGTGTGGATGAAGCCTGCCTGTCAAACACACATACATTAAAAATGATTTTCATAACTGCAATGAGCAAAAACATTTGATTTTAGTGCACATATACACATGTAACATACTGATTCACACGAGGAAGTTACAGGAAGTTACACTTTAACTTTTTTTACTCCCTTGTTTCTCGTTGTCTTGTTTTCTTCCGCTGTATCTACATTTAAGTACAAGTAAGAACTGGTAGATATTTTATATGTACGGATTCATACGAGGAAGTTACACCGTAAATTCCTGTGTGTGTGTGGGGTGGGGGGGGGGGGCACCGCCCATAAAAACGCAGTAAAGACTCAGCAAAGTTTCAGTTTAGACGCTGTGAAAAAACACTTTGGTGCTTTGCTTAAATCTTATAATGGTGGGAAAACCCTGTTTTTTGTAACTTGCATTTATCTTTTAGTAAATTCCACGATATTCCGCGTTTTACATTTTCTTTCTATGATTCCGTCCTTGTTTTCCACTAAGCAGAAATCATCGGGCCCTACTGTCACAGTATGAACTTATAGATAGATGGATAGATAAAGTACTAAACTAGTAAAAAACTAGAATACAGACTAGAGATATAACATAACTAGAATATTAATATAGTTTATTCTGTAGACTGAAAGTGTTTGGATATGACACAGCCCCACCCATAAACATTTTCACCAGCTGCCACTGATAAACAACCAATACATTTCACTTAAATATGAAGCCTTTTCTTAAATTAAAGGTCAATTATATAATTAAGATTGATTACAGAACTCTGTTTGAGTACAATTATCAATTACAATTATCCAACTGAAGTCATCAAATCGTATGAATGTTGATCATGTTTAAGTTTTCTCCTCATTTTACTTTCACTTTATTAAGATCATGTTGAGCTGAATGAGTTTAGAGGTCCTGCAGCACTAATCTGGAAAAACAACAACAAAGTGTAGCCTACTTACAGCAGAAAGGTTTGTGATGATCTGACAGCGTTTTGTGGTTCAAGTCTCCATATTCTCTCCGACAAACTTCACATGCTCTGTGATATTAAGGAAGTAGAGGTAGGTAGTAGATGAGGACGTAGCTGCTGGAGAGAACTGGAGTGATTTCCCAGAAATGATGTCATCAGTATGACGTTTCAGCTCCAGCCGGCGGGCACTTCTTCAGACAAACATGTTGGAGGCTTCAGAGGTGACAAATGAGTTTCAGCTTCTCTCTCTAACTCTCCTTTTTCATCCATGACAAAACTTTTAATGTCACTTTTCATGTGAACAGCCGAGTGCAGATCCCATCCCCCTCACAGGGACAACACGCCATAAATACGGAGGATTGAAACCGCCAAAAATGAAAAATAAATAAATAAATGACTCAATACATAAATTAATCAATATGCCATTAAATTTACCAAAAATAATATTAAAAATAAATGTAGGCATTGATAAAATGTGACATCAATTTATATTTATATTTTAATTTGCTTCTGTATTTATTTACCTTTGTATTAATTTCCCTATTTATTTACTTTCCCTTTTAATTTTCAATTTTATTTATTGAATTATTCATTTTTAAATATTTATTTACTCATGTATTTATTTCTGTATTTATTTCCCTTTGTATTTTGCCCCTATTTATTTTCCTAAACTTTTTTATTTCTATATTTTATTTTCATTTTTCTTTATGCATTTCTGCTTCAAAGTGTCTTCAAAGGGGGTCAACTTTGGGGTCAACTTTTCACCTATTGGTTGATCAACATCGGAGTAAATAGATCAACTATACATACCTGCTCCCACACTCGTGTCCAGGTTCACTACAGAAACGGCTACTTCCAGTCAGGAGATCACTAGAGAACTTTGATTTTAACCTTCGGTAAGAACGGACTCTGCAATCAGACCTGAAATTCACTAAGATTTGCTAGAAAATTAAAAAGTATTTTGCTTTTTCAGCACAAGGGTGCAGCCATCTTTGAACAGACTAGATGGTTCGTCTCTGTTGTTCACCAGTAAGAGTTGTTGGTAAAGATGGATAGTGAAGAGCACAAAGGAAAATGACAAAAGAACAAAAGCAACTAATTTAAAACCATAAACCTTGTTCATCTGTACACGTGTTGTGTTAGTGAGGCATCACTGTCTTGAGGTAACACCAACACCAACACGCCCCCCAGCTGCTGTCAATCAAACACAACACTGAGACAAAAAGGAGCATTTCTTTTATTTTTCCAAAGACCTTTTTTCTTAATTTCAATAATTCAAAACTATAAACAATACATTAAAAAAATGCATATTTTGTATATGTTTTACATTATTTTTGACTGCAGAGAGAGATGATTAAATGGGATTTCAGTTGGACTTTAAACAGTTTGTAACAACCTGTAGTGCTGCTGAAGGTTAACTAGAGCCTCCACTAGAGGGAACTCTTGATGTTGAATATCAGTACTCAGATCTGCACTGAGCTGAGATACACTGATTATGATGTTCAGCATTAGTACTATGTGTCTGCTGGGAAATTTCTTGTACTGATGAATCGTTTGTTTTTAATGATGTTGAGATTATTGATGGTTTACTCTTTAGTTGAGGAACAGTTTTGTTTTTTCTGTTGTTGTTTTGTTATTCTAATACAGATGTTTTACTGTGTCGCTTTTCAAAGTGTAATGTTTTAATTCACCACAAAACCAACAACTTTTATCTTTTACTTCAGGACCTTGTGCATCACTGGTGGCCTCCGCCCAGCAACTACAGATGGAAATGAGCTTTTAGCTACATCTGGTACAATAAATGTCACTGTTAAATACACAATAAAATAAAAGTATCCACAGTACTACTGTACAAAGCTTATACTCTGATACAGGTGCAGATCAGTACTGAAAAATACAAACATTCACAGTTGTAAAGGTGAATATTCACATCATTAAGTATCAGTGCATGTATCAAACACAGGACACAGTTCTCACAGCAGCCACATCTGCACAGACTCATTCAAAAATCACACAGTCAACAAGTGAAAGAACAACCAATAAATGTAAAACTGGAGAAATTACAAATGATTCATGTTTGTATCCACATGTATGACATTCACTTTGAGCACTGACATTGCTGCCTTCACTTGTTGGCTTCATTCAGCTCGTTCACTGTTCACTTCTGTATCAACCAGTCCTCCAAATTAAACCAGCAGATGTGTGGTTTGACCATGTGACTCCAGAACGACACATAGGAGCCTTTTCTAATCTGGCGTCCGATATAATATAATGTCAATATAATCAAATACACAACACAGCTGTTGTCATTGTTTTGTCAGACGTTGTTGCATCATAAAATAATGATTTTAGCACCACAGTTCAGCAGCTTGGGAATGCTGGTTAACAGGTAGTATTACTGCAAACCTCCCAAATGTATTTTTACCACCCAGTCAAATAAAAACTAACTGAACTGGCTGGAAAATCTCCCAATCTGACACCAGTGGACCTAACAGACTATAAGAAAATAAACTGGACATCCAAAACCTTGAATGCCTGAAATAATTCCTCTACTTCATTATTCTCTTAAATATAATCATTGTTATAACAGCACTGTATTCACTGTCAGTGTGTAATGTGTTGGTTGTGGCTCGTAGTGATGAACCTACAGAGAATTATCAGTGACTCTGCAGCTCCTCTCGGCTTTACGGAGCTTTATAGTGAGTTTCAGCTCATTGTTTATCTGTCCAGCTGCAACTTTACTGTTTTGGTTCACTCTCAGCGCTCTCATAGCGTCGTTTTGGGCTGCAGCACGCAGCTGTTTTCAGAGAAAAAGCTGTAAAAAGCCGCTGTACACTACCTGCTCAGCACCAAACAGCAAACAGACACAGTTAGCTGTAGACTAGCTGCTGAACATAGTGGAGCATTTAGCAGCTAAAGAGCCAGATATTTCCCTCAGGAGTTGGTAGAGAGTAAAAACAGAGCTAAAAGAGAGTGAATATTGGACTTACATTCACCAGGTGGACAGAAAAACGACTCCACATGAATGATAATGTTGCTCCGTAACTGCTGGATGTGGAAATAAGCAACTGTTTGCTAACAAGTTCAACATATCAACTTAAAAGCTGATGATGTGTCAGTGTTGGTCACTACTTGTTTCTGATGAGAACTAGTGGACAAAAGCAAATTAATACAGGTTTAATTCAAAGTTAATGATCTTACTGACACCAGATAATTACTTGTGCACACAACATATTATTTTATTTTAACAAGATTTTAAAAACATCAGCTTTTGGACTTTGAAAAACCTGTAATATAGAGTATTTATGTCATTGTGTTGTGTACGCTGAGAAGCAGTTGACTTTTGTGTTGATCCTTCTGTTGTGACCTCTGACCCTCAGGAGACCCCAACCCCTCCACACACAGAGATCAATGGAGGATGACAGAATAACCATTAGCGTGTTAATCCTACAGCGGTTTGATGTCGATCAGCAAACAAATCCTCACCACTCAGTCGCTAATTTGACCCTCATTGTTTCAAACATCTCCGCTGCATGTGACACAGATTATGTGGCATTCAGGTGACGATGGGATAAACGGTCTCCGCTCGCTGCTCATCTTGCAGGGCAGACCCGGGAAGGAGAGGAACAACGGTGGGATTCTGGCCGTCAGCGGTGACAAAAGCTCCGTTGTTTGAAGCTCCAACATGCTGATTCACTGGAGTGACGGCGGGTCAGCTGACAGAGGGAGCGCTTGTTTAACAACACACACTCCGTCCCAACAGGGTCCTCCGTAACTCGAGTACAAGACAGAGGACAACCAACACACACACACACACACACACACACACACTTACACAATGTGGAAGAGTTTATGTCAAGACACACTGTTGTACCATTGTGGTTCAGACACAATGCACAGACTGTCCTCAGTATGTGTGTGTGTGTGTGTGTGTGTTATACAACTTGTTTGATTGACCATACTACTACAACCACAGACATTACTCGGCTCTGATTGGCTGGGAGGTGTCTGTTGAGAGTTGTGAAGGCGTCAGTAAAAGTCAAAGTCTAATGAACACTGACACATGTTTTTCTTGCCATGTCCTTGTCATTTTTTTCTTCTTGTATTTAAACTACTTCTTGTATTTGAGATGAAAGGATCATTCTGGACATTTTCTATAGTTTTCTTCATGTTTGGATCCAAACCAACAATGAACTGATCTACTAACCAGTATTGTGTGTGTATCAAAGCCTGATATATCTTATTAAAAACACATCAGTGAGCCACACCGCTGCATTGGGTCACATGTCCCTTCATCATGTTTAGAAACAGCTCCAAAGACTAATAACAGTGATCATGTTTTCAGTCTCCAGAGAGTAGTTCTGTGTAAGGCAGACGATCTGGAGTCATCACAAGGAGGACGTAGAGGTAACTTTGCAAACGAAGCGTTCAGAGCAAATATAAATTACAGAAAACCACAAACAGCAAGATATGTCCTTTTTCAACATGTTGTCTTATTGAGATCATGATTCCAAAGAGAGATTTGTGTTAAAGAAGGTTTATAGCTTCACTAGCTTGTTGTGCTACATATCACAACCTCCTAACTTTGTACTACAGTATAAATTTCTCAAAGAGCTTCATTAAAAAGTCCAGAAGTTGTGATATGTAGCACAACAAGCTAGTGAAGCTGTAAACAGAACCGTGTTCCTGCACATGCTCAGTAGCGTCTGCCTTACACAGAACTACTCTCTGGAGACTGAAAACATGATGCTGTTATTAGTCTTTGGAGCCGTTTCTAAACAAACTAACATGACCAAACTCTTCATGATGAAGGAACATGTCACCCAGTGCAGCAGTGTGACTCACTGACATGTTTTAATCAGATATATCAGCTTTGATACACACACAATACTTGTTAGCAGATCAGTTCATTGTTGGTTTGGATCCAAACATGAGATTTGTTGACAAGAAGAAGAATATAGAAAATCACCAGAATTATCCTTTAATATGCTTCTGTCGTCCATATTAGTCAAATCAAGTCAATATCTGTCAAAGTTACTGTCTTTTACAGCAGATAGGTTATTATTTTGAGATGCTGCAGAGTTACATGCTGGTAGTTGACTGAAGTGCGCTGCTATCAACAATAATCAGCAGGGCAACATAGTTTGTCTGCTTTCCAAAACTGTTGTATTGTATTGTATCTAATGGGACCATGTACAGTAGTATGAAACATAAATGTTGACATTTGATATACTGCACCAGATTTAGCTTCAAGCTAATTTTCATCTGCAGTCCTTTACAATTAAAACATATAACAGCACAACAACAAACAGTACAAAGCAAAAAACACACAGCACATATTATACAAAATACAAAATACAAAGCTACACACAATAGCACATCACACACACAACCAAAAATCAACAATGCAAACTTGTCAAATCAAAAGCAAGACCACTTGCGTTAACGAGTAGACCATTGATGAAATCCAGCAGACCTTTCAATTTGGCCTTGAATGTATTGATGGAACTACAGTTCTTCACATCATCGGGTAGGGTACTCCACTGAGTTGTGGCTTCCACACAGAAAGCTGACTGCCCAAATGCAGAAGAAATGGTACAATCTTGTATAGAGGATATTCTGGAGGATCTAATAGAAAATAATGATGTTTTATGATGTGACAATGCTGTGGTTGTTCAGGTCTGGTTAGGTTTAAAAAACTGTCCCGACTTGCGGGCAAGGTCCACTGTTGGGTTAAAGCCTCCATCCATCCTCTATCGTGACAGATCGATGGATGACAGTTGGAAAGACACCGGATCCAAAAACTGCTCTTTGATGATAAAAAATCAGGAGTCAGAGGTCCAAGCAGCAAAGTGTTCTTTAATGCCGGCAAAAAAGGAGAGCAATCAGTGCATACAAGATGTACCAGGTCGCTCTGAAGGTTCTGGTCTTCAGGGCGTAGGTTTTTATATCCTTGGGTCTGCATAGGTCACACCTATTGTCCATCCTCTTTACCTTTGGCTAATTACACCATTATATTTTATCTTCGTCACTCATTGTTGGTCAAAACTCTTCAAGATAGGTTTTGAGCTGAACTGGATATGTACTGGCATATTCAGTTCTATCTAGTTATGTCCATTTTTTTTATATAATTATTAGGGATCATTTTACACCATTATTGCCAAGTTGTCTCCTGGCCTTTATTTTTTATAAGTTATTCTTGCCACTTTACACCCTTATTTCTTGATCTTCTCCAGAGTGTATTTTTTAAAAAAGGTGAAGACTTTAATGCAGACCCAAGCAAAGTGACATGTAATACAAACACACTCAAATTTATCTAGTGTATGATTATGATTCTTTTACCGTACTTCTATACTTATATCATGATTAAATGTGATTTATGAGATTACAGATACATCATCAATAAGACTTAAACACACTATTACTTACAGTGTTTATGAATCACCCTGCATAGTTTAATATTGTCTGTTAGCACACCATGACTCTCAATGAAAATACATCACACCTCCTCCTCTGAATGAGGAAATCTGTCCACATATATGTGCGTCATCTGAAGTGCACCACTGCTCCACCTCACAGTTACTACGACCGCTAGATGATCTGTCACGCAAACTAACTATAGGTCGTTCTTGGGTAAAGCATCAGAAGGTGTCCAGGCTAGCAGTTTCCACCTGCTTCCAGTCTTTGTGCTAAGCTAGGCTAAACACGTCCTGCCTTATGTCTTTGCTGGATGCACAAAGATTAAACTGGTATTGAAAATGGACAGCCTGGTGTTGTTAAAACATGTTTCCCAACATTTCCTTTAATTTCCCATCCACAGTTGGCAGTTTTCTCAGGTGTTGATTTTGAGCCCCTGATCGTTACCATCACAGACTGAGCCCTGAGCCCTCAGACGCTGCGTGTCAAACATGCGGCGAGCAGGATTTATCCGTCCATCTGCATCATAACCTGCTGCAGTGTGTGAACTGAGCCTCAACGCTGCCGTCTGACACTGTAATGTGATTACTGCAGATGTCATGTTAGTTTTCATCCCGATCTGGACAACATGCTCATAATTAATCTTGGCATAAATCTGGACTTTGGCAGCCTGAGCCTGTAACACATGTTGCAACACACACACACACACACACACACACACACACACACACACACACACAGCATGCAGCTCAGACACTCGTCATAAGCAGTAATGTGCCCAGTCTGGATCTTACGTCCATCACACAACATCATATTTACTGAGAACATGAAAACTTGTTCTTACTGCAGGAAATACAAGATAAAATAAAATACAAAATAGAAGAAAAATGAAAAAATAGACTAAATTAAACTCCTTTTACCATTTTAGCAAGATGAATACTATGATTGTTGTGTTTTATCTTTGGAACTTACAGTCCCTCACTTTTTTTTTAAATGGATGTTTTTCTGTCTTGTTTTTGTTGGTATTATTTCTGTTTCTTAGCTATTTTATTGTTTATTTATATAAACATAAATCTTGTTACTATTGTGTTTGTTTGATGCTTTTAAAGGTGCAGTGTGTAGAATTTAGTGGCATCTAGCGGAACAGATTTGGCAGAAATGGAATATTATATTCATAAATATGTTTTAATTAGTGTATAATCACCTGAAAATAAGATTTGTTGTGTTTTCCGTTAGCTTAGAATGAACTCTTTATATCTACAGAGGGAGCGAGACCTCTTTCAGGGAGCCAACCATGTTTCTACAGTAGCCCAGAACGGACAAACCAAACACTGGCTCTAAAGAGGACCTTTCACATTTTTCGTGAGTTTCACGGCCACCGTATGTTTCTTCTTTACACTTATTCACACTGGCCCTTTAATATGAAGCACTTAATGTGCTGTATGAATAAATCTTTGAATTTTTACTTGCTTAATTGTTGCTGCTCTTCATGACCATATGTGTCAAAATATGATTATAACCAGTATTGTTAAATTGTGTTTTGTTGCTGTGTGTGACTACATGTACCAAATAGTTGGTTTTGTTGCTGTATTATTGCATTAATGCTATTTCTTGTTTCTCCGTATGGTTTGCTAACTGTCTTGAGGTTGTTTTATTTTGTTGTCTTTATAACGTTTTATTGTTTGCTGTTAGTTCTACTTTTCACACCTGAAGTTTTCAGGTGTCTTAAACCAACAGTCAGGAGCCCAAATGAACATTAAAGCTGTTTTCCTTTCTGTAATCATTCCTCCTGTTCATACTGACCATTAGAAGATCCCTTCATAATGACGTTACAATGGAAGTGATGGAGGACAAAATCCACAGTCCTCCTTCTGTGCTTAAATGTATTTAAAAGTTTATCTGAAGCTAATATGAAGCTTCAGCGTCCAAATGAGTCAAATCAAGTAGATATCTTTCAACGTTACAGTCTTTTTAGTTCCAAAGTCCCTCTTTTTTCCAAAAACTGAAAACAGATTTGTGTATCAGAACTTTGTTTTTTCTTCTTTCCTCTCCCATTAATCATCTCACGACCCCTCAGATTTATCTGCTGACCCTTTGGAGGGGCCCGACCCCTAGGTTGGGAACCACTGGACTAAACTAGCTAACTGTATATAAAGTAGTGTAAACTAGCTCCACCTCCAGCAGCTACAACAGTAACATGCTGCTCTAACACTGATGCTTCACTATTAATAATCTAATGATGTCATATATAATAATATATCAGTCAGAGGGACCAAACCACTACTTTTACTGCAATACTTTAACTACATCAAGCTCATAATACTTATGTACTTTTACTGCAATACTTTAACTACATCAAGCTCATAATACTTATGTACTTTTACTGCAATACTTTAACTACATCAAGCTCATAATACTTATGTACTTTTACTGCAATACTTTAACTACATCAAGCTCATAATACTTATGTACTTGTACTGTAGTAGGATTTTTTATGCAGGACTTTTACTTGTAGTGGAGTATTTTTACATCGCTGCATTGGTACTTTTACTGCAGTAAAGGATCTGAAAACTGGAACTGAAATTGTGGTCACCATGTTAAAAAGAAGAGTTTCAAAGGACACAGTGATAAAACCAACTTCTCAAAGCCTCATAACACTGTAAAATGCTCCCTTAAAAATTCTTATTTATTACATTCAGAAAGAGTAAACAGCTACAACTAATTCAGTCTTGTGTCTGTGTGTTCAGTACGGAGCTAAAGTAGTTAGCCTAGCTTAAAGACTGGAAGCAGGGAGAAAGCCTGGCTCTGTCCAGAATTAAAAAAAAATACATCAACCAACTAATGCTCACTTGTTTGTTTAATAGAAACTGAAATGTAAAAACCACAGTTTGAGGTTTTAGAGGGAGTCACATGGTGGAACTATAGCATATTCATCATGTGTACCATTGTAGTGTGTTAGCATTCTAACATTTGCTAATTAACACTACAAAACACTAAGTACAGCTGAGGCTGATGGGAATGTCTTTGTTTTTTTAAATTTCTGTTTGTTTATGGATTATGGATAAAAAGTGCAAAATACAAGATAAAAAAAGTACAAAAACAGTGCAAGACAAAGATTTACTGTATATATCATGAAGGCTAGCAGTTTCCCCCTGCTTCCAGTCTTTATGCTAAGCTAGGCTAACCATGTCCTGACTCCATCCCTGTACTTACCTTTGTTTTAGCTTTGTTTCATCAGTAATTTAGAAAGCTTTACTCTGTTTTCTCTGGATGAACTACACCTTCCATCTGTTTGGTAGCGTGAAGTGATTCTCCAGATTTCCCTTCGGTTTACAGTAATGATGTGTTGATGTACTTCATGAGCAGCCAAGTGGGAAAAATGGTTCACATCTGCTTCTTGTTTTAAATTCTAAATATAAAAAGGACAGGGTAACCATCTTGGAATAATGTGTAAATAATGTTCCCAAATCTGAAAAACAGGAGGTTTTCCCGTTCTTCCCATTCTGGCAACATGCTGTGAATTAAGCATAAGAATATGAATTTCTCTCATTAGTACATTTTGATAAGCGGTATGTTACAGCACCTTTTTACCTGTGAACTCACTGTGTCCGGCTGCGTTTCAGCTCGATTCGACTCGACTCTTTCATTCTCTTGAGGTGGCTGATTGCGTGAGAGCAGAGCAGACCTTCCTTTCTGTACTTTAATACGTCGAGCCCGAGACTCAAGGCAAAGTCATTCATTAAACATGACCATCTAAAAATAAAGGCCTCCTCCTTTCACCGGAACTGCTCTCTTTAATCTGGGCCAGAGCTTCGAGTGGTTTGCATCGGCACATGAGAGAGACGACATGAGAGACAAAGAGAGACAGAGGGGATGCTTCACACAAGGGAGGAAGAGGAGGAGGATGTTCTCCTTCATACAGATCTAACACTGGATTTGTATTTCAGGGTGGTTTATTGCCTGACCTCTGACCTTCCTGTCGGCATCTCTTCTAAGGAACCTAAAGGTTTAGTTCCATATTTTGGGAAATAAACCGACTTGCTTTATGATGTTAGATGTAGTAGTCTAAACAGTAGGAATCATATTTTGTCCCTCTGTGGCCAACAGTGTTACATTTAATACTGAAGGAGTGAAAACAAGGCAGATGACATGAGGTGTCAAGAAAAAACAAAACAGTGCAAAGACAAGTGCAAATAATTCCTTTGAATTTATAATAATTTGTAATAACAATAATGCAGTAGATAAAATTAATGATAAGTAATAAATTGATTATGACACACATGGTGACTCATAATCATAAAAAGAACTGCTGTGATCCTACAAGAAAACATAAAGTCACAGTAACAGTTAATTACATCCTGCAGACACACAAGTACTCAGATCATTACATGAAAGTATCAATACATCAATGTAAAAGTACTTACAGTTACAAGTAAAAGTCCTGCATGAAAAATCCTACTACAGTAAAAGTACATAAGTATTATGAGCTTGATGTAGTTAAAGTATTGCAGTAAAAGTACATAAGTATTATGAGCTTGATGTAGTTAAAGTATTGCAGTAAAAGTACATAAGTATTATGAGCTTGATGTAGTTAAAGTATTGCAGTAAAAGTACATAAGTATTATGAGCTTGATGTAGTTAAAGTATTGCAGTAAAAGTACATAAGTATTATGAGCTTGATGTAGTTAAAGTATTGCAGTAAAAGTACATAAGTATTATGAGCTTGATGTAGTTAAAGTATTGCAGTAAAAGTAGTGGTTTGGTCCCTCTGACTGATATATTATTATATATGACATCATTAGATTATTAATAGTGAAGCATCAGTGTTAGAGCAGCATGTTACTGTTGTAGCTGCTGGAGGTGGAGCTAGTTTACACTACTTTATATACAGTTAGCTAGTTTAGTCCAGTGGTTCCCAACCTAGGGGTCGGGCCCCTCCAAAGGGTCAGCAGATAAATCTGAGGGGTGGTGAGATGATTAATGGGAGAGGAAAGAAGAAAAAACAAAGTTCTGATACACAAATCTGTTTTCAGTTTTTGGACTTTTTCTCTAATCTTTGATTTTTGCTGAAATATTGGATCATTTGAACATTTATTGAAATGAAAGCATGTGAGAAGTTTAGAGGGAAAAATCACTATTTGGTGGAGCTGTTAACAACTCATAGACATGTGAAATGTGACCCCGACTACACACTGCTTTTTGTAAGACGTCAAAAGCCAAAAAGGTTGGAAACCACTGGTTTCATCTTTAACAATGTGTTGTATTTTAAAAGCTTGTTATATTATCCATTGTGTCAAATCTTCATCTGAAAAGTAACTAAAGCTGTCAAATAAATGTAGTGGAGTAGAAAGTACAATATTTCCCTCTGAAATATAGAAAGTAGCATCACATGGAAATACTCAAGTAAAGTACAAGTAAATGTACTTAGTTACTTTCCATCAGTGGCTTTTGAATCTCATATTTTCATCCTGATGTTTTTCTACCTTCCTTATTTACTTACATCAAGTTTTAATGTCTCATATTTTTAAAACCCTCTTCCTCTCCTGCTTTCTTGTCCTTTATTCTCAGTCTTTCACCTTCCTCTCCTGTTTTAATCCAAAAGTTCTCTCCTTTTCTTTCTCCACCCTCCTCTCCCTCCTTCCTTGGCCTTGTAGGTGAGCTGCATGATTGGGCGTGCAGGTTGGAGGGGGTAGGCTTTGGTAAATCACATGGTACACTTTTTCCAGATCGGTGAGACGCCATTTTAAAGGAAAGTTTGGAATTTGTTGACCTGGGGAGGTGCAGGAGGAGGAGGAGGAAGAGGAAGAGGAGGAGGAAGAAGAAAAGAAAAAGAGAAGGAGGGAGGAGGAGAAGAGAGAGAGAGGGAGAGAAAAAAAAAGAAAAAGAGAGGAGGGATTTACACAGAGAGAAGTTTGACACGAATGCACAACGGCAGGCTGTGCTGGGAATATAATACACAAGCGTGCGGACCAGTGCGGGATAAGTCAGGCAGGGTTTGGCACGGCTGGACTTTGAAGTTTTTTTTTTTTTTAATTTTTGGGGATAACCATCAAAGCTCCGGAGCTGACCATTTCCCTCCACCACTGCAGCAGCAGCAGCAGCAGCAGCAGCGGGCAGCTCATGCATGCATGCACCGCCTGCACGGAGGGATTTTTACGCGGAGTTAGATTTCCACTTTAGTGTCGCCACTGCGGGTCAGCCTGCGCGTTGCACGCCGGGGCAGGGAGCCTCTCTGGCGGGGAACTCCAGCGCGGAGAGTCGGTGACACACGGAGCTTCTTTTCTCGACTCCTGCTCGCTTTCTGTATTATTAGTTCAAACCGGCACCTTTGCCTGTTTTTATTACCCTCTTCCAGACGGAGATTTGGTGGTTATAATTTCCTTATTTGTTGTCAGTTTTCCCTCCTGACAGTTAGTTTGGAGGTTTGTTTGGCTCGTTTGGGGAACTTGGTGTCGTCGTGGAGGGATTTTCTTCACTTGGAGCGGTGACAGCGGGGGTTTAACTGGCGGAATAATCAATATAATCAATAAAAAAACCCCGTCCTGTGTGAGGAGTGTATGTGGCTGACACAGAAGTAGCCCCAACCAGACCCCACCATGCCCGTCAGAAAGAAAGGTAAGCCGCTTTCACCTCACATATTACAACTAGCACGCTAGCAACGGCTAGCCGCTGCCTGCTGGGAGAAACTCAAACTGCAGCCCTCGTACAAAGAAATAAAACACTTAAACAAACACGGACGCACACTAACACGGATATAACTCGACCGGGAGACAGCCATCGCGGCGTATTTCGGCCTCACTGAGCCGTGCCGTGCCGTGCCAGGCAGGTAAAGTGAGTTAAAGTGGGGGCTAGCCGGTTAGCCGCTGCTGCTA
This sequence comes from Thunnus thynnus, assembly GCF_963924715.1. Classification (NCBI taxonomy): domain Eukaryota; kingdom Metazoa; phylum Chordata; class Actinopteri; order Scombriformes; family Scombridae; genus Thunnus; species Thunnus thynnus. Next base: position 31,919,976 of record NC_089528.1, read on the forward strand.
ACCCAAGTTGTATATGGGGCACCTTGTCTGGAGACAACTAAAAATAAACTCTAATATTAATAAAATATTTACCAGCTCGTCAACAGCCACCGCAGCTTCCCTAAAGCAGATTAACTGTAAAGATTTAGAGACATTATTGATATATATTAGTGCCATTAAAACACTTTTATTACTTTTATATAAAAATAGATGAATAAATTGTGTCAGTTGTGCTAAATAGTGAGTTAACAGCAGCCTAATTATACTTGTGTCACTTCTACTCTGTACGTGTCCTTTAAATCTGCAGCTAAAGACTACTTAAAATATCCTCTCCAGTCCACACATGTTTAAGATGTATTGAAAATACTCCACATTGAATAATAATTTGCATAATTTGCAAAAAAAAAAAAGTATAATTATCTCATTCCTTCAGTTCCTTTAAAATGACATCTACTCCTTCTACCTTCATTAAAAATGCCAGAATCTATAAATATGCAAATGTTCATTTCTAAAGTTTTCCTGCTGGACACAAGATGTCTCCTCTCTTCTCTGTAAAGTCTATTCTCAGTGTTTGTGCTCATCACACTTGTGTAAGTTGAACATTGAACCACGATTTGGCTTCCAAACTGGTTGTGATGTCACAAATCCTGCCGGTAGGTTCACGCCTTTTTAAACACAGATTTACAATGAGCTCAGAGAAACTTTCCACTTTCCAGCAGACGAATGTGAAAACAACATTATTCTGCACAGAGAAGAAGAAGAAGAAGAAGGAAAAACCAGAAGAAGACTTTTAATAAAATATTCACAAGCTCTTCAACAGTCACCACAGCTTTCCTAAAGTAGGTTAACTGTAAAAACAATAGAAAGAATATTGTTATATACTAGTGCCATTAAATAAACCTCTACACTTTCACTTTCATTTAAAAAACAGATTCATGAATTGTGGCCACGATATTATCCCGAAAATCATCAAAACATGCTTAAAAATCTGAAAATGGCACCAAAAACTTTACATTTAGTGAAGAAACATATTTTTATTGCATCACAGGAAGGACAAACGTCCTTTTATAGTGAAAAAACAATCTTAATTAACATAATCATAAATGATAAGATCCACCTGCATAAATAACAGATAAATAAATAAATAAATAACAACATTGTGTGAGTCTGCTCTTTATTACATGATCATTTCTGTATTTTTTTACATCAGGTTTTATTTTTCACTTCTCGACCGTGATGTCAAATGTTACGTAACATATATATAAATAACCTTTAGGCTGAAGAAACACAGGAATTTATCCTTTAACAAAAATAAAGTCCAACTAGCATAAAGTCAAACTGTTCTACTTTGGACCTGTTGTAGTAAAATAAATCAGGATCTTCTTCTAGTCACCATTATCCCGATTAATGGAAATTCACTACGATCAATTTTATCGTCTGTGTTTTTAATCCTGATCCGCGATAACATCGTATATCGCGTCATCGTTAGTGTCAGTGGTGACTAAATAGTGACTCAGTAGCAGCCTTCTGCTCTGTAAACAGTTATTTAATCACTTCGTCTGTAAAATGAAACACAAATAATGAAAAATAATCCGTCACAGCTTCCCAGAGTCAGAACTGACGCGTCTTCTTCCTGCTTCTGTTCAACCAAAGCAAACAGAAATCAGACTCAACTGTTCAAATACTTCAATGTGTTTAAATACATAACGTCACTTCACTTATCTGTTAATTTGCCGTCCTGCACTGATGAGTCCACAGTTTATTTCCTCTGTGGTCGCTAAAGATGTTTAAATCAAACATCCCAAAAAATAAACAACCTAAACAACCTTCTTCATAAAACTGTGGAAGATACTTTTATTGATTAATCTGTCTTTTCCTCAATTTAAACGATTGATTGTTTAGGTTCTCATCCGGAGTTCAAGGTGACGACCGACAGTCTGAAACTTTATGATGATATATCACAGATAAATAAAGTTTAAAATATATCAGTTTACTGATTGATTAATGGTCTTTCAGCACCGTTCAGTAATCTGTTTCTATAATAATATAACAGTAATATCTGACTATTGCAGCAGCGTCTCCTTTTATGAAATAAAACATCAGCCTTCAGATAAAACAAGCACATGCGTTTAATGATTGAGGCTGTTTTATGCATCATAAGATTATCAATATAAAGATCTGAGAGACTAACAGCACCGAATAAACAATTAACGACATTGACGACTCGTTAATCGTTTCAGACGAACTCACAGGTTTCTGCTGATTGTCTCGATGTCTTGAATTCAACTTATTAAAGTAAATTATTCCACATTTATGATACGAACACAGTTAGTCAGCTGAGGTTTTTATGATCTATAAACCCGAAGCAGACACACACAGATACTCTGAGCTGATTGGTCAATGAATCAATCAATATTTTGATAATCGATCAGTCCTTTTAAGTCATTTCTGCTTCTGAAAATGTCTCAGATTCATTATAAACTGAATATCTTTGTGTTTTGGACAGAACAAGACATCATGTTGGACTTTGATGAACTATTTTCACTTTTCTGTGACGTCTTACAGGCCAAACAAACATTTATAATAATAATAATAATAATAATAGTTTGATGCAGAGTTAACTTCTCTCACAGGGCTGCAAAAGTCAGACAGCCTACAAATATCAGGAGTTTAAAGGGCAGTTTAAAACTGTCTCATGTTTGTGTTATTTTCATCATGAGCGTTTTATCTCTGATCAGACTTCCTGTATTTTTTGTTTTGGTCATACTGAGATGATGCTTCACTCTTCCTGTTTGTAGAAAAGCCTGAAACCTTCTCACAGACTTCACTTTCTTTATATTTTTGTGTTTATTTCAACTCTCTGATATCTGCTCACACACACACACACACACACACACACAGTGCAGCTCAGTGTTTCAGCACTGAAGGATTATTGCTGCAGAAAAGCAGCTGTTCATGCAGCGCGGCGACTCTGCGCGGCTGCAGGCTCGTCTGTGCGCTGAGCTGAAGCCGCACTCTGCTGCCATCACGTCTCAGATCAGTTTTCACTAGTCACTGAGGCTTAAAATGAACCAGCAGCAGCAGCAGCAGCCACTGCTCTGCTCTGCTGTATCCTCAACTCACCTCTTCTTCTTCTTCTTCTTCTTCTTCTTCCTGTCGTCCAGATGCACAGAGAGCCCTGTTGCTCCTGGAGGAGTACCGGACCAAACTGAACCACGCTGAGGACCGGCAGCTCCGACACTCCATCCAGAGGGTCATCGACATCTTCCAGAGCAACCTCTTCCAGGCTCTCATAGGTACGACCCCCCCCGAAAACCACTGAACACACATCGTGGAGAAGTCGGCAGGCTCCGTCCTGCAGCCCTCCGGTCTAGAAAATAATGAGCTCCGGTTCAGAGAAACTGTCACAGATGTTACAGGATGTTTTGAGTTTTTTTGTGCAGAATGATGTATGAGCTGAGTTCACCTGGACGCACCTGCAACATTTATGACATCACAGCTAGTTTTGCAGCCAATCATGGTCCAGTATTCATCTCACACAAGTGTGATGTGTAAACTTGAAGCCTTCACAGCACAAACACAAACACAGAGAGACGTCTGGTGTCCAGCAGGAAAACTTTTTAGAAATCAACAATATTTCACATCATCACAGATATTCTGGATTTTTACATGAAGGAGGAGACGATGTTTGAAGGATTTCTAGCAAAATAATTGAACCTTTTTTTTGTGGAAAAGTGAATCAGATCCACGTTATTAGTCAAAGCAGAGGAGGAGATGTGAGCTGTTGTAATATTTTAGTGACATAATATTGCACATTAATGAAATTACTCTAACGAAACGAGGCACGCTGGACGGCAACAGGTCGATATATATATGCTCGTTATATTCAAGACTTAAAACAAAGTGGTCACAAGGAGACGATGACTTGATAAGTTGCCCCTCTCACTTCTTCCCCGTCTCTATTTTTGCTTGACTCCTGAGTTTTTTCGGAGGAAAACGTTGATATATTTGTTTGTCCGTCGCCTGCGTTAAGAGCTTTTTTCTCTTTTTTAGGCGGCGCCGTGCTCACGTTAGCTAACCTGCATCTCACACGCTCTCACTCTGCAGTAATAGTAAAGGGACACTCTGATGGCAGCGGCATCACATCAAGAGTTTCCATGGCAATGACACTCAGGGGGTTGACTCACGTTTCGGAACAGTGTCGCACAGAGATTTTTTCTCTACGCGCGTCTTTCCTTTGACTCATAAATATGAACTAAGGGGACCCGAGCGTCCGGGACAACGTCAACCACTGATTTCATTCATTAGCGAAGGTCAAATATCACGCGTTAGTGACGACGCACGCCGACCTTTCTGACCCCGCATCACGACCGCCGCAGCAGCAGCAGCAGCAGCAGCAGCCGCAGCAGCAGCAGCAGCAGCAGCAGCAGCCGCCGTCCTCGTGTTTGTTTTGTCCCGTGCGAGTGAGGCGTCGCGGCGGGGCGCGAGCTCGTAAAGTCTGTCGGTGTGTCGGTGTCACAGCTGCAACATCTGGCAGACGAAGAGAAGAGTAAACTCCGGAGAGATGATGAGAAAACAGCGGCGCATGCGGCTGAACTGACGGATGAGGTCAGAGGTCAGCAGGTCGTTCACTGTGCATCTGTATCGAACCACTGTAGTGTCAAACAGACACGATGACGTCGTCTTTACGTTTTTATCTGATCATTTTGTAATTTTTTGCTTGTGTTTGACATTTGAGAACCGCAGACATGTTTATGTTTCTCAGGGTCAAACTTGGATAATCTTCAGGATTTTGTTAATTTTTTTTTTAAAGAATAAATTCTAAAATTCTCTGTTTCCAGCTTCTTAAAGGTGATTTTTTTCTTTGACATTTGAGGACGTCATCTTCAGCTTCAGGAAACTATTTTTTTTTTTACCATTTTCTGACATTTTAAAGAACAAACAACTGATCAATTAATAGAGAAGAAGAAGGACAGATGATGATGTAAATAATTGGTAGTTGCAGCCCGTGTGTGTGTGTGTGTGTGTGTGCGCGCGCGTGTGCGCGTGTGTGTGTGTGCGTGTGTGCGTGTGTGTGTGTGTGTGTGTGTGTGTGTGTGCGTGTGTGTGTTTGTGCGTGGTGCGAACAACGAGGTTAAAGACGTGTTTTTGTGAGTGGAACAAAACCAGGAGAACCAGTTATGTTACCTGGGAGCTGTGGGAATACTGGGGGCTCTGGGTCAGCCAGCTGGTCGGTGTCGGTTGTGTTTTTGGCGGCGGCGTGTTCTTGTCACCTCGCCTCGCTGCCAACGGAGACGCCGCTGCGGGGTTAATGGACACCAAGCAGCAGGAATGTGGTCCGATGTGTTTGAACTTCCCAGGACTGACTGACTGACTGACTGACTGACTGACTGACTGACTGACTGACTGACTGGCAGCGTTTCAGTGGTCTGACTGGTGAGAGTGAAGCTCAGCGTCTCGAGCTGCAACCATCAGTCGACTGACAGAAAGCTCATCTGAAACTCTTCTGATTATCGATTTATTTGACATTTTTCAAGCAAAAAGGTGAAAAAAATCTCAACTTTCTCAAAAGCTTTTTGAGTTTTTGTGGGTCGGATGAGACACTGTGGGCTCAGACAAACGTTTAATCGATTAAAGGATTAATTGATACTTACACTAATCTTTTTCTGGTCCTTTAAAACGTCTATTTATTGACTTTAATCCTGCCTTTACTGATGTAAACAAGTAGTGACCAACTCTGACACATCATCAGCTTTTTATTTACCATTTAAACATACTGGTTTCTCTATTCCCAATATTACAATATTATTAAATGAGTCTTTTACTTTGGATCCAGACAGAGAATAACTGTGCCTACTCATACATATCAGGAGGAAAAGGACGATAAAATAACATATAAAATATATTATACATGGATGCATATACACATCTCCCATACCTCATGGCCAGTTGAATGTCATCCATACTGCAGATATTGTGAAATAGAATAAAATAAAAAGAAGAGAAACGTTTCAACATCTGTAGCTGTGAAATATGAACTAGGGGTCTTTGTTCCTATGATGTACATCTCAGATAAAGTCTAATCTAATTGGTTTTATGTATTTCTATCCATATATATTGTGCATAACCTCGACCCAGTCCTCGACCTCAGGTACCTCGTTCTTCAAACACTGTCTGGTAATCGCTTTGTCCCCAAATCTTGTTAAATCTACGCCCAGTATCCCCCAAGTATAACACCTCCTGAAGCTCCTGGAAGTGGTCCGCAGCGCTTTGTATCATCATACTTTGACTGTATAATATTCTTCCACCCATCCAAGATAAAGAACATTCATGTCTTCCCATTCATCCACCGATGTGACGATATTTGCTTCCCTCTCCCACCTCTCCTTTCACATCATCAGCTTTTAAGTTGATATGTTGAACTTACGGAGCAACATTATCATCCACCTGGTGAATCTAAGTCCAATATTTATTCTCTTTTAGCTCTGTTTTTACTCTCCTGAGGGAAAATATCTGGATCTTTAGCTGCTAAATGCTCCACTATGTTCACAGTGTTCTTAGAGCCTGAAAGACTAAAACAATAAAGAATAAGAGAGGGTTTATCGGGGGATGAATGTCACCACGACGTCCTTGTTTCAAGTCTAGAAAAGAGCCCTTTGTCTCCTCGTCTTCATCGCTATAGAGACCAGACGACACATTCATTCATTAAAACAACACAAATGTGTTTTATGTGGGAAGCAGCTGCATCAGAATCAGTGCTGCTTCCTTCATGCACGGTGACGATTACGGCTGCAACTCATGTTTATTTACTGTCGTCACATAGATTAATCCGCCCGTTATTTCCAGATTGTTCCGTTTATAAAATGTTAATAAATAGTGGGGGGGAAAAAAATGGCCGTCACAGTAACCCTGGAAACCCAAGGTGACATCTTCAAATAGCTTGTTTAGTCCAAAAGGATCCACATAAGACAAAAACAGCAAATATACACATTTCAAAAGCTTGAAGTTTTAGCATTTTTGCTTGAAAAATGACGAAAATAGTTAATTGATCATTAAAATATTGCAGATTAATTTCCTGTCGATCAGACTTGTTTAATGGAATCATCATTTAGATCTGACATCTGATTATTTTAGAGTTATTTTATTCCTTCAGCAGCACAGTTGGATGTTTTTAATCGATCAGTGAAAGCTGATGTTTCTCTCGTAGCTTTACGCTGACGTGCTGCTCCTATTGGTCGTCCGGAGGGGAAAAATGCAGCGTCGCCATCGCAGTAATTAACACAAATTCAAGAAAACTTTTTGCTAAATGATGACAGCAACTTTTCTGTATGAAATGTCCAAATCAACAGACGGACCGATCGTCTCGTATCCTGTCGCGGAAACTTACGTCATCGCGGCGTGTTCAGCGAGGATCAGAATCAACTACGAACCAAAACCTCGAACCAAACGGACGACGAGATGCCGTCTGACTCAGACGCTGACCTGTAGTTCATGAGCTGAAACACATCGAACTCAGTCAGTCAGAAGAAAACAAGCTGATGTTGTTCAGACAGCAAAGATGAACATAATTAAACTGTATTTTTATAATAAAAGGACAGAACTCCTCGTGCACGGCCAGTATTCCCAGTCAGGTGCTGGTCGGTCGCAGGAACATGTATACGGTGAAAATCAACATTAACCGCCGCACACTGAGATGACTTTACACGAACAACACGTTTCGCCTGTAGCTTCTTCAGGTTCGCTCAGTACGAAGAAGAAGCTACAGGCGAAACACGTTTTTTTATATAAATAGATTTATTTTAATGATTTTATTTGTTTCTGATGCTGAGCTGAAAGTTTATTTAATAAAGGTTATAAATGGAACTCAAGTATTTTCTTTTCTATAGAACTTTGAGTCCTTATGGTTCTCATGTTCAGAGAATACATTAAATGAAATAAAGTTGTTTCTGTGATCAGCAGGAAGCTTTTTATCCAAAGATCCTCACATGTGACTCTTTATTGGTTCTAGTTTCCTTTGCTTGTAATTTTCACAATTTTGCAATTTTTCTGCAGAAGAGCAGATAAAACATGGAAACTTGTATCGTAGTTTTTGAGAAAATCTGCTGCAAAATGAACTGACTGATCTGTGTCTGAACTCTTTTATATTGATCTCTGATACCTACAGACACAAGCCGAGTGTTCGTACGACAGAAATCAGTTCATTCATCACCGACCGACGCTTCCATTCCTTCGGTTTTTCTGTTTCTTCCTGCGAACGTCCAGCGGAGGTTCCCGCCTTCAGCGGCTTCATCACTAACAGATGAGTGGAGATCATCAGGGGGGTGAACACGGTGGCCTAATGCTTCCTGCTCCTCCTCATCCTCATCTGTTCGTGTCCTCCGTCACACCAGATTTAAAAGAATCGATGATGAAAACAATAACTCACATCATGATCGTTGTCTCAATGAACCGTTTAGACTATAAAATGTTAAAAATATCAAAAAAATGCCCGTTTTAATTCTTTTATTTCCTTGTTTTGTGACCGACAGTCTGAAGTCCAACATCTGTGTTTCTGTCCTGTACGAGAGAGAAAAGCAGCTGATAATTAATCAATTAATCAATTATCAGAATAGTTGATTGATTGTTGCAGCTCAACTCTTTATATTTTATTCATGTTTCTCACATAGTTCCCTATAACTGTTTAAGTTCTATTTATTTTTGACTATTTCAGTTTATTCCTGACGGTGAATATTTTACATCTCGACATTAAAATAGTTGAAGGTGATGAGTGAAAAAAAATCAATTCACATAAAAATCACTGTTATTGTCTTCTACGATTCTGAATCGACTCATAAATGTCATAAACTGATTTTCTAAAAATGTCGTTAATAACGTGACGTTGACTGAAGGAAAAAGGTGGAACTCAACTACCTGAACAGTCTGCAGCACGCAGGAGTCCATCTTCAAAAAACACGTCTGCAAGCACTTTGATAATAATCCAAATAACTTAATGATAAACAATTACCTTTATGAAATGTTTTTATTCATGAAAATGAATCAGAACCACAGACGGCCTATAATATCTATCTATCTATCTATCTATCTATCTATCTGTCTATCTATGATGAGGAAGCTTGAACTTGACAAATGCATTAACATGAATATTTTAATCTCTCTCTGTGATGTGATGTCAGGTTCATGACTTGAGACGTGATCATATACAACAAAACAAAAGGTTAAATGTTAATTTAAGATGTCAGAATTAAATAAACGTTGATACTCAGTCAGACGTGACACTTATATTCATTCTTGCGAGCTCTGAGTCCAGCAAACTTCAATATTGAATCTAAAATAATCACAACATGCTTTCCTCATAAAGATAAAGAGGCTGCAGGACACGTCTGCCTGTCCCGTCTGCAGCGTGTCGACCCCTCTCGGCGGCGACCTCTGGTCCATTTACTGCATCGTCACGTAGCCTCTGTTGTCACATGACTGCTGACAGTGAAGGTCCATTTCTGATTTTTATTGCTGTTTGCATTAATAACCGCTCTCAGGTTGCAGCGCTTGGATTATTTTTTTAAATAGCCTGTTTTTATTTTAGATATTATACGACGGTCTGCGGGAGCATAAATCACTATGAGGGGGATAAAAATAATTCAGCAGAGGCAGAGATATGTGTGTGTGGGGGGGAGATTCCCACCCTGGTGAAGTATACTGGTAATACTTTCTGCTAAACGTTAGCGGAGCAGCAGGAACAAACCTGCTGACCAACAAACGCTGCAGCACTCAAACAACTGAAGCTGCTTCTGTTTACAGCTACATAACACAACCTCCTCACTTTTTTTTACTGCTCTCTGAGAAATTTATGATGTAGCACAAAAGTCAGGAGGTTGTGATATGTAGCAACAAGCTAGTGAAAAGCTCTGTGAACAGTAACGTGTTCTCCGCATGCGCTCACTGCCCGAGCGTTATGATCTCATCGCTGTTACGGCGTCCAGCGTCTCCAGGTAGGAAGGAACGTGACCCGGTGCAGCGACTCTGGATACACACACAACACTTGTTAGTAGATCAGATCGTGATGAGATTTGTTGAGAAGAAAAATATAGAAAATCAGTAAAGTTCACCTGAACACCTCTGCTGCTGTCCAGCATGTGTTTCCTCCTCCAGCAAACACTCCAACATTTAACCAGCGATGTAAACTACACTTTCATTATTCTCACACAGGCAGAAGACTGTAAGACGTCTCCAGATGAATCACTACTTAACTTTTTAAAATGAAAAAGCTGCTCACACACTGACCTCCATCGAGATCATTCATCCCGTCTGCCAGTCATGTTTCATGCTACAGTTCAGTGGACTGAGGACACGCTGTACCGGAGTTAAGAGGCTAAAAACTGAAAAAAGATTCCCAAAGATTCCCACCTCACTGAACAGATACAGTCTGTGTGTTTTGTAGGTGTTTATATGTGTAAAAAGTTGTATAAAGCCTTCATGTGTCTGTTTCTGCTGCACTGAAACTGTCCATCATGAGTCTGATGATAAATGTTTGTCCCAGCGATGCTAATCGTAGCTAAACATTATTATCATGATTATAATAATCAAAATGCTACTATTAGTGTTAAAATATAGTTAAATGACTTCACATCAAGATCATCTGGGATGTTTTTACTGAACAGCCGTCTGTGTGTTGCCGGGCAACCAAAGAAAATATCGGTCGACTAAAACCGTACATAATCTCCAACTAATCGATTAGTCGCGCGGGGGGGGGGGGGGGGGGGGGTTGCTAACTTTGGAGCTAACCTCCTTCACTTTTCCAGCATTTGGGGAAACAACAGACGTGACTTTTTAGCATTTATTAACTGACACACTGTAGTCTGTGCTGTACATTTACTGCCAGACTGACAACTTACTACTAACCTTTTCCTCTGCTCCGCTCGCATCCATCGTCACTTCTCTGCCCCTCGCTCTTTCCCGCTCGCTACGCAAACATACTCCTTAACGGAGCCGCACGACCAGTGGTTTCCCAGGCAACGACACTGACTCACGTACCGGAACAGCGCTGCTCAGACACTCCCAAATGCTATCAAATATTAAAAAATGGCGGGGGTTCTCGTTGTGATAATTATAGGAGAAACACAGATTCAGTAACCGTTGAGTACAGTTAGACCCAGCAGGCTCCGTCAGGTTGGGCGAGTTCAAAGTTGTGAAAACAACGGGGGTGTTTTGAATACACCCCCGTTGTTTTCACAGGTAATTTGTTAGTCTGTCCCTCCCGCCGCAGGAAATAATGGATTAATCCTGGAAAGCTGTTGATGTAGCACTTTCCGTGTTATTTTCATAAGGAGTAGATTATTCGACCAATGAGAATTTAATCAGACGAGAGCATATCGACCAACTAGTCGACCAGTCGACCAGCAGGCTGCAGCCGTCTGTGTGTTGCAGATTTGATGGACTCTGCATAAGAAATAACATCAAACACTGTCAGTTTAGGAGCAGAAATGACTTTAAATGCAGCTCAGCGTCTCTGAGGTTATAAACACACATTCATATTTTTGAAATATCAGACTTTTTTCTGATGAAATTGATCGATTTGAACTTTGTAGTTCGTGTTAATCTGCTGAGTTTTAACAGTTAAATAACATGTTAAATGTGTAAATGCACACGGAGCATGATGACAGTCGTACTGGGCTCTAACAGGCCAGTCGTAGCTGAACAGAATCGAGCTGCTCTGTGTTCAACGTTTCCTCTGAAAACAACAGTAATCACAGTATTGACGGTTGATTGAGACGTTATACTGGCACATCTCTGTTTCTACTTTAACCTCCACAAACTCTCTCTCTCTCTCTCTCTCTCTCTGCCTCGGTGTGTTTGTCACGCTCACCCTGACGTCCCAGCGTTCGCTGATGAAAAGTAGAGTTCTGCCACACAGTTTTCCAATCTGCCAAACCCCCCAAAAAAGAGATGTCTGCAGCAGGCCGAGAGCAGTGTAATCCCTCTGTGGACACGACGATTACCCCCCCCCCACCCCCCCCACCACCCCCCCCTCACCCCCTCCAGTCCATAATCCCACCATCACTGCTGATTTACTGCGTGCTTCACTTTCTGTTTTTCTTCTCATTCTTTCACTTCACGCTGGCCTGATTCCTCTCAGAGAAACAGATGGCGTCTATTGAATCTTTTCAGTTTAATAAATCAGTTTTCGGCACGAAAAAAGATTTGGATGTCATTCGGCTAATTGCAGCTTGTCTGCGGGTTTTGGCAGCCGGACGTTTGACGTTTGAAGGGTCGAGAGCTGCAAATAAGGATTATTTTGATTTAAGTGATAAATCGTTTAGAGTGTTTAAATATGTAATTTCTGCTCTGGGAGTCTCTCAATCAAAACAGTAACAAAAGAAGGAGTTTGAAGACGTTGTGAAGTAGTGCGGGATCATGGGAGTTGTTGTCTTCATCGTTAAACGACCTCCTCGTTAGGATTCCTTCAGTGTTCGTCAGTCAGGAGGTTTTTACGAGGAGCTGAATTATCCACATTGGTCTCCTAAACAAACAGATCTGGTGATTAAAACACTGAATGAAGCAGTTTCACATCTAAGAATCAGCTGTCCGGTGGCCGCTAGCCGAGCTGCTAACGATTAATTACATCATCAGGTCATCTGCAAACAATTTTCTTTATTTAATTGATTCATTCTGTCGTCTATAATGTCAAAAAATGTCAAGAAATTGTGAAAAAAATGCATGTTTTTGTCCAAACAACCATCCAAAATCCCAAAATAAGTATTTAATCCTCATTTTTCAAGACCTGAAAACAGAGAATGTTTGCATTGTTGTTAGAAAAATGACGATTAATTGATTGTTTTGTCTGTAAAATATCAGAAAATGGAGAAAAAATACTGCCTAGCCTTTTTTAAATGTCTCACTTTGTCACTTTACTGTCATGTATGACAAAGAAAAACATAAAATCTTCACCATTTGAGAAGCTGAAATGAACTAATTATTAAAAAGATGAGTCAGAACAGTTTTTCTGTTGATCAGCTGATAGATGCAATTAGAGTTGATTAATCAGTCTGTTGAAGTGAATACCAGTTGAGTGTTAAATTACATTTTTTCTAATTTTAAGCAGAGTTCCAGCTGAGTGACTCTGTAATTAGAAACCGTTAAGAGACAATTTCCACTTAAATACCAACGACTGTCTTTGTGCTTCCTCAGCTGGATGAAAAGCTTCTCTTTGTACTGAACTTCCAAACATCAGGAATCATCTGGAAGTTGGATGTAGAGATGTCGTTGGAGCGAACGTGACGTTCTCTTCAAACAGCTACAGATTAAACGTGTGCCATCTTGCTTCGTCACGACTGAGCTTATTAACACTTAAAGAGACTTTTTGTTTGTTTTTAGTGAAAAGTTTAAAGTCAGATGTGAGGAGGAGCAGTGTGTGTGTTCGTCTTGTTCTTGTTGTTCTAATTTTGTGTGTTAAACAGTGTTTGATGTGCGTCGTGACCTTTGCTCACTGTAGGTGTGATTAGCTAGTAATATTATGTTGTGTGTTTTCCTCACAGACGGCGACAGCGGTCTGAATAGGTGTGTCTTTTATTAGCCTGTACAACAGAAGCTCTTGTGTGTCGGCAGACTTAACTGGTTAATATGATCAGTCAGCGCTCACAGAGAGGACAGCTCTCTTTTAGAAACTATCTGTCAGCTAACTTTAATTACATTTCTGGGAGCTGAAAATGAACTAAAGGAAACCATTGTGCTTCACTGAAAAACCAACGACCAGCCGTCCCGAACACAAAGACGTTCAGTTTATAAAGATGTGAAGAAACAGAGAGAAGCAGAAAATGTGAGACGCTGGAAGAAACTGGAGACGGAACAATTAACATTTTCCCTTTAAAAACGTTAACGATCGACATCATCACTGATTCATTTTCTGTTGATTTAAAACAAATCTTTTCTTAACTCCTAAAGTGAGCTTTTTACTTCATCTGCACACTATTTTCTCTATAAATCTGTGAATTGTTTTGTATTTAAAGCTGTTTTTCACACTTTCACACACCTGAGATACTCTTTATCTGAGGAGAACAGAATCCTCATCCTTGTAAAATGCATTAAACCATTAAAGCAGAACGTAAATCCCACATTTCAAGACGTCAGAAGATGTTTTGGACATGTTTTCACTTGTCATGAATTCAGAGTTTCCGCCAGCGTATCGCAGCCGGGCCTGAGTTAACCCCCCCGCTGGGCCTCAGCATCGGGGACACTGAAAAAAAAAAGTATTTTAAGATGTTTTCTAGTAGTGCAGCTCCTTTTATGGAATAGTTCAGTGCATGTTTAAAATGTGTGTGTGTGTGATTATGAAGTTCAACAGTATAGCTGTGAACGGTGCAGCGTGTGTACAGTTGAGGCTATTAGTCGGTGAACACATGCTTGCCGTCTTGCTTCTCTCTGCTGATAACGAGCACAGAGACCCAGACAGACACGAGAGCAGCTGCTGCTCGTTAACAGCTCCGCGTGTTTACAGCAGAGAGCAGGAGGGAGGACAGACGTCTCACTCTGCTGCTCTGTGCATCGTCCCGCTAAACATTGATAACAGGCTCAGGATTTTACAAGTTAGACTTTTTTTTTTTTAGTTGATGAATGTGGACGCCAAAATGGCCGCTGGTCCTAACAACTTTTTTTTGGCGGGAACCCTGGAATTAATGTCCTCTGTAGCAGAAAAACACATCACACAAGCGTTCAGAAACTCCAGCAGGTTAAACTGAGCAAACCAAACATTTCTATTGCTGACTGACTCTAACAGACTCTCAATAAACTCACTAGCCTAGCAACATTAATGCTACAAACAACCCAGAATGCATCACTCTTTGTAGGAGTCAGTTAACTTCCCACTTCTTTACATTTAATTTCCAGGATGGAATATTGTCTTACATACAGATCGCTTGTTTTATCCAACCAACAGTCCAAATATCCAAAGATGTTCAATTTACTGTCATATAGGAGAAAGAAAAGCAACAAATCCTCATATTTCAGGACCTGAAAACAGAATGTTTTACTTAAAAAAAAGACATAAATGAGCCAATTAAGTCTGTGGAGGGAGAATATAAAACAGTAGAAGTTCTGTTGTGGTTCCAGGATGAAGAAGCGTGTTCAGTCAGTGTAAAACTGCAGCCGCTGCTTTCAAACATAAACCTCTAACTCTGGAAAACGGCTCACTGGTTTCACTGTAAAACCATCTCCAACAGTCTCCCAGACAATCCCACAGACGTCCCCCCTTTTTTCTTTTTATGGGACATCAATACGCTGCTGTGTTTAAGGTTCGTCCCCTGAGGACGCTCAGACTAACCGACCCGCTCCTTCACGCTGCGAGATGGAGACGGTTTCCAGATCTTTGCTGGTTTAGTTGGTCTTGAAGAAGAAGCTTTTTGTCCAGTTTAGTGATATTGTGAAAAGGCTCCAGTCCCTTTTTCACGAGGCTCTACCCCCCCCCCAACATGAGTTAAATCATTATTTTCAAATGTTTCTGATAATTTGTCGGTGAGGTTTTTTAAAATAGTTGAAGACATTGGTTGATGTGATTGGTTTATGTTTGTTTACAGGGTTTATTTGTGGTAGTATGACCTGTTTATGCTCAGCCCCGTTATTACCTGAGCAGGTGGTAGGTTCCAGTTAGATGAGACTGATGTCATTTGTTTAGTTATAACTTGCAGTATTATTTTGGACACTGGGTGGTGGTCATTAGATACACAGGGTTGTATATGTAGGGTCATAGGTGACAGACGCACACTACAGCCGGCAGGACAGAAACCTGGTGACATGTACAAAGACTTCAATAAAACAACAAAGTAAACGGCAGCCAACGGACTGTAAGATCACTCCTAACCTGACCTACCGGTGTATTCATGGCAAACTGGAAAAACAGGAAAAGACAAAGGTCACACTGAGGATGTAAAGGCAGATCCACCGGATCCACCGGATCCGCCGCCAGATTCAAGTCAAGTCAAGTCAAGTCAAGGGAGATATTGTGAACATTACTGTCCATGCTGGCAGTTATTGGTCAGCTAGTAAAGCCACCGTGTCTTTCGTCCTGCAGACATGTGGCTGACTGGTTACTCTCCATTTAAAATGTTTTCCCGCCCTTCGCTGTTACGTGTTGCGGCGCACTGAAATGGAGCCAGCGGTCAGGAGGGACGAGAGTTATTTTCGGGTTAATTTTTGCCTCATGTTCCATTAATGTTTTTGTTAACAAATATCACCTTTTTGTCCACATACCTGCTGCTTTTAAAAGCTTCTGGTGCAGAGTATCTTCTAGAGTATCTGCTACAGACATGAAACAAAAGCACAAACACTCGTTTGAGGAAATTTAACCTGCAGAAAGTTACTTGACAAACATGTTAAATGATTGACAGAATAAATTCAAATAAAGTTTAAAATTAAAGCAAAACTTGACTGATGACTTGTATAAAAAGTACTCGTACAGACAGATTTGTTCTGAAGTATTTATCATTTGATCAATTGGTAATTAATGTTCAATACAACCACAGAATCAGAGAAAACGTTCAGTAAGGGTTCTGGTCTTTTTGTTTCCAGTTAGAAGAGTCCTCATTCCATATTACTCCTCATCACCTCCCAGTTAAACCCCAGAGTCCTGTTGACCCAGAATGACCTTCAGCTCCATATAAACCAGTTTGACTTTCTCCAGACCTGCTGCTGTGCTTCCAGTCTGTGTGTCTGCAGAGACTCTTAACTTGATTAATTCAGACTGTTGAAGTCGTAGATTAATTTCAGATAAACTGTAGAATAGAACTGGAACAACTGATGGACAGTAAACTAATCACCAGCTGTTTTGATAGATGATTAATCATTTTGAATGGTTTTCTTAAATGTGAATGTTTTCTGGTTTCTTTAGTTTCTGTGACAGTAAACTGAACATCTTTGAGTTTTGGACAAAACGAGACATTTGAGGACGTCATCTTTAACACTGATCCACTTTTTTCACCATTTTCTGACATTTTTTGGACCAAACAACTAATCGATTAATCGAGACAATGATTGACAGATAAATTGATGATGAAAATAATTATAAAATTGTGCTCAATCTTAAAAATACAAACCAGTTAAAGATCCCCTCCTGACATGTATTAAAACATATAAAAACACTCAGCTTGGAACAATAATGTGTGTCTGATGGGTTTTTTTTTCCAGAAAAACGTATAATTATCACTATAAAATCATTCAAATGGCATCTCCTCCTCCTCCTCCTTATTATCTATAAATATGTTAATATATTTAACCTCAGAAGGACACCAGATGTTTCCTCCTTCACTGTAAAGTTCATCATCAGTGTTTGTTCACTGGAGGCTTCAAGTAAGTTTCATACTGGTCCACGATTGGCTCACGTGTTCAAATCATATTTTTAATGAGCTCAGAGAAACTCTGCACAGAGACGAAGAAGAGAAAAGTGATTTTTAGTGGAGGAGACTTCACTGAACTTCTTTGAAACCTTAGATGTTGAAATTATGTTCAATTATAGTTAAAAAAAAAAGTTTTCTACCAGTCAGATCATAAACTGCAACTCTACGATGATCAGAAAAGCCTTTAAAGGACAAACTCAACAATTACAAAGCATCACATAGATCCAAACACCGTCGCTCATCAGAGGAGCTGATTTAAACACACAGTATGTAATTTCAGCCGCTAGGCGTCTCAATCAAAACAACAACAAAAGACGGAGTGTGATGACGGTGTGAAGCAGCAAGGGATCATGGGAGTCGTTGTCTTCGTTGTTAAATAACACTTGTTTGGTTTATTTCTCTGATAATTTAAGATCCAGACGTCCAATGACTAAAATCCTTCTTCCGGCTAAAAGATATAGTTAAAAACCACCTAAATTTATCATGAAAATGTGTCTTAAAACTGAATCAAAGTCCATTTATAACAGTTTGTGTGGAACAACCACAACGCCGATGTATTATCTTGTATGTGTGTAAGTTACTCTTTGGTAGACGCCATTGTAGCGGACAAACACAGCGCCGCCGTATGCATCTTGTGCATGTTTACTCTTTGGTAGAGGAGGTATGACGCCATCGACAGGCGACCAAATGAAACGGTCCGTTACTTTGATTAAATTACAGATTTCTCTGAGTTTGAACATTGTTGGAAACATTTGGGATAATGTAAGTACACAACTCAACAACATATATAACATAGGTCTAGTTGTTTTTACACATTTTAATGTGGAATAATTACATATTATACCTTTAATAATAATAATACATTTTATTTATAAAGCACTTTGCAAGGTACTCATAGACTCTTTACATAAGTTAAAGAATCATAAAAAAACAAAACCCAAAACACATTTAAAGTACAAAGTAAGATAAATCTCCCAAAGAGAGATGTTTTAGATTGTCAGACTCAACATTTACTGATAGTTTGAAGCATCGTTGGAATATAAATAATATATATTTACATATGGTGTTGATTTTGTCCTCGTTAGGATCCGTTATTGGACGGTGAGAACAGGACGAAACACAACAGATAGTAAAACCTGTTTCAGTGTAAACATCGGCCTGTGAGAGTTGTTTTAATACAGACTTAAAACCTGAACCTGTCCTGTAATAAAAGTAGAAGACAAACGATGAGGAGGGTGTGGAAGTGAAGAAGGAACCTTTGAGAGTATTTTTAGTTCTTACAGCAGCTTCAGTACGACATTGGAGCTATTTTCAGTCATCAAAAGGTATTACATAACATGAAAATCTTTGTTTTGGGGCCTTTATTTTCAGTGATTTAGCTTCCTGTTCTTTCTGGTAACAGAGAGATTGTCTTGCAGCGGCTGTCAGCTGTGATATAAATACGAGTGTTTGAGCTGATGCATCTTTGTCGTGCTGAAATGTCAGCTGTGTGTCTGAGCCGGTTGAGGGATTTGGATGTATTTTTGATTGTGTGCAGTCAGAAAGAGTCTGAAGTGGAATTACTGCAGCAGCTCCACGTGGCACTGCTGCGCCGTCACTGAGGCATGTTGGGCTTCGACTGTATGAGCGCAGAGCTGAAGGAAGGAAGGAAGGAAGGAAGGAAGGAAGGAAGTCCTCCTTATAATGGACAACAAGTTACTGAAGAGTTTCTCTCCTCTGACTCCAGAAACATCACAGCATCATCCTTATTTATACACAAGCTGAACTGATGGCTTTATCCTCATCTTTCTTTAATGATTGGGTGGTTTTATGTTGTTACTCTGTGCTGTTAAATGACCAGTTCCCAGTGTTCCCAGTGTGTTAAACCAGCAGTCAGGTGTCCATATGAGCAGTGAAAGAGTCATTCCTCCTGTTCATACTGGATATTACAAATACAGCCTGAACGATACTGGACTTTAGAGGCCGATACTGATATTAGGGAGTAAATATATTGGCCAATATTGTTCTCTCTCTCTCTCTCTCTCTCTCTCTCTCTCTCTCTCTCTCTCTCTCTCTCTCTCTCTCTCTCTCTCTCTCTCTCTCTCTCTGTGTGTGTATATGTATATATACATATGCATATATATATATGTATGTATGTTTATATATATATATATATAAACACATTTTTTTGAGATGATCCCTCAAATATCAAACACAGAGATGTAATGGAGGATATTTTACAGTTTAACAATAAACTTTATTGTCCAAAATAACATCAGTGCAGTTAAACTGTGAATGAAATGCTGCCTATATAACTTTAAAAAAAAAACTAAATATTGGTGCATTTCGGACAACATACACGCTGATAACGATCTGATACCGACCTGAATGTGATCGGCCAATATCGGCTGATAAAATCAGCTGAGCGATATATCGTTTGAACTATAATTAAAAGATCCTTCAAATGTGCTTTCAGTGTAAGTGATGGAGGCTAAAAATCCACAGTCACAGTGTGTCCACACAGTCATTTAAAGTCTGTGTGAAGCTTCTATTCAGCTTCAGCAGTCTGAGTTAGATGGACTGTGGATTTTGTCCTCCATCACTTCCATTGTAAGGTCATTATGAAGGGATCTTCTAATGGTCAGTATGAACAGGAGGAATGATTACAGCAAGAAAAAACAGGTTTCATGTTCATTTGGGCTCCTGACTGTTGTTTTAAGACACACTTGAAGGATTGTGAGCCTGTCTTTTAAAGCCTGGTAGCTGCAGTGATCAGCACTGCGGAGCTGTTGAAGTGGTGATCTGATGGTTTATGAGAAAACATCTGTGCCGGCTGGTGGTCAGCTGTCCGTCGAGCCAAAGAAAGCCTCGGTTATTTTAGCTCTTTGCTCTCTGGAAGCCCTCTTCAGAATTGTTGCGTCCAAAAATAAAATAACATGTTGGATGTTGATCGTTCAGCTGCAGGCTTTTTATAATATAGACCGACTGAGCTGCAGCAGGAGCTGGTAGTATCAGCTAATCAATCAATGAAATATCTCTTAATTTAACTTCTGTGGAGGGAAATCTGATGTTCTCACAGCAGTTTAATAACACAAATGACCAAAAACTCAGCATCATTATAACTGACTGATTCTGGATATTTGAGGCCAATACTGATATTTATATTTGGGAGTTTAACTACTAACAAGTATTGTGTTTGTATCAAAGCCTGATATATCTTATTATTATTATTATTAAAAACACGTCAGTGAGTCACACCGCTGCACTGGGTCACATGTTCCTTCATCATGAAGAGTTTGGTCATGTTAGTTTGTTTAGAAACGTCTCTAAAGACTAATAACAGCATCACGTTTTCAGTCTCTGGAGAGTAGTTCTGTGTACGGCAGACGCTACTGAGCATGTGCAGGAACACGGTTCTGTTTACAGCTTCACTAGCTTGTTGTGCTACATATCGCAACTTCTGGACTGTGTCTCAAATCACATACTTCAGTTAGTACACTTTCATGTAGTACACTGTGTACACCATGTACTTACTGGTGTAGTGTGCGAATTTCTACAGGGTAGTGTCGTCTCAAATCAAACACAGCCGTTGTGCACTTACTGGAAATGAGGATCGCAAATTAGCATTAGCTAGCGTTAGCGTTTGCGTTATCGTTCGCGCTACCAAATCATTACAGACTGCTAAATTAACCCAAAAAACATGCTGATGGCTTATAACAGACAGCAGTATAGTGGTGCTTAGTGCTAAAAAAACACATGTATAACTCACATTTGTATAACGTGGCGATGTTCACCGTAGTTACTACGTACCCGGCCGCCTTTTCCAGTTTGAAAAGTGATCCCTCCCCTTCCGCTACGTAGCCAAGATGGAGACCATTGGGGGCGAGAAGTTTCCATAGTTCCACACTCAACTTTTTGACCGTTTTGAGTGCACTATCTGGGTACTCACATTTTCCATACTTCTCAGTGTGAACGCACTTATGCACTCATAATGTTCAGAGATTTGAGATGCAGCAAAGCTCTTTGAGAAATTTATACTGTAGTACAAAGTTAGGAGGTTGTGATATGTAGCAAAACAAGCTAGTGAAGCTATAAACATTCTTTAACACAAATCTCTCTTTGGAATCATGATCTCAATGAGACAACATGTTGAAAAAGGACATATCTTGCTGTTTGTGGTTTTCTGTTATTTATATTTGCTCTGAACGCTTCGTTTGTAAAGTTACCTCTACGTCCTCCTTGTGATGACTCCAGATCGTCTGCCTTACACAGAACTACTCTCTGGAGACTGAAAACATGATCACTGTTATTAGTCTTTGGAGCCGTTTCTAAACATGATGAAGGAACATGTGACCCAGTGCAGCGGTGTGACTCACTGACGTGTTTTTAATAAGATATATCAGGCTTTGATACACACACAATACTACATGTTTAAATACACTTTTTTAAACATATAAATCTTCTTATTTGCAGTTCTGTCACGTTACAACAAATGTGCTACATTTTTGGACTAACATCCATATTTGACAGAACCAAATTGTCCGTAACAAAGCAATCGAACAAATAGAAACAGAAAGAATTCAGCAGGAGTCACAATAACATAGACTCTACACTCACACAAACCAGGCATGCTAGCCTCCAGGTAACACATGTCATGCACATGGCACCTGGTCCAGTCTCTGTCCCTTCACTGGTGGATCCGTCACATCAACAGGTTGCAGGATCTCAGTAAATCCGCTCATATTGTTTCAATACGTCCACTGTACCAGTCCTCCGATGTGGGACTGACCTCAGACGTCCAGTGTTTAAGAATCATATCATCAATATCCTGATGAGTTTAGCATTATATCTATTTTTAGTACTGTCACACACCAGCTGCTAATATACAGCGAATAGGTGACATTACTGAGTTGTATCCAATTATATGAATTATTTTGACTTTCACTTCTTTCCAAAAGTCTTCAGACTTTTCCAGCATATATAGATGTAGGATGTGAGGACCCGTCCTGCTCCTCAGTCTGAGTCTGTGGAGGTCTACAGCAGAGGAACCAGGTCTATCAGGCTTTGTTAGATCAGTTCATTGTTGGTTTGGATCCAACAGAAAAACAGGATCCTTAGATTATGTTCTTAAAGCTGCTGTAATGTATATTTTCTATTTGTCTTTTTCTCGCCTCAGATATCCAGGAATTTTACGAAGTGACCTTATTGGACAGTCAGAGATGGGCGGAGTCTTCCAAGGGGGCGGACCCCATGACGCCCGTCAACCTGTGGGACTTCTCCAGCCTTCAAAGCACAACGGTGACCTCGGACACTCTGCCCAGCCTTAGCACCAGCATCGAGGTAAGAACAGCTTTAATTTCCTGCCGTGGTTATGATGTCATCAGGTTTAATTGGTGGCGGCGGCGGTGGCGGTGGCGGGTCGGTGACCGCCGCAGGACAGGATGTAAACACTCAGTCTGAACAGAACTGCAGTGTTGGAAGTGATGTGATGTTTTTCTTGCGTCTAAACTGGTCTGCTCTCTTTAATGTTGCGTATCTTGGAAACAGAAAACAGCCCTCAGTAAAAATAGAAACTACTAAATATAAACCACAAAACATTTCAACATGCTGACTGACTCACTGCTTTTGATATCAGTCCGGCTGTAAAACTGCTGATGAAGGAGCTGGGAGGCCGTGTAGGGTCAGTGGGAGTACTGGTTAACACCCCCTGGTGTTAACGTGTGATCTGTATCTGATGACATCTGACTTTACACCTGCAGTTAATTAGAAACCTCGTCAAAGCTCAGTATGTGATGAACATCTCAGGTTAAAGGAAGAGATGAAGGAAAGGGTCACATGACAGCGTGGTTAGCTTACAGCAGCTGTGCTAACACGGCTAACGTCACTACACTCAGCGAGCACTTTAGTAGGAATCTAATGTAACAGCTCTGCTGTAAATTCTACTTTTATGAAGCTCATATGTTTCCAGTTTCTGTTGACATCATGATGTTGATGTACCGGAGCGTGTTATATATCGTCAGCTTCCTAAAATAACGGCACAAGTCATTTTTTCAGCTTTCTCAGAAAACACAAAAAAATCATCATGGTGTGAATGAACCACAACAGGCTACTATAACACCGGTCACATGATGTTATTATTACTAATATTATCTTCAAGTGAGATTTTCATTAAATTAGATCAGGTAATGTGGAAAAACTGTAGATGAAATATTGTTTAAAAGGCAGAAAAGAGTAGAAAGCCACATCACTTGTAACAGCCACAGATTCTGGAGCCTTTCCACTCTTTGCTAAATGCTAGCTCCATGGACTTAGCTATTTAGCTGACTAAAAAGACTAAATAACTACCAGATATGACGATTTAGTCACACTCTTGACATAGAATCACATGATGTGTTCAACTGAGGATGTGATATTGAAAAGTGTTCCTAATATTTTGTCCACCTCATGTATGTTCATGGTTTGAAGTAGAATTATCACATTTCTGACAAGATTGTGGCCCAAATGTGCAGTTTTGTGTGTTTTTGTGTATCCAGATACAGATCACATGATAAGACCAGATGGGAACGAGGTCCTTGTTTCTAATATTTTAATATTTTATTCCGATGAACAACTTCTGTGAAAATACAGTCAAAACCTGAATTCTGTCTGTTAAAGGACGTAACGCTGGAACAGACGAGTCAACCAGATTTTTACTGAAAATATATCAAGTCAGACTCTAAAACTAGGGAGGCACAATATTGGATTTTTTGCCGATATCCGATATATGCACATATTTTTACCAGCTGGCTGAGGAGACTATTATACATGTAAGCATAGATTATATTATGATCAAGAAAGACAATATATGAAGAAAGAACTGAGGAAGACTGGAGTTCAGGAGCTCAGTGTTAAAACTTTAATGAAGCTGCCAAGTGGGAGCAGCAGTAGAGTTTT
This sequence comes from Thunnus thynnus, assembly GCF_963924715.1. NCBI lineage: Eukaryota > Metazoa > Chordata > Actinopteri > Scombriformes > Scombridae > Thunnus > Thunnus thynnus. The sequence goes on from NC_089528.1 coordinate 31,944,245, forward strand.
CATTGAGTTTATTAGACAGACAGGATTAATGTGTAGGATTTAATCTCTGGTCCACACTCCGGAGCAGAAGGTGGCGCTAATGCACCTGATACGCTGGTTGACAACCGCCGTTATAAACCAAAAAGATTTTTTTTTCCAATCAGAGTGGTACATCCTGTCAGCCGAGGTGTTTCCTATCTGTGCAGCCGAACTTAGCGGCTCCTCCGTGGACTGTTTCACCCTGACGGTCCCGGTGTTTCCTCCGCAGGCTGCACTTCACTCAGCCGCCCGTCAGATCAGCTGCTTTAACCTGAATAACAAACCAGGGCTCGGTGCTCCGGATGGATCCACATGGAGAACCGGGGCTAACGTTAGCTGAGAGGCTAACTGGCTAACGCTCCACAGTTTAAAGTGGGAAGAAGCAGCGGGTCTGACGGGCGGCTGAGTGGAGTGCAGCCTGCGGAGTAGGCGCCGGGACCGTCAGGGTCAAACAGTCCGTGGAGGGAAACACAGTCAGGCGTCGGAGGAGAAGGCAACAAATCAGCCTCTCATAATCAGCAGAAAATGTTCATTTCGGGCCGATGCTGATATTTCATTTTAGAGCTTATATAGGCCGATACCGATGACGTGCTTCCCTATCTAAAACGATTTGTTTTCTATCTGTTTAACAAGCTCATTGTCATCGAGTGTTAGTAAAATATATCTGCAGGACTCCTCTGGAGCTCCTGAATATCAGCAGAGATGAGAGATGTTTTTCTAAACTAAGAAAGTTGATTAAATGTTGTAACTCCTGTTAATAAAAGTGTGAGAACTTCCTGCCAGTTGATTTTTTTCTGCTGATGAAGCTGTACTTTCCTGTTTCCTGGCAGCAGACGGCAGCAAGTCCTTTTGGGAGAAAGAATCTTTTTCAGATGATCAATCGAATCATTAGTCATGAATATCAGCTGATTCAGACGAGCGCTGGAATAATCTGGAGCGTCGCTAATTTTAACATATCCCGCTGACCCGAGGCTCGGCTGTGAGCTGCAGCAGTTAGAGCAAGAAAAACAAAATCACTGAGTTTGATGTTTCGTTGAACGGACTCTGAGACTTTGTGCAGACTTTGTAAGAAATGAAGATTATGTGCATATTATTTAGCTGCTTCTGGTGTAATTACCTCTTTTTTTTTTTTTTTGAAAGTGTAGAAACGCTGAAGTCAAACGGTGCGAGTGCAGCAACTTTTGATGAGCTGTGCATCGACTCACATCAAAAGTATTCACATATAAAAACATTAAAGGCTGCTGCGTCATCGCTCCGCTCGTCTTTTCTCTGCTCTCATCATGTTTTTGTTTCTTGGCTTTTTCCACTCAGCATCACTCACAGGAGCATTTTTTTTTTTTTTATGTTTCTTTGGCATCTGGATGACACATTTAACACGTTTACAGTACTGAGGAGGAGGAGGAGGAGCAGCGAGCAGGTCGGAGGTTTGCTGTGTTGAACTCTGAGGTTAAAGCGTCTCTGGATTGTTTGTTTGCAGAGGGAAGTTTGTTTTTAAGCTTTTGAACACTTAAAAGTTCATATAATCAAATCACACAGTTGATGTTAAACAGGTTTGAGTAAATCTTGCTGCATATTTGGTTCCATACATTTAATGTAGCTGCAAATTTTGGCATTTTTAATTAAAAATATGGCACATCAGTCGTTGATTTATCTTGGACAAATCAGACACACTTGAATCAAATGCTTCACCAGTTATGGAAGAAGTACTCAGATACTTTACTGCAGTAAAAGTACCAATACATCAGTGTAAAAATACTCCATTACAAGTAAAAGTCCTGCATGAAAAGTCCTCCTACAGTAAAAGTACATAAGTATTATGGGTTTGGTGTAGTTACAGTATTCGGGGGCTCGTCCCTCCAGCAGCTGTAGTTTATTAAACTACAGAATGAAACCGTTTCTGCTGACTCAGCAGGTTTCGATGAGTCAGAAATCTCCTCGGAGGGAAAATGTTTGTTGTTGTTGCTGCAGGACAGAAGAGTCTGAGGATGTGTTGAGTCTGTTGTTATTCTGCAGGACTTGTTTAAAGGGTATAAAATACTGAACTTAACTTCTTCCAACTCAATCATCAGACACACATTTGTTTTTATGAAGGAGTCATCTTTGATTCCTGTTTAACTTCGGATCATCAGTAAAGGAGTTCACTGGTTTCAAAAATCAGATTGTTACTATAATTCTGTGACTTGGAGAAAGTTATTCATGTGTTTATTATAATTCAGTTCTTTACCTTCAGGTTATACAGACAGACTGGATCAAACAAACCACATCATGATACATAATAACCATTTTAGCCTCTTATCATTGGCTTCCAGTTAACTTCAGTATTCATTCATTACTTTCAAAGCTCTACATGGTCTAACAGTCCAGACTTCAAACTAAAGGAGACTCTTCTGCTGTCAGCGCCCCAAAACAGTATTAAAAACTCATTTTTTGTAAACTTTCTTTACGGGGGGGTGGTCTCCAATGTAAAAACAGTGATTGCGTGAGAGGAACAAAGTGCAGCTTAGTAAAAGATCCGTTTATATTTGTAATTTGGAGTCTGGTTTGAGGTGAGATTAAACAAAGCGGAGGATCTGACTGTCTGTCATCTCTCTGTAATCCCTTGTTTCCATAACAGGTTATGGGATTAACCGAAATTTGGAAAATAATCCACAAATGTCCTTTTCTTTCCTGGTATGAAATACATTTTTTTTTTTTTAAAGCTAAAGTTTGGAAAGTATAAAGTTCTCTGTTTTTGTTGGGGCTATGCTAGCAGTTTCCCCCCGCTTCCAGTCTTTGTGCTAAGCTAAGCTAACAGAACAAGAAGCTTTATAAGAATATCAGTTACCTTTTATTGGTTTTGCTCTTTTTAAAACAATGTTACAAAGTGCTTCAAAAAATATTATTAACAAAGAAAAACAAAGAACATTTATATATTAAAAAAATAGAATAGATGTTAAAAGGCACAAAAAGACCAATCAATACACAAATGTATTTTTTTTTAGTGGATTTAAGTGAAGGTTTAAAAGTTGAAGTGCATGATGGGTAGAAAGTTTGCTGTTTTGACCATTTGAACCTTTTTGTTTGTTCTTTTTATTCCATCTGACGCATCCTGAGCTTTGCACTTTTATTTATTTATTTATTTATTTATTTTTGCTTAAAGAAGAGCAAACGTTCTTATTGTGAGTAAAGCTTGTGTGTGTGTGTGTGTGTGTGTGTGTGTGTGTGTGTGTGTGTGTGTGTGTGTGCGCTACTGGTTTGATTATAGGTGTGATAAGTAGGGACGGGTATCGTTATACTGATATTGATACTGCTTATTGATACGACTCTTCATACTTTGGTGCATAATTATTGATTAATAATATAACAGTTAAATGACTTAAAGCCGCTGCTGTTAAAACTGGAGTTCAGGACTTTGTCGCCCCCTTCTGGCAGAGACAGTAAAGATATGAGTCATTGTTTAACCTCCATATAGAACCAGGTGGAAGCGGTTTGATCCAGACTTGATCAATATGAGATTGATTGGAAATGTTAACTGTTAATAACCTGAAACAAACCACAGACAGTGTTGAGCAGTGTGAGTCTTTGTGTTTGCATTGAACGCCTTCTCTTTCTTTTCCTCTTTCTCTGGTTTGTAAACTCACGCCTCACGTCACTCGTAGGACTCGCCCCTCCTAAACGAAATCCTCTACACGTTGGCGCAGGCCAACCGCTCGCCAGACCGAGACGGACAAGTAAGTACTGGACGCCTGCTGCTGCTGCTGCTGCTGCTGTTGTTGGTGGGAGGGGGTGTCGGTGTCGTTCACCTTCGCCGCATGTCCCATCCAATCCTCATGTTGCTTTTTGGTCCATCGGAGAGGGGGGCGGGGTTTCTGGTTCCAGGGTCAAGGGGTCAGGGGTCAGGTTTCCCTCAGACGGCCTCAAGGTGTCGCTGTGGTTCATTCACATCGATGTTAGTGATGTAAGACGTGAAACCAGAGAAGAAATCAGCTGAACAAACAGAGACGACACAACGTGACACATGAACGTACATGTTGATCTTCCTCAGATAGATCTGCCTTCTCTTCATGTTAACTACTAATGATTAGATGTTTTATTTGCTTTGATTTGTTGTATTTGAGTTTACTGGCAGCAAAAACATCCACATAATGGAGCTTGAGTTCAGATTAAATTGTCAAACTGCTATTTCAAAGATCAATAATGACTCTTTATGCTCAGTTCTGCTTAAAAACTGATTCTCTATAACAATCAAAGAGGTAGTTGTTGTGTTTCTCTCTGGTTCATATTATCTATGAACCAGGTGCAGGACGATGAAGGAAAAACACGTCTCCACACTGGATTTTAGCTCCCAACGTTTGTTTTTATTGGACGGGAGATGGCAGCGTTCATCAGACAAATTCATACAGACGTCAAGTTAGTTTGATGATGCTGAAGTGAAGCAGTTTAGAGACTCTCAGCTCTGAAAATATAAAAAAAAATTATCTGGTTCTTTAGTAAAAAAGTCAAAGCTTTAAGACTGTGGACATAAAGATTTCAGGGTAGAAGTTTTAGCAAGAAACAGCCAATCACAGAGCTTTAAACGGCGGGAAGAAGCTAAAGATTACGATGATGAGAAAAACTTATTTTACAAACTTTAATCAGCTCACTTGTAATTTCTGGGTCAATTTGAGTGATTTCAGTAACCATGACGACACGTTTTGTTCACAACATTAACAACAAAGTGTCTTGAATTCAGTACGCTCTGACTCATGTCTCCATAGCAACAGCAGCCGAGGCTCATGGGTAATGTAGTATTTTTTAGCAATCCGCCAAAATGATAAAATGTATAAATAAAATAATATAAACTGGTGTCAGAATATAAACCTGGAGGATATTTTATGTTCAGTAACATCGAGGAGGACGATTTAAAGAAATATTTAAAACTCTGTTAATGACTTGATACATAATCAAGATCAAATACTTGATTGATCAATACCTGAAACAGTCACAGTTCCCACAAAATATATCCAAAGAATATTTAGTAGTTGTTAAATAATTAGTTGTAAAATACACAAATATATTTACTTTACTTTATACATGTTGCTCTTTATCAGGTTGAAGATCCGGTTGGGTTGAAACGTTTTTACAGTCCAATAAAAACATTTTATTGATAACATACATGATAACTGACCAACACACATTTAGTAAATATCTTCTAACAGCATCAAACTTTGGAGATAAAAGTGTAGAAATCTCAACATACTGTGTTAAAATGCTGTATTAAATATATTTTTATGTGCTTATTGTTTTAGTTTATTGTTGTTTTAGTCTGAACAACAAACAGATGTGAACCTGATTCATATTTAAATGAGATATCAAGTATAAATATAAATAAATAAAGTGCTGCTGCGTTTGTTCCGTCAGGTTTGTTTCAGAGTTTCTGACTGAAAAGAATCGAATCGGCTGCTTCTCGCAGGATTTCCTCTCTGGTTTCATGTCGTAGCTCCAATAAATGAAGAAAGAAACACGGCGGCGGCATGTTGAGGCCGTCTGTGCTGGGGTCAGGGGTCAGGGGTCAGGGGTCATTGTGCTTCATTCATTCTGGTTCATGTTGTCGGGTCTGAACAGTACATCTCCTGTCCTCAGAGCAGCTTCACACTGACAGCACGGACCTACTGCTGCAAAATATCATATATCATATATAAAATATAATATATGTTTTCATTTATTTTAATAATAATAATAATAATTTTTATGGGACTTTTCAAGCTGGAGCACAAAGTGTTTTCCAGAGACAACAAGAACAATCACACGTACGTTTTTAAGGATATGAAATGATGAATTTCAGAGATAGTTCAGCATGTTTTACTGTATTTAAAGGGTTATACCGTGTTTTTGTCTTTACTATACAAACCTTTACAGTCGCTGCTAATCCGTGTGGTGTCACATTAGTGTTTTCCTACTTTCAGGGATGAGATATGTGTTCTTTCTGAACGGTGTGAGAATTAAACTAATCAGATTAGAAACTAATCCATCAAACTCTGGATAAATCATATAAATAATTAAGCATTAATTATATTGAAAATGACTTTTTGTGTTGTTTGATGATTGAATTCCTTCCCCAGAAATGTTCATTTAGACCAAAATAATAAAATGAATTTCCATTTGAGTATAAAATAACCTGAATGGAAAAAAAAAAAAGCTTTGGTCAGAGATGTAACAGTAAATATAAACAGACTGAGTGAATAAATGACGTAGATGAATCACTAGAAGTGATCCTTTAATAACATGAACAGAAAGATAAATAACATCACTAACGAGCAGGATCAATACTAATAATAAGAAAACCAATAAAATGACATCTTATTTTGAATATAGTGATGTTTTTGCTATTAAAGAGCTGCAACAATTAGTCGATTAATCAACTATTGAATTAATCACCTTAACTATTTTGATAATCGATGAATTGTTTGTCTGAACTCTTTAGTCTCTCTGACAGGAAACTGAATGTCTTTGAGTTGTGGACTAAACATTTTAAAGACCAAACAACTAATTGATTAATCTAAACTAATTGACAGATTAATGAATGATGAAGATAACTGTTAGTGGTATAAATCACCCCTTTAGTTGATATTTACAGATTTCACTCCAATGGAAACTATACTAACTATATTAATGTTTATTTCTTTTAATTTGCTCACAGCATCACATGAAAGTGATCTTTATAAATGTTCTTGACGTCGATGTGCAGCTTTCTTCCATCAGTCTTCACGTCCAACAGTAACATCAGTTCAGACTAAAAGCAGACAGGATGTCAGCAGTGATGGATTATCTCTCTGCAGCAGGTTTTAAGTTCCTGCGAGCCGATTTTCATAGAAATGAGCTTTAAAACAGCGTCTGACTGACAGGAAGGAAGGAGAGTATTAAAAACATGTCGTCTAGTGTAAAAACCAGCGGTATGAGCGTTTACCCGACATGTTTAGATGTTTCTATGTTTCTATCAATGACCTGAACCAGTCTCCTGACCCTGGAACCATCACCGCTGGTTTTCAACAGGCGTTTTTCTCCTTTTGACTTGTGTGTGTTGGACTCTTGGTCCTGCAGCAGTTTGACTCAGAGAGACCGGAGCTGTACTGATGTTCAGGACCTTCATGGTGGTGGTTCATGTGGATTTCAGTTCTGGTTTGTGTGCAGGTTTTTTTTTAATGTTTTTAGCTTCCTGTGTGTGTTTTTTCATGTTGTTCTGCTTCAAGAGGCATCATCACATTTGTTCATATTATAAGTTTGTAAGTGAGTTTTACTGACCTGATTGTTGTTTTACAGTAAACAACATATTTATTTACTTTTCACCCATATGTGCAAATTCTCACTATGAAGCGTTCGCTATAAACAAACACCAGCTGCAGCTGTGATGCCTTTTATAAAAGTCTAATAGTGTATTTATACAGTATGAACACTGTGAGGAGGCTCATTGTGATGTTTGGCTGCAGACGAGCTGATTAAATTACACCTGATTCAATTTGCGGCTGGAAAAAGCATCGTTTGTACGGAAGTCCGTGGCTGCCAATATTAAATAAAATATATATACACACACATATATGTATATATGTATGACAACATTAAAAATCCAGATTAATGTCCAGTTTTCTTTTTCATGTTAGAAAACACAGATCAGATTTTAGTGTTTGGATGTTAATTGTCACTCAAGTTGCTTTTTGTTTAGTTTCAGGACTTCTCTACAGGTTAGTGTCGCTGTATTGCAGCAGTCAGCTCAGATTATTTACAGAACGCATCTTTAAAATAAATAAATCTCTAAAACAGAATCTCTCATTTATAGACTGAACATGAGAAGTTCTTTTACACATTTCACACATTTTTACTAGTTATTAAACTGAAGTATTTTTGTTTTTATTAACAGAAAAATGCTTTAAGAGAAAGATTTAAAGGATGAAAAATCAATAATTGAACAGCTAAATGTAGAAAAATTAAAGGTATAAAGCAGAAAACGTATCAAATAAAAAATAACAATATAAACAACAACACAGTCACGATTATTATAAATAAAACTATTGATTCCAGTTCATTTTCTTCACATGATGTCACCTCGTCGACCCAGTTTTAAACACATTTATATTTATTTATTTGAAGAGAATGAGTGTTTTTCAGAAGCTGGTGTGTAAAACAGCGGTGACATCACATCCTGCGGGGACGTTAAATGTTTTATAACGAGGCATGACACGCCATATGATGACACACATGAGAGAGGAGGACGCAGCCGCATGACACATTCATGGAACTGTAAAATATTCATACTTGTGATCCCACCCGCCCACGCTGCCTCGTCTCCTGCTGCTGCGACGCACTCGTCCTCCTCTTCCTCCCCCTCCTCCTCCTCCTCCTCCTCAGCCATTTGGCGTTGAGTCATACATGTAATAACGAGCCGTTTGTGTGTCTGTTTTTTTTTTTAAAGATCCCTGAATGTAGAACAAAGACTGAAGCAGTGTGTGGTGAAGATGAAAACTGAAGATGTCACCTTGACACGCTGGTTTGCGTTTGTGATGAGTTTGTGGCCTGTAGGACGCCACGCCGCCGCCGTGATGTGAGGATGGATGGTAGAGACGAGGAAGACTCTCATGAAGACGGTTGTTTAAATGCGATGAGGGTTAAAATCTCTGCACACTGATAATTTAACAGTAATGCAGATAAAACCATCCATAAAACTCTTCAACAGGTGCCAAACAGGAGAATATGAATATAAAATGATTGTGCTTCCACACGCGGCTGCAAGTAACGATAATTTTCATCATTGATTAATCTGACTGTTGTTTAATTGATGAATCGTTTGGTCAGAGATTAATGCCCGTCACGATACCTCAGAGCACAAGGTGATGTCTTTAAACGTCTTGTTTTATCTGATTAAAAGTCCAAAACCCAAAAATAATCAATTTACTACAATATAAAACCAAGAAAAACTGAAACATCAATTATTTTTTGCTTGAAAAATGACTGAAAGGATTAATCAATTATTTAGTTGTCGACTAATTATCGCAGCTCTTCTCCCAAAATAATCTTAATCCACCATTGATTCCTTGTTGTTATGATTCTACACATTTCTAAAGTCAAATGAATGATTGTAACTTAGAAGAAAAACAAAGTGAGTTATTACAGTTTTAGCTTGATACATTAAGATTTTGGTCATATGTAGTTAATAACAGTGGAACACAGATCAATAAGCTGAACATTGTTTGATTATTTTATTTGTCATCTTGCATACGTCGGACAAAATTAGGATATGAATTTGTGTCTGAAGATATCAGCGTTAATATCGTCATAATGACATTAATCATAGTGATCAGCCCACGTCGACCTAAATGACATTTAAATGCAGTGTGAAGTTTTAATAAGAGGATGAGAGCTGACAGAGAATCTTATTATCTCAAATTATCAGTGAAAAAAGTGTCAAAACGTTAAGTCAACGCTAACTTAAATTAATGACTTGTTTTCAAGTGAAAATAATACCTCGATTACTTTGTGTAAGATTTTCCTTCTTTATAGTTAATTTGGTCAAAGTTCTTTAAAGAGACTAAGAAATACAATCAAATAAAAACACATAGTTATGAGACTCAAACACAACAGAATTGCACAGAGAACAAATAATGAATAGAGAGAGAAAATAAATAAATAAATTAAAAAGAGTATGACCATTAATGTCTTCATATTATGAAAAGGCAGAAGAAAAGAGACAAGATTTTAAAATTTAGTATTTTAGTTAATTGTTTTTGCCCTCATTGTTTGGTTTAATAAATGATAATATCATCATATTTCCATATAAAAAACAATCTTTTGATCACATAAACAAACTAACACTGTACAGGTATTTTAATGTTGCATTCAGGTGCTGTCGGAATAAATGCAATTATGTCTTAAGCATCCGTTAATAATCACTTTAAATAGCAAAACAGGGCTCGACTGTTACTTTAAGACAACAGTAGTTTAACTCGGCTTCAGTTAAAAGATTATTTTATTTGGTTATTTCCACCCTCGGTGGTCGTTATTGCTCAGGTTGTATCATAAATTCCTGAGAGTTAGGATTTCCCGTGGAGCGTGAACGTGTCGTGGGTCTGGAGGAGCGGGGTTCAGTGAGTCCTGCTGCTCCCGCTGAGCTCCGGATACCGGGATGAAGGAGGACCGGGGGAGGGATGAGGTGTCTCTCCGGTGAGCACACACACACTCTCCCGCCGGTAGATAGTGACTCGGTCGGTCGTTGTGTGAACGTATGAACGTGTGAATGTAACGTTATTTATGATACCGTGAGCCAACTGGCCGGCTGGAGCGCGCGCAGCAGCAGCAGGAGGAGAAGGACGGCACGAGATGAGACGTTCCCGGGCTTCACTCCCGGCTCGGAACGATGGACTGCATCTGTATCGTCACGACTAAGGTAACGGCCGAAAAAAACTGCTCAAACACCGTCACACACGCACGATAGACGGTGAATTAACAGCGTTAAGAGTCGGTGTTTAATTCGGCGTGTATCTGATCCACCAACCGGCTCTTATTTCAGTGATAAACCTGAATTTATGAAACGGTTCCGTCTCTTTCCCGCGGTCCTCTAACGGTAAAATAACGCAGCTAATCAACGGAGGCTGGCGGAGAGTTGAGGCGACAAAATATAAAGTTTATACGGAAATAGATAAATTTTTATTTATTATATTGATGCCGAATTGACAGGAGGACAACAACATATGGCTCATTTTATCCTGTGTTTCTATAATAACGTTTATTTGCTTACATGTAATGAATTATTAATATGTCGTATTTCTTAAAGGGAGTTTGGTGAAATATTTTCCCCCTTCAGTTTAATTCAAACTGCTAACATGTATATTTATTAACGTTTTGTCACCAGATAACCTTTAAAGTATGATAAAGGTTGACTGCTGTTAGTTATTGGTTTGATTAATGGTTTAATAATAGGTGTTTGTATTGATTACTGACGGTGGTTGATCAGGCTAATTATCAGCTAATTGTACTCAGTATACAGTAAATGTTCGCCCTACTTTCTTAATTAAACATGATGCTTGATGGTTTTATTAATGACTCCTGATGAAACTTTAAAGCTCAGCCTTCTCGTTGCCCTTTAGCTTCCCTTTTCATAAGTCACATTAACATTAATATTTCTGTGTATAATCTCTGTGTCAGCTGCTGTGTAATTGCTGGTTTTTCACGCCTGGGTTCAGGCTTGTTGCAGGTGACTTTCTGCCTTTCTATAATTATCCAGACAAACAGAAACACTCCAGCAGCTCTTAAGTGTTTTGTCCAGATAGTTGATGGTTGAAGGTGGTTTCTGTGGACAGCTGTATAAACTGTGGAGCTGTTTTAAAGTTGTAAAAATACCTCGTCTCCCCCCCCCTCCCACACACACACACACACACACACACACACACACACACGTCCTGGAAAACCTAGAAGGTTGTTTACAAGTACAGGACGACACCTTTGTGATTGTCTTAGCTGATAGATAATGATAATAATAATAACTTAGAATGATTAAACACCTTTTAAAGACCCAAGGACTCTTGATATTAATGATCTAAGAAACGTTAAGTTGTTAAATGAAAATTAGTTAATAATAATCAGCGTGTAGTTGTTGTTCAGTTATTACTGAATGAATGAATGAACTGTTAGAGTGTAAGATTTGAAATCATTTGATTCAGTTTAAGTCCACTGACTTAATATTTTAGTTTTGTTCATAAATAAGGCTTCAACTGACGGTTATTTTCATTATCGATAAATCTAAAGATTAATTGTTTGGTCTATAAAATGTTAGACAATAGAAATAAATGCTCGTACAGTTAATTAAAGCCTGAGCTGACAGCTTTAACTTGTTTGTCTAAAGATCAGATTCACTGTCACATAAGGTGACAAGGTGACATCTGAGGAGCTAAAACAAGGAAATGTTTTCTGTTTTTGCTTGAAAATTGACTTAAATGATGAATTGATTATCAAAATAGATTCATTTTCTCTCAGTCGACTAATCTATCAACTGACTAATTGTTGCCAATTTAAACACAGATACACACTTTTCATCATATTGAAAAGACTTTAACTAGTGCTTCATAATCATTCATGTTGATCATATATAATGATAAGTACAAGCTATAATCTAGAGCTGCAACGATTAGTCGATGAAATCAATTAGTTGCCAACTAAATTAATCACTGATTATTTTGACAATCATGTTGAGTCATTTTATTTTGAAGGAAAAGCTAAAATTGTCTGATTCAGCTTCTTAAATGTGAATATTTTTTGGTTTCTTTAGTTTCTGTGACAATAAACTGAAGATCTTTGAGTTGTGGACAAAACAAGACATTTGAAGATGTTTACTTATTATTATTATTATTATTATTATTATTATTATTATTATATATGATCAACATGAGTGAATATTTAGCACCAGTTAATCAGAGTGTTCTCAACATGATAAAAAGTGTATTTGTGTTTAAATCGGCAACAATTAGTTGATTGAAAGAAAATGAATGATTATTAATAGTTTAAGGTAGATTCAGCGTTTCTAATCTAATGAACTTTTTATCAAATCCAGTGAATATCTCCTCACCGTCTGTGAAAACAAACAGTGTTGATACACTAATCCAGCCAATCAGCTGCAGGCGGCGTTGGTGCTCGTGCACAGGACGGGGAAGTCGTGAGAGCAGCTGTCTGTGTGAGGACATGACAGCCTCTCGTCTCCAGCAGCCGTTGCATGGTGGGAGGACTGGTGAACGGTGGGAGGACTAGTGAACTGGAGAGAGTTTCCATTATACGCTTCTGTTCCCGGGCGGTCTCACAGAGACCCTCCATGGTTTTTATGCTCTCAGTCTGTTTCTGTAGCGTTTAGTGAAGCAGTAATCTGAGCAGGCAGCTGTTTAAATCACACGTCTCGCTGTTTATGTGTTTATGAATGAATCAAATACAAACAGTGTGGATTCGGTGAAGCTGTTTCAGCTCTGACGGAGACGTTGAACGCGGGTCGAGTTAGACGTGTGGAGGCTGCAGAGAGGCGCAGAGTGTCGATGGACTGTTGTGCTCACATGCTCATGTTAATGTGTGAGAGGAACAGAATCACTGACTCCACCTTTAAGTCATTTTTCAAGCAAAAATAGTAGTGTTTTAGCTTCTCAGATGTGAGGAACTGCAGCTTTTCTTCATATCTAATCAATTAATCGACTAATAATGGTTGCAGCTCTAGATGTGATACTATATCAAGACTTTAAACCCAGTAAAAATAATAATTACATGTCTTAAATATGCAGAATGAACATGTCGGAGGTGTTTTTGCAGTTTTTCTCATCACTAATAATATTCAGTAGAGGAGTCGTTGTGATGATTTCAGTCCTGGTTTGGATGCTGGGTTTTAAGTCCCTGATGTGGAGCCAGGCTGAGTCCTGGACCTCCTGCTGGTCTGGGATCAGATCCCTCCAGGCCTTCATCTCTTCTCTATAATCCTGTTTCTGTGTGCCGTGTCCTCGTCCTGCTCGCCTCTGATCTGCTCTGAGCTCCCAAATCCTCCTCCTCCTCCTCCTCCTCCTCCTCCTCCTCCTCGCCCCAAAACTCTCCCATTTAAATACACGGTGTTAAACTTCTGCGGGTTTGTTGACCTTTGACCTTGCGTCTGAGTATTGAAGCTGTTGGGAGTTTACTTTCTCTCCTGCGTTCCTGTTTGTACGCTCAGATTTCAGCCTTATCTGACTTCCTGATCTTTAAGTTACCGCTGATGAAAACCCAACGTTTCCTGTTGCGGCTTCACATTAAAAGCCAAAGAGCAGGATGCTTTTATTATGAAGAAACGAATAATATTTTCATTATTGATTCATCTGTTGATTATTTTCTCCATTAAGTGATTAGTTCTTTGATCTTTAAAATGTAAGAAAATGGTGAAAATCAACAAATTGCTTAATTGACAAAGCGTTGTAGTGAGATGATGTTTTTTAACCACTCGGCTGCCGGGCGCCTTTTTAAAAAAATGTTTTTTTGGATTTGACTTTGGACACTCGCTGCAGTTTGTGACAGTAGGTGGGAGATACTGGAGTGATGTTGCTGTAATATAACACGAAGTTTCAATATTGATTAATCAATTCATCTCTTTCTAAAAGATCAGTGATGCCTCTTTAAGTTCTTCACCACGTCTGACCATCAGGAAAAGCAACACGTTTTGTTAACACGCCTCGTATAAATAAAGTTTAAATAAACTGAAAAACTGTAATCAGCATGTTTGTATATCTGTAGTAGAAAATGACCTGATTGATCATAAATAGTGAAGTTATTGATTAACGTATTGAATGTTTTTCTCTCCGTGTCAGTTAAACAAACAAACAGACAGACGTCAGGGATTTGAACCAACAACCTCCATGATGCTCGTGTGTTTCCCCTGCAGCATTAATCTACCACACACACACACACACACACACACACACACACACACACACACACACACACACACACACACACACGCCTCATGCCCTGATTTTCCACTCATCGAGTGTTTGGAGATCGCCGACTAAAGCGCCAGAGGCAAACCGGCGTTCGCTCGGTCGCTAAGTGTGAACTGTTGAAAGATCCGAGAGCTCGCAGAAACATATCAAGCAGACTGAGTAACGGGACGTGTCAGGTACATTGTTATACACACAAGCTGTCAGTATTTGTAACCTTGTTGTCCTCGCTGGTAATACGAGCAGGAATATTTATTTGTCTTTATTTACACACATCGTACCGACAGACTCGTCGTGATTCCTTCTGGTGACGGATGTTGTGATGTTCGACCCTCCGTCAGTCAGTCATGGCGTCTGCAAACCTCAACGACTTCCAGATAAGACAGAAAGTTTTGCAGCGTGAACAGTGCAGCGATATGACGACTTTGAAAGTTGTGCAGTCGGTGTGTCCACGGCATCATGTGCCGACTGTGTGTGTGTGTGTGTGTGTGTGTGTGTGTGTGTGTTTGTAGGGCAGCGCCTCAGTGTTGGGACTATTTTCAGCTCCTTATTAAGTCGGTGCTGCAGCTCTGTGGCTCAGCAGGACCAAACACAGTCAGCTCAGTCTAAATACAGCCGGTCTGCTGCTGCTGCTGGACGACAATCTGCTGCTGTTCACACCAGCGTCTGAAGGATTTACACCAGTTATAACATCGACTACAGCCAACACACATATAATGATTTGATCCTCAGTAGGACTGAAACTGAACATTAGTTTCATTATGGATTCATCTGCAGATTCTCCTGAGTAACTGATTAATTGTTTTGTCTATAAAATATCTGAAAATAGTTTAAAACTGCCTGTTTTAATGTCTTAGAGCCCAAGATGAAGCCTTCACGTGTCTGCTTTTGTCTCATCAACAGTTCAAAATACTAAAATATGATACATGACACACATATGAGAAGCTGCAGCCTGCAAAAAAAAGACTAAAACTATTATTCATTTATTAAAATAGTTGATTTTCTATCAGTGAATTTTCTGTGGATCAACTAATCAGACTAATTTTTACTCTTTGGAGCCGTTTCTACACAAGTTACCGTAGCAACTGTCTTCATGATGAAGGAACGTTTTCAGACAACAACAGAGGAATCAGATATATCAGCTTTGATACACACACACACACAATACTTGTTCAGTTTATTGTTGGTTTGGATCCAAACTTGAGATTTGTTGACAATAAGAAAAATACAGAAAATTGTGGAGGTTTAAAACCTGAGTGTCTGATGGAAATGAAGCAGGACGGCGTTTGAACATGAAACAACCATCTGACTGTTGTTGCAGTTGCAGCCTGAGAGTAGATGGACAGGTGTGTGTGTATGTGTGTGTGTGTGTGTGTGTGTGTGTGTGTGTGTGTTTGTCCAGTTTTGACTGGTTTACTGGGGAAAGTGGTGCAACATTTTTTTTTTTAATAGCATGACATGGCAGAAAAAAAATGGTTTGGAAACACCAACCACAGAACGACACACCCATGTAGGACGACCACAGAGCAAATACCAAAGCAGGCAGCTAATACACACACACACACACACACACACACACACATACACACACACACACACACTGTAACACACACACACACACACACACACAGACAGTCTGCAGCAGTTGGAGGTTACTGACCATAAATAAAGCTTTCTGGGCTGATGTGAGATCTGATCAGCTGTTTTACCTGCTGAGAGACGACAGCAGATATGAAGTCTTCAGGTCTTCAGTGGTCTCTGCTCTGCTCCTCTGGGGTTACATGACTTTATTATTTATGTTAATTACAGGCTGCAGGAGCTGAAGAGCTCTGTGAGTTTATAGGATGAGACGTCTGCTGTCATGTGTGCTCTAAATACTAAACACAGGAGCTGTAATCACCGAGGGACGTGTGTGTGTGTGTGTGTGTGTGTGTGTGTGTGTGTGTCATATTTTAACTCTACCACCCAAAAATATCACAGGAAACTATATTATAACAACTTTACTGCTGACGTTCATGAGTCTTAGAGCGACGGACAGAAAGAGGAAGAATCAGTGAAGTGTATGATGTAGAATATCAGAGCTGATAACAGATAATTATGTTTTTTGTGGACTGAAAACTGAAATGTGTGTTTTAAACATGGCGGAGTCGACTCACATGTTGTCACAGCTGTAAACTTCTCCTCTCTAAATGATGTAAACACAAACAGAGCGACTGTGTTTAATACGGTGAAGTCGGCTGAATACCGGCGTCTCTACCGGCGTCCAATGTGATCTGGACTCTTCAGCTGACAGCAGCCAATCAGGAGAGACTTGAACTAAAAACCAGGACGTGCACTTTTTATTATTTCTCTGACTGTGTGGAAATCTGATGTTTACACATCACAAACAGCATTAAAACAAGATTCAAGAGACAGAAACAGAGTTCATACACGTCTTGTTGTGTTCATTCAGGTAAAACATGAAACTCTGTTACATAGGTGCGCTTGATTTTACTGTAACTGCAGTAACCGGGTGGAGACATGAGTAACATATCTCAAAGAAACAGTTAGTAATAATGTTGAGTATATAAGATAAATATATGTAACAAGATAAAACTAAACGAGGACGTGTTTACAGTGTTCACCATCATTTATCTATTGTTAGTTTATGTTTTTAATATTTAGACTAATTAACATCAGAACTTCTGCCTTCTCTTACAATAACTTTACATGCTGTTTGACTTATTAAATGTTACCTACAGTCATATCGGACGTATCTATTATCCTAAACATTAACAATAATTAACTTTTCTTTCTTATAATAATAATAATAATAATAATAATAATAATAATAACATATAAGGAGAGGAACAGACTGAAAACAGGCTCCACACTGATCTGAGCTCTCAGGTTGTGTTTAACGTGATGATGTTTTGAAAGTGGACTGAACATGTTTGGATTCTACCTGCCGAGTAGCTAACGCTAGCTAAGGCTAGCTAAGGCTAGCTAACACTAGCTAACAGCAGTGTGCAGGTATCAGACTGATGATGAATGAATGAGCTCAGTGATCATTAACGTTGAAACTGTTCAGGATAATATTGAAGCTCTCTCTAGTGTTGCAGGTCTTTTATTATTCTGCTCAACAGTTTTTCACATGTAAAAATCTCCAGATGTGTCTGAGTTCATAGTTTAATAAGCAGGAAACGTGTTTACAGCTCTCAGCCTGTAACGTTGAAGGAAACGACGGCGCTGCTCACTGAGCTTATCTGATGCAAATCAACCAGTGAATCCAGTCCAGTTGAAATGAATCTATTCTGGACTGTGTGAATCGAATCGGTGGATCCGCCGTGACATTAATGACATGACACGGATCCTACATGTGTTCTCCAGTCATGTGACCAGATTTCATCCTTTCAAAACACAATCTTCCTCCACCACATGTATTTAAATGAATCTCTCACGTTACGACAGCAGCAGAAACTTTATTCAGATAAGTTAACAATCTATAATATTTATCAGGATTTACTTTAAAAATCATTAACTCATCGTCTCTTGTACTTGTCCTTTAGTAAATACCGTGAAGAAGAAACATGTCCGCAGCGTCTCATCACATGACTTCCTGTGTATGGATGACCTCCCACATGAAGTCCACCATGTTGCTGCAGCCAGCTCCTCTTGTTGCCCTTTAAATTGGGATGACGGGCTTTTAAAAAGACTCTTAAAATAAACAGTTAAACAAAGATCATTTAAATAACACGCAGACGATCAGTAATGTTGTTGATGTTGAACTGTGACGTTGTTACGTAACGTTGTGTGTATCGTTTATTCTTTTGAAAATAAAATCTGCATTAAATCTTAGACTGTTTAAAAATATGGACGTAGTTACCGTGACGTCACTCGTTGGTTTCTGAAGAGTGGTTCTGAAGCTCAAAGTGAGCCGCTCTGGCCGTCGCCATCTTGGCAGCGCGTGCAAGCCACCTAGCAGCTGGCGGACCTGTCACTCAAAGCAGCCATGTCCTTCATTATGCAGAACTTTACGGCTTAATTAAATATAAACGGGTGAGTTATAAAAAAATTCATCTCCGTACAGTTGTCATGAAA
This sequence comes from Thunnus thynnus, assembly GCF_963924715.1. Taxonomy (NCBI): domain Eukaryota; kingdom Metazoa; phylum Chordata; class Actinopteri; order Scombriformes; family Scombridae; genus Thunnus; species Thunnus thynnus. The sequence goes on from NC_089528.1 coordinate 31,962,781, forward strand.
GAGGAAATTAGCTACAGAGACCAAAACCGTTGTTTGTACCAGACTGTAAACATGTTTCTGCTGTAAAGTTGGACATTTTAACATGGAGGTCTATGGGGATTGACTCGCCTTTGGAGCCTCAAGTGGTCGTTCAAGGAACTGCAGTTGCAGGTTGCCGCTTGCATTAAACGGATAAAAATACTCAGTTCTAACCTGTTACTGGGATTATTTTTTACCCATTAAATGCTCCCTTCACTTGTTTAAATAACAGTCAATGAATATTAATCTGTCGTGCAACACAGAACTAAAGTATTTCCCTTCATTTAAAGACAAAAAGAGCTCCGGAAATTATTTAAAATGCCTCCAAAGCATTTCATGAGGGCATCGTGTGTGTGTGTGTGTGTGTGTGTTTGTGTGTGTGTGTGTGTGTGTGTGCGTTGTTTACGCAGCAGATAAATCATGTGATGTTTCATGTTGAGCTGAACTCTTCGTCCAACCGAGTGACGACTGAAGCTCAGAGCTGGACGTTGTAACGGCGAAGCGGCTCTGAATGACGCAGCGACACACAGGAGGAATCTCTGTGTGTGTGTGTGTGTGTGTGTGTGTGTGTGTGTGTTGTGAGAGGCTGATGTGTCCCGGAGGACGCCAGCCAAGAGGGGCGTCCAGGCGTGTTAAACAAACACACACACACACACACACACAGTGAGAGCAGGCTGCCAGCAGACTGCAGGGAGGTGAGGAGAACAGAAGGAGAGGTGAGAGAGGAGGAGGAGGAGGAGGAACAGAGAGGATGCTGGGAAGGCGTGGGCGGGGAGAGGAGAGAAATTGGCTCTTTGTTTGGTGTTCTGTCTGGATGCTGTGACCTTTGACCTCCAGAGATCACGAGCTGGAAGTTAAATCGGCAGGTTTTCAAGAGACTTTAAACCTTTTGAAAGCAGAAACTCTGAGTCAGTTTACTGTGATTTATATACTTTAATATATACTTTAATATATATATATATATATATATATATATATATATATATATCACAGGATATCAAACTCTCTGGTCTTTATTAACAGTTTGATTCTGATTAAACACAAGAAAACATTTGACATAGAAACAGAATCTAAAAGCTTTAAATTCACTCTTTAAACATCTGCTTCTGTTTTCATGTTTAGTTTATTTGCAGTGAACAGAAACGTCCAGTTCACAGTTCAGTCTGATTCAAACTAAGGTGATTATGATATAAAGTCATTTTATTATATCGTGTCGTCATATTTCAGAATAATTATAATAATAATCTGGATTACGGTGATGTTGTTGTGTTGTTGGTTGAGGTTTGTCAGAGACCAGTACGCTCCACATGTTTTGCCTCTTGTTGTTAAAGGGTTTAATGTTTCCTTTGTCAAAAGTACATGTTGTGTGTAATAGAGACTCTGGTGTCTTACTGGTGTCTTACTGGTGTCTTACTGGTGTCTTACTGGTTCAGTTTATTGACGCCCAGTATGTTTTTTTAGCCATGTAAGCAGCATCAGACAGCTGGTCTGAAAGGTCTCAGCTGAACTCAGATGGTTATAATGTTTTATATATATATATATATATATATATATATATAAATAAAACAGCATTTAGCTCAAGTTCAGCCTCTCAGAGCTTTATTGATCAAGTATTGATCCTTCTAGTCTTCACACACCAAGTCCGTTTGTTTCGTATGTGTTTTTTTAATCCGTCATCTGACAAAAATCGTTACACACAGAAACCTCGCACACTGACTCTGATGTGTTTTATTATTCTAATCGTTGCGAAAATTTGCAATATGAGACAAAACGGAGTCGTCAAGCAGTGAGGATGATTTATGGTTCTCTAAATTGCAAAAAGAAAAAAGAAAGAACCACACGGTAAAGAAGACCACCGATTATCCACGATCCACACACACGTACACACCTGATCACACCTGATCACACCTGATCACAGGTGATCAGCCTTTCAACTGGATCGGCAGATATTCAGGGTTCAGCCTCAAAACGCTGCAACATACAGACCAGATGATGATCAATAGTTGTGGGTGTGTAACTTCTCTGCTGGAGCTGATAGTATCAGTGTTTCCAGGCTGTGTTGTTTGCGTGTACGGTGGCTCTGAGTGGTCAAACAACTCTGTAAAGGCTTTTGACGGATGCAAAAAAAAAACGCAGAAAATCGAACCTGCTCCGAAAACTTTAATGACGGAGGAAACTGTGGGAGTCGGTGTGTAAACATGATCGACACAATGAGACGTCGTATTTATTTTTTAACGTGCAAAGACCTTCACTGTAAACAACGTTATTTATCTTTCAGTTGGACTTTTATTGAACATATTTAACTTGAAGGTTTGGTCACAGTGAAATGAATCCCTGCATCTCAGTGACTACCGACTGTTTATTTCACCACAGGTCACCGTTTCCTTCAGTTAAGACTAATTGAAGAGTGTAAATACAGGTTAAGATTGGAATAAATTGAATGTAGCTGCTGTGATGTTGTTTCCTGTTTCTTCAGCCTCTGATCCTCTCTGTCCGTCATGGTGGACTCTCCCGGCTCTCTCTGTATTCATGCTGATGAATCTGTGGTTTTCCTGCATATTAAACTGAGCTGTCATATCTGCAGCAGCAGCAGCAGCAGCAGCGCTCGCTCTCTCTGCCCTGCTGAATAAAACATTTCCTCTTTGTGTTTCTGCGTGTCGTAGAGAGACGGATCAAACGAGAGAGAGAGAGAGAGAGAGAGATAAAGAAATATGGATTTTGCCGACATGATTCTTTTCTATTATTAAACTGAGACGTTACAGAAGGAGAATGTAGAGAACAAATGTTTATTTGTAATCTTTTACTAGATAAAGTGAAACAGAAACAGCAGCACACTGAGACCAGGTCTACATGAAGCCTGCTAGACATTAAAACTGTTTCCGTTACCGTGACGACCTCCTGACCTCCTGTGAGATCGTCACGCTGGAGAAGCTGCAGCCAGACGATAATGAACAGTTTAGTTTAAAAGATGTGTTTGAGCTGATTGTTGTTGTTGTGGATCGACCGGTTGAGTGTAGTTTTGACCTTCATCTCAGCTGTGAAGGAGACTCTTCCTCGCTGCAGTCTGCTGGCGGATTTCTTGGCCTGGAGTTTTTTTTTTCCTGGCCGGCCTGTCGGCAGCTTTGTTTTCTCGCCACCTCTCATGTACCCGGCTCTCTTTTGTGTTTTGCGGCGGCCGTTGTTGGGACAGGAAGTGCTTGACGTTTTGATTGACTTCACTGCTTTTCCACAGAGAGCAGATCACAGAGCTCCGGCTTCCTCTCCCTGCGCTCCGCTAAGAGCTTTTCCATGTGCCACTTTCCCTCTGACACCTTCCGTCTGGCCGGCCTCGCCGCCGCTCCGCAGCCTGATAAGACCTCAGTTCTTCCACCTGAAGCTGCTCTGAACACCTGCAGCTTTCTGGTTACTGTTTTCATGCTGGACTTTGCAGGATGTGACTATAATCTATATTTCTTGGTCGTGGCTCGTAGTGATGATGAGACTCTGCAGCTCCTCTCGGCTTTACGGAGCTTTATAGTGAGTTTCAGCTCATTGTTTATCTGTCCGGCTGTTCTGCTTCACTCTCAGCGTCTCTCATAGCCTAAAAAGCTGCTGTACACTACCTGCTCACAGACACAGTTAGCTGTAGACTAGCTGCTGAACATAGTGGAGCATTTAGCAGCTAAAGAGCCAGATATTTCCCTCAGGAGTTGGTAGAGAGTAAAAACAGAGCTAAAAGAGAGTGAATATTGGACTTACATTCACCAGGTGGACAGAAACACGACTCCACATGAATGATAATGTTGCTCCGTAACTGCTGGATGTTTGCTGACAAGTTCAACATATCAACTTCAAAGCTGATGATGTGAGACAACTGTGTTTTACTGGGATCAATATTTAAAATACAGAATCATAAACAAATGTTAACACTAATGTTACATCATTTGGACGTGTGAACGATAAAGAATATTTAATTTGCACAAATAATCTCTTTAGTTATATTTATGAGCAGAGAGGATACGTACCCCCCCCCCCCCCACCCCACCTCAGGGCAACGCCTCGCCATCTGGGTCGACCACAGAGACGAGGAGTCGCTGCCAAACGGCCTCATGGGACATAAACACACACACACAAGCAGGCGTCTTTACTGAGTGAAAACAAGTGGAGGGGGGCTGCGTCAGTGCAGGTGTGTCGTTACAGCTGAGACACGTTTATAATAAACGCAGCGCTGCGTTCAGATGAACGGGGGGGGCGGGGCTTCAGATACATTCTGTCTTTACTAGACAGTCGACATGATAAAAACAAGACTTAATGATTTAAAACAATCACAGGAAACATGTTTTGACTTTGATGCTTTCAGATATTAAAGCAACAGGAAACCTGAAAATCTCTGATTATTTTCCAGCATTAAAGCATTAAAGATAAATATGCTGGACTCTCACTTAATTAGCAGAGAATAAATCACCAGAGCTGTAACGATTAGTTGATTAACTGATTAGTCAATCCAGAGAATCACCAACTATCATGATTATTGATTCATTTTAAGTCATTTTTTTAAAGAAAAAAACACTGAAATTCTCTGATTCAGCGTCTTAAATGTGAATATTTTCTGGTTTAATGAGACATTTGAGGACGTCATGATGGTTTTTGGGAAACATTTTTTCACTATTTTCTGACATTTTATGAACCAAACAATCGATTAATTGAAACTTATCAACAGATTAATTGATTATGAAAATAATCTTTAGTTTCAGCTCTAAAAGCTGAGACCCAGAGTCTCAAGATGGTCGTGAGCTGATTAATAAGAGAAAAACACATTTCTGCTACAAAAAAATCAAACAGTAACAATAATCTTCATGACTTAAAAGTTAAACAGAAAAAACCCAGATTATACACACACACACATATATATATATATATATATATATATATATGTATATATATATATATATATATATATGTATATATATATATATATATATATATAAATATATATTAATGAGTATTGTCCAACTGGTGTCATATTTCCTGCGGACGATGTCGTTCTGCAGTTTGGAAAAGTGTAAAAAGCAGGAAGGAAGTAGGAAGAGTATTTGAGTCTGTATTGATGGAAACATGAGGAAGAGTCTGCTGCCACCTGCTGTCGGCTGCAGACTGGTGGACGGAGCTAAAACATGACTGGAAATGTCAATAAATCATCGTCCCTACTGGTTTTCCGCCAGTCTCTGACTGGTACGACAGTGGAAAATGTATGAAATAGTTTTCTGTCTTTGCAGTTGTGTGATGAAGGACAGACTGTGATCTGATGTTTATGACTGTTAGATGTGTCACATGTTAAACTGTTTGAATCAAACTTTATTTGTAGATCAGCTTCCGTACAGATGAACAAATGTAAAACAAGTTTAGACCAAAGCACACGAGAGACAATTAAATCATCAAATCATTTTAACTATGAAATAAAAACCAGATTTAAAAAACTATAAAATATATAAAACAGAAACTGATGTGTGTAAATGATTGTTAATCATCAGGCTAACGAGGCAGGTTTCTGTTTGACCTGCTGAACGACTTCAAGTCAGTTTAACGAGACATTTGATGAATCATCACTTATTGATTCACTGGTTTCTAATGTTTGATAAACCAAACGACTACAAGAAAAAATAACAAATTAAATGATGATAATAATAATAATAATAATCAGGTTGTAGCCCTGGACGAAACACAGCTGTTTATCTAAACCAGTGGTTTACAACCTGTGGTTTGGGACCCTTTAATGAGTCATGAGATAAATCTGTAGGTTCCCGAGATGATGAAGAGGAGTAAGAATCATTTCTGCTGCAACAAATGATGTTAAATCAACCATCTGAATGTCTTCTCTGTGATGATGATGAAGATGATGATGATGATGATGATGCACCTTTTGTTTACTGTGCCTTCACTACTACTTCCTGTCTGTCAGATGATGTGTGGAGAGTCGTTGCAGATGTTCACATTAACAGCATTAAACACATTAATCAGCATTCAGTTTGTGAGATAAATTAAACATTTGCTTGTTGCAGCTTCAAAGTGAAGATTTGAAGCTTTTCTGTCGTTCGTGATAATAAACAGAATATTTTTGTATTTTGGATTAAAAAAAATCAGGAAAATAATCTGCAGATAAACTGATGATGAGAATAATTGTTAGTTCTAATGTTTCACTGCCAGATGTGGTTTAATCAGAGAGAATAAACCTTTAAAATCTGCTGGGACCAGTAGAGTCCAGCAGGTGGAGCCACTTCCACAGCTGTTTGTCTGACTCCAGTATGTGATGGAAGATAATAATCAGATACAGATAAACGATGATAAAGTGACGACTTCAAACAGCGACAGACGTCATTACAACCTTCCTCTTCTTCTCTGCTTTCATTCTGACAGTGATGTCGATGCTTTGATCCACACAAACCAAACGTATGAAAACCTGAACTATTCTTTATTTCTTTTAATTTGTTTAATTGAATATTAGCGAGTAAATACAGGCTTAAACCTCAGACACAAACCACAGACAGAAGAGATCAACCAAGGTTTAAAAATATGATAATAATACATAAAGTGGAGAGTTTCAAGCAGAAAATAATATTTAAAATTTGGTCAAATAAATAAATTAACACATGAAAAAGAACTAATAATAATTCAGTAATGCTTTATTTTACAGGTGTCTTCAGTTTATGCAAGTTTCCTGGAAGTTTTCAGTCATTCTCAGATTTTTAACTACAAATGTTTATTTTTCAGGACTTTAGTCAGAATATCTGCTGCTTCATCTGGAAATATTCTACTGACAGAAAATATTTAACTTTCATTGTGTAGTTTTATGTGTCAAACGATAAATTAGCTTATTAGTTTTCAGTCATTCTAGACTTTCTAACAAATAAATATCTAATATGTAAATATGTAGTTCAACACACAAAACTACTCATTAAAAACTATTTTCTGTCTGAAGAATTAATTGTCTGCAATATAAGTAGCTAATTACCAATTTAGCACTTTTTTTTCAGTTTTTAATAATGATTTGTACCGTCGTCTCTGTAAAAATGTCCTAAAAATTACCCGTTAATTACCTGTGAATTTCCTGGAGATCAAGTACCTGTTAAATAAAGCGTCACCAATAATTCAATAATCAATTCTTCTACTGACAGAAAATATTTCATTTTCATTGTGTAGTTTTGTGTGTCAAACGATATATTAGCATGTTAGTTTTTGTTCACTCGTTATAAACTTTTTAACAAAAAAAGTATGTAATATGTTAATATGTAGTTCAACGCAGGAAGTATTTTCTGTCAGAAGAATTGTTAATTGTCTAATTTATTAAGATTTTAGCACTTTTTTTTCAGTTTTTAAAAATAATTTGTACCATAATTGCACCGTCGTCTCTGTAAAAATGTCCTAAAAATTACCTGTAAATTACCTGTAAATTACCTGTAAATTACCTGTAAATTACCTGTAAATTACCTGTAAATTACCTGGAGATCAGTATAAAATTAAAATACCTGTAAAAATAAAGCGTCACCAATAATTCAATAAACAATTCTTTGACTAGCAGGTGAAACAGAGACGTGTAAACACACACACACACACACACACACACACACACACACACACACACACACACACAGGGAGGCTGGTGTAGTGTGTGTGTGTGTGTGTGTGTAGTGAGCGATGTGTAAAAAGCAGCAGGGTAAATTTAGAAGGAGGCCATCACATCTGAACCTGTCAGCTGTTATCACTGTCACTGCAAACACTCAGCCTGCACTCTGTGTGTGTGTGTGTGTGTGTGTGTGTGTGTGTGTGTGTGTGTGTGTGTGTGTGTGTGTGTGTGTGTTAAATGACGCATGTGTAGGAGTGTGTGTGTGTGTGTGTGTGTGAGTGTGTGTGTGTGTGAGTGCTGCAGCCTGACTCAGGCTTTGATAATGAGGCGCTCAGACAGCAGCAAACCCAGATGGAAGCTAATTGGTGCAAATTGGTGCAAATTCACTTTAATGGAAGCTTCGTCTGTCCGTCTGCGTCTCTCGAACTTCGACGTAACGTTTGAGACGTGCGAGGAGACGCCGGTTCAGGAGGAGTCCATGTTTCTCAACAAACAAACAAACGCAGCAGCCCTGCCGGGTGATCGCTGTATATATGACGGTTATTGTGGGATGTCTCTAAGCACTACAGTACCCATGAGCATCGGCGGCCGTTGCTATGGAGAAGAAGCCCGTCACATGTTGTTGATCAGAGCCGTAGCGGTGTCATTTTTTAAGCTTCAGCTCGCCGTTAACGGAGAAAAGAACTACATTTTGTAGTTCAAATTAATTTGTAGTTTTTTTTTTAGATGTGTTGTAATATTTTTATTATTAAAAGGCAGAAATGTGTCGGTGTCTGTGTTTGATTGACAGCAGCTCCTTTAAAAAAAAAAACTGTCCATCAGGCTGCAAATAATTAAATAAACAAAAAAATAAATACTTCCATTAATCTGCGGATTCTTTTATTGATTAACAGATTAATTTGTCTAAAAAAATACACATCAAAACTCTTAAAATGTGATGTTTGATTTATTATTTATGTTAATTTTCCAGTTTCCTGTACTGAAGTGTTAAACTGACCAGTAGAGTTTAAGCTCTGTTTCTTCAGACGACGGCGTGTCTGATGAGATTTGAAACATTCTTTGTTTTTAATTTGTGACGTCAAAAGTTGCTTAAAATGAGCCGACGTTGATAATCTGATAAACAGACACAGGGAGCTGCTCCTCCTCACTTCTCACATCTCCTCTTCATCCTGAATGACTAACAAACAGCGAGGAGGAGGAGAGAGACAGACGGTGGGAGGATGTGTGTGTGTGTGTGTGTGTGTGTGTGTGTGTGTGTGTAGATGTGTGTGTGTGTGTGTGTGTGTGTGTGTGTAGATGTGTGTGTGTGTGTGTGTGTGTGTGTGTGTGTAGATGTGTGTGTGTGTGTGTGTGTTGTAGAGAAACAGTCCAATTTAAACTCAGCAGATTAACACAAACAGATCGGACCGACAGACAGACTCACTCTGTAGTTTCTTGTCGTCGGTCTCTGGAGAGACTCTCTCGCTGCTTCCTGACGTCTCCACCCAGACCAAATCTGCCTCATTATCACTCACATGCACACACACACACACACACACACACACACACACACACACTCACACACACACACGCAGGGATCAGATAGGTGTTTCCTCAGCTGGTAGTTGAAGTCAGAGGTCAGAGGTCGTCCTCAGTTCAGACGTTGTTGTCGTCTACATTCATCCACTACGATTAGAGCTGTAACATTTAGTCCATTAATCAATTTTTTGTCAACTTTTAAATTTATCAGCAATTATTAAGATAATTGATTAATTGTTTTGAGTCACATCTTAAGAAGAAAATATGTTTTTTTTTCTGTTTGCAGCTTCTCAAATGTGAATATTCTGCTGGTTTATTTAGTCGTCTTTATAATAAACAGGATCTAAACGCTTCACAGCTTCGTTCCATTCCTCAATATTCTAACAGAAATATCAATATTCAAATATTCGTATATATATTTTATCTTTGGGTCGTGGACGAGACGTTTGAGGACGTCGTCTTGAACTTCGGGAAACATTGATCGACATTTTCACGTATTTTATGGATCAAACAACCGATTAATGGAAAAAAATGATCAACAGATTAATCAATGATGGGAATAATTGTTAGTTGTTGTTGTTGTTGTTGCTTGGTTACGAGCGGTGGGCCGAGGGGGCGGAGCCTTTCCTGAGCAGGAAGCTGGACTCGTTATTTGGAAAAGACGGCGGCGGCCGATGAAACCAGCGAGTGACATCACACCTCGCCGGATATCCAGCTCTCCCAGCTCCCTCCTCTTCCTCCTCCTGCCCTGCCTCCTCATCTACCTCTTTGTCTTTATCCTCCCTTTTTCCCATTTCCTCTTCCTCTTTCTTAGCCTTCGTCCTGTCCTTCACTCCCTTTCATCCTTTTTCCCTCTTCATCCACTGTATCTGTCTTATTCTCCTCTTCCTCTTCCTCTTCCTCTTCTCCCTCCCTCCTCTCCTTTCTGTTTCCTCTTCCTCTTTTCCTCCCTCCTCTCCTTTCTGTTTCCTCTTCCTCTGATCCGCCACTTCTCATCCTCTTTCTTTCTCTTCATATTTTTTTTTCCTGCTTCCTCTCTCTCTGTCTCCTCCTCTTCCTCTCCTCCACATCACTGACTCTGTCCTACATCGCTCTACCTTCCCCGAGGATACACTCCCCCCCCCCCCCCCCCCCCCCCCCCCGTTTACTCTCTCTCTCTCTCTCTCTCTCTCTTTCGGCCCCCCTTGTTTCCAATGAGTCATGTGACCAGCCTCTCTCTCTCTCGCTCTCTCTCGCCCCCTCTCCCCGGAGACCGATCACACCCCCACAGAGGAAAGCTTAACACACACACATACACAAACACACACACACACACATTAAACACAACTGCACTGGCATCATCATCACTCTGTCAGTGAAGAGAGAGAGAGAGAGAACGCAACAGGGAGAGAGGAGGAAAACGAGCAAGAGAACGAGGGAGAGAGGAGTCGAGGCGAGCGCCTGAGAGGAGGTCAAGAGGGAGAGGAATATATTCTACCAGAAGTAGAAGAAGAAGAAGGAGGAGGAGGAAGAAGAGGAGGAGGAGGAGGGGTCAGCGGAGAGGAGGAGGAGGAGGGGGGAGGTTCTCCCTGAATGAAGGAAGAGCTCTGGGAGTCGTTTCCTCCCCGCCGCGATGGAGCGACGCGAGGAATGAGGGCGGATGGTGAGAGCAGGGAGCAGCAGCAGCAGTGGAGGAGGTGGAGAGGGTGGAGGTGGAGGAGGAGGAGGAGGTGCGGGGGGAGCTGCGGCCGGAGCCGGGCGGCGCGGGAGGAGCCGCCAACGCTCCCGGAGGAGGCGGCTGTCGGCCAACTGCCCCGGCGCCGCCGACAAGATGTCCCCCGGAGCGAAGAAGGTGGAGTGTTTCTCGCCCATGCTGTGCCACTGCAAGGTGGCCTGCACCAACAGCACCATCTCACTCATGTTCGGCTGCAAGGTGGGTGGAAAACATCCGGACGCCAAACGGAACGGAGGAGGGGGAGTTCCTGGTGCTGAGTGGAGGCGTTTCACGTGGGTGTGCGTGTGCGAGGTCACAGTGAGGGCGGCGGGGTTCGTTTGTTTGTTTGTTTGTTTGATAGTTGATTCAAAATCCAAACTGTAGTTTCACCGTCACACAAACAGAACAGGTTCTTCACACCTTCAGACTAAACTTCATCACTGTTTCTGTTTATTATTATTACAGTTTATGAATTAAATATTTTAAAGTTTTCTCACCTGTAGTTCAGTTCAGATCCTAAAGAAAGATTATAGATGGTTTCCTTTTAGATCAATAACATAATACTGCATAGACTATCAGAACATACTGTGGTTGTTTGTTTTCTTGGCAGCAGCCTTGTTGTTCTGGTTGTTACTAGATTTGATTGACAGTTTTCACACCAGCACAGATGAACTGGACTAACTGGACTAACTGGGCACCAGAGTTCATTGTAACCGAAGCAAACGACTGTGTGTGTGTGTGTGTGTGTGTGTGTGTGTGTGTGTGTGTGTGTGTGTGTGTGTGTGTGTGTGTGTGTGTGTGTGTGTGTGTGTGTGTGTGTGTTCGGTCAGTCTGACTCGTTGGTGTGAAATCTGTCAGTTGAACTCTGAACCGGAGTTTGTTGGACCAAAACATCTGGAGGGACACTGGTTCCCAGTCTGCTTCCAGATGGACTCTGGTGGTGTGAAAGTGAAGCAGATCAACCGTGTGTGTGATTGAACAGATAAACTCTTAAATCCATCTGCTGATTGTAAACTTCTAAGTGATTTATAGCCTTTATTTACAAGATCATTTTGTAACCATGGTAACACTTATCACTATGTGAGAGTGTGGGGATTTTCTCTGATCAATCAGAAAGTCTCATGTTTACATTGAGAAGCTGTAACTGGCTTAAAACTGGTTTAAACAAGTAATTAATGATCAAACATAGAAGCGAGGTAGTAAAATGTTAACGATGGATGAAACTATGTTGTAATAAACTGGTAACAGCTTTCAGGAGAGAAATATTCCTTTAATCACCACAAAGAGCTTGTTGACGGACGTAAAGCTCATAAATGTGTCAGATTAAACACGTTTGAAGGCAGCGTCTTCAACCTGCACAGCTTAAGCTAAAGTAGAACTGAGAGCAGAGCAGAGAAACATGAACAGACACTAAATATGAACCAAAGCAGAAATCAGACTTGTGTGGGTGAGACGGAGTCAGACAGAGCGAGACAGAGAGAAGAGAAACTAAACACATGTCAGACAGAGAATCAGCAGAGCCGAGAGTCAAAAAAACAAACATTTCAACCCTTCAAACAATTGAATTGTTAATGAGATTCTGCTGTTCGCCTGTCAGACAGCAGCTGAGGGGTAAAAAAAACAACCTGTTAACTTGTTGTCACCGACAGTCTGTGTGTTTACCGTTTGACCCGACGTGACGCGATAGGTCGCCCCAGCTGCCTGTTATCTCTGCTCCGCCAAGCCCACCAATCGGAGGCTCTGTTTGCGGCAGCGCTGAGGCGTGATTGGCTGGCAGGCTGCGTCAGTGGCAGGCTGGCGGGCACGTGCATGTGTGGTCAACATGTGCTCTGCAGGGAAACACCAACCAACACATCGGAGGCTGCTGATGGAGGCTGTCAGCTGTGGTCTGTGCAGAAACTGATGTTTGTCTGCAGGATCCAGCTGAATTATTGAGTATTTTATGAGATTTAATATATTAATATTACAGATAATAGAGGAAATAGTGACTGTGAGAAGAGGACTGGCTGTGTTTATGTGTCTAATAACTGTGATCAGAACCTGATCTGTTGGTTTAAACACGTGAAAAACAGCAGCTGATGCTTGTTGTGTGTTTCATTCACAAGTCAACATACATAAGTGGTTACTGGTCTGTGATTGGTCAGTTATTTTCTCATGTTGCTGCTACACCGATGTATGACGACGACGTTCATTTCCAGAGTGACATGTTTCTTCTTTAAGATTAATCACAGAGGAGAAAACATCTCTGCACTTCCTGTTTGATCCAAAGCAGCTGATTGGTCGGTTGTCTCCAGGTTGTTGCTGCGTCACACCCATAGACTGTATAAAAACATGAACATAGTTACCGTCACATCACTCGTTGGTTTCTGAAGAGCGGTTTTGAAGCTCAAAGTGAGCCGCTCTGGCCGTCGCCATCTTGGCAGTGCGTGACGCTGCCTAACTCCCAGCCAATCAAAAATGGGCAAAGAGGCGGGCCGAATGGCTGAAACAAGCCACCTAGCGGCTGGCGGACCTGTCACTCAAAGCAGCCATGTCCTTCATTATGCAGAACTTTACGGCTTAATAAAATGTAAACGGGTGAGTTATAAAAACATTCACCTCCGTACAGTTGTCATGAAAGAGGAAATTAGCTACAGAGACCAAAACCGTTGTTTGTACCAGGCTGTAAACATGTTTATTTCTGCTGTAAAGTTGGACATGTTAACATGGGGGTCTATGGGGATTGACTCGCTTTTAGAGCCTCAAGTGGTCATTCAAGGAACTGCAGTTTTTGGCTTCATTTTACAGCCCCGGAGGTTGCTGCTTGGTCATATCAGGATGTTTTTCAAGGTTTAATTCACAGTGAACAATATCTGGTAGTTTCACTTCAGTGTTTGAGTCGGTTTGTGTGAACCAGGCTCAACTGTTAACGTGATGTCTGAAAACACGGGGCTGTTTTTGCTGTTAAGACTGAAAATGAAAGTTGAGGATGTGCTGAGTGAGACTGTCACACTGATCAATGAGACTTCAGCTGAAACAAACATGTATGAAGCTGCAGGTTGTTTTAAAATATCCCAACAAAGTGATTCTTTAGAGGAGAGGGAGCTCCGATTATTAAATGTAAATATTTTAAATGACGCAAATGTGAATTCTTCAAGAACATAAATGAGTTTTGTCATCAACAGCGAAGGTGTGAAACGTCTACGATGTCGTTATGATGTCATTGTTCTTTGATTCGATGCTGAGCTCTCGAAGAATCATACAGACAATAACTACAGTTCTTTGTAGCAGGTGAAATTATGTTCTTGGTGTTTTTAGTACATTTTTTCATTTGACAGTGTTTCAAATCCTTTAGTATGAATGAATGAATGAATGAATAAGGGATCAAATGACAAGACACCACTAACTGATACAAGTCAGGACCAGAGTCTGCGTTTACGTCTCCAAACAACATAGAAAGTCCAACAATAGAGAAGAAACTCAAACAACTTTCACAATCAAATCTTTAAACCTTCATAAATCACTGATAAACACAAGTAAAGACTAGTTAAATAGTCCATCTTCTCGTCTTCTCCAGGATTCTCAGACAAAGTGATCAAACTTCAACACATCAAAATTAAACAGCTGTTAAATTTTTACGTGATATTGTCTGCACACCAGAATATTTCAGGGTTTTCTGGAGTCTTTACATCTGAATCTATTGACCAGCTCTCATCTGTGCTACTAAAGATCTTTATCTTCTAGACAATCAAAACATAACATCTGATTCAAGACACGTTCACACCGTTTTTCTTCTGGTGTGAATTAAAGCTTTCTTTACGGTCTTCATCACTACTAGAACGAGCCAATATATTAATATAATAATAATCATAATTAATAACATCTCTTGTCTGAAACTGACAAACCCACATCAGATCAGATCAGATTAGATTTGTCGTCTAATCTAAATCTTGTTCCTGTGTTTCCAGCTCTGGTGGAACCTTGTAAAGACTCTTCAGGTTGTTATTAGTGTTCAGGTGAGAACAGGAATTGAAACCCAGTAGTGGAAGAAGTATCCAGATAATTGACTTAATAGATAAACCAGTACAGCAAGGTAAAAATCAGAAAATTAAAGGCCCCCTTCCTCCTAAAGTTTAATGTTTGTGTTTGTTTTGATTCATCTGCTGGATCCGGTTTTAAGGGCCTACGAGCAGGATTTATGACATCACAATATTGTGGAGCCAACGTGAGAAGTTTAGAGGGAAAAATCACTATTTGGTGGAGCTGTTAACAACTCATAGACATGTGAAATGTGACCCCGACTACACACTGCTTTTTGTAAGACGTCAAAAGCCAAAAAGGTTGGAAACCACTGGTTTCATCTTTAACAATGTGTTGTATTTTAAAAGCTTGTTATATTATCCATTGTGTCAAATCTTCATCTGAAAAGTAACTAAAGCTGTCAAATAAATGTAGTGGAGTAGAAAGTAGAAAGTAGCATCACATGGAAAGTATTTGAGTAAATGTTCTTTACTTTCCAGCACTGTTGAAACCTTCTGATGAACTCCAGTCCAGTTGAAATGAAACTCCCAGTTGACCTTTTGCCCCCTGGCTCTGATTGGACAGTCACACAGTTACAGTATCATGTGGAGCGCCGCGTTGACCTTTGAACCCTCAGGCACAGGGACCGATCAGATTACTGCCGACCCGTCCTTCACGGATGTGGATCTGATTGGTGTCTGTTATTAATCTGTGGGATTGGGAAGCTCTTAAATCTCAGACTGGAGGTTAGACGGTCGGAGCGGCTGTGATTAACCGTTCTGCTTCTCCCGCTGCTGTAAACTTCTGCTCTATGACAGTTTGATTGCAACTAGTCTTAATTAAGCCCCATTGATCAGCCGCCATCGACTGCTTTCACTACCACACACTCAATAGATTGTGCCGGAAGTTCATCAATCGTAGAGCCATGAAGTATTTAGTGAGCTGCTGATTGGTCCGAAGTGAAACCAGAACATCCAGATTTTGTTCCAGACGTAAGAAAATCTCATTTATAAACACATCCTCCTGTTTTTATTCACATTTTCAATTTGTGCATTAAAAGCAGCTGAGTGGAAACATTTGTAGTTAAATCATGATGAACATGAATCATGTGACCCAGAATGTGCGAGACAAACTGGTTTTGAACTTCCTGTGAGCAGATTGAACATGTAAGAGTCCGTTCTGGATTAAAAGCTCTAGCTCACGCTAGAAGAGAGGTTAGAAAAGCTGCACCACTTAGAATAGAAACGTTCCCTCAAAAGTTCAGTTATTCTCAATAATTAACAGGTTTAAGTCGCTCACACTTCCTCAGGTCGTCAACTAAACACCCGCAGAGTGTGACGTCAATCAGATGAACAGTTGTCAAGGAAATGGAAGGACAGACCGACAGAGACTCCTTCCTCCACTAGAGCTGCAACGATTAATTGATTAATCGCCAACTATTGTGATAATTGATTAATCAGTTAGTCATTTATTGAAGAAAAAATGCAGAAATTCTCTGGTTCCAGCTTCTTAAATGTGAATATTTCCTGGTTTGTTTATTCCTGTCTGACAGTAAACTGAATATCTTTGGGAAACATTTTATGGACCAAACGATCAATCCATTAATAGAGAAGATAATCGATAGATGAATCAATAATGAGAATAATCATTATTTGCAGGAGTACATACATATGAATAACAACTGAATCCTTCTGTCACTTTAATCTAAGTTTTATGTTTTAAGTCACATTTAAACCTGCAACAACTGATCAAATCAATGAAGCCGACCAGCTTCTCCTCCATTGGTCCATATTAGAATAAAATGATCCAACAATAAAATTACTTCAAGACCTCATGTAGTTTTATATAGAAACATGTAAATACAACAATTTAAATTATTATGCAAATTAAACAAAAAAGCTAAAAGCTTTTTTTTTGTAGATTCTTGATATGAAACAGAGCAAACTGCTCAACAACACTGTTTACATATCATCAGCCTGTACGTTGATACGACTGACATGTTGAGAGCCGATGAGACTCAATCAAAACATTGAGCTGAAACACAGCTGATGATAATTCTACATACGATCTTATTCACATTACACACGTTTCATTTGATCCATTGTTATAAAATATAGATTATAGCAGTTTAATGTATTTAACCTTGAAAATATTAAAATCTGTCTTAAAATGTACCAAAACATCATTTCTGTGTAACTGTAAACTCCTCCTTTTATCGTTAAAACTAATCAAACTATTCTTGTATTTTAGAGAAAAATCTAACGCTATATCAGCAGCTATTAATGTTTTCAACATAAACACAGAATATTTTTAATATGAATCCCTCAAATATAGTTTTTGTGAGTAAAACGTGAACTAAACGGGACGTTTTACAGCTTAAAAAACTCCTCAAAACAAACTCTGAGTCCTCCCTAAACACCCAAACAAATACACTTTATATACCTTCATGCTCCTTCACAAGCTCCGCCCCCCCCCTAAATTTCACAGACGTGCGTTGCCATGGCAACGACCAGAAGTGAAATATGGCTGAATCCAGAGCGATGTGTCAGCTGTAGAGTCACGTCTGTTCCTCTTTATATTAATATTGGTCACATGTTGGTCTCACTCTCTGCCTCCCCCCCACTTCTCACTCGGCGCCCCCTGCTGATTGGCTGGAGTAGCGCGCACACCAAGCAGCCGTCTAGCAGAGCGCCAGGAGATCCACAACTACTGACTCTACCTTTAATACGAGCTCAGATCTGTGTTAATAAACTAGTTTTCTTAGAAATGTCTCTGTATATTAATTTAAACGATGCTCTTTGTGGTTTCTAGAGGGAGATTATTCCTCTGTCGGTTCTTCCCATCTCTTGCTTTATATATATATCCCTCTTCATCCCTGAATCATCCAGAAATCCTCCTCCTCCTCCTCCTCCTCCTCCTCCTAAACATCCTGCTACATCCGCTCCGTGGTGATGCTCCTATTTATAGCAGCTTTTGGCAGGCAGGAGTCGGCGCTGTGCCTCCTCCTCCTCTTCCTCCTCCTCCTCCTCCATAACAGCTCTCAGAGAGACGAAGAGGAGGAGGAGGAGGAGGAGGAGGAAGAAGAGGCTCTCTTCAGGCAGACAGTGTCATGACTGGAAACCTCCCCGCTGCCTCCTACATCCACGTTTGTGCCGCTCTCATCCAGAGTGAGTGGGACGTGTAGCTGCTGCGTCCATTCAACCTGGATCTGTTTGTAGTCTTCGTCACCACCTTCCTCTTTTGTTTTTTACATCTTTTAAACTTTTTATAGCAGGCACAATTCAAATATAGCTCAGGAGTGAGCAGCCATCTTTTTTTGATCTTGTTTGGCAGCACAGATGTACTGTAGTCGTTGTTTTTTTTTAGCGTGTGTGTGGGCGACCAACCTGTAACCTGACAGCTTCACTAACTTCCTGCTCTCAGCCGGTCGTCCTGGGCTTCCTCGTGTTCCTTCGAGTGTCGTGACGGCTCAGTTCAGCCCGCAGCCTCCTGATGCTTCTCCATCTGCCGCTCTGTGGTCATGCAAAATGCAACCAGAGCTGCTGCGTATGTTTGTGTGTTGAGAACAGTGGCGGAAGAAGAACTGCAGTAAAATCAATAACTGATATATTATTATATATGACATCATTAGATTATTAATACTGAAGCATCAGTTACTGTTGTAGCTGCTGGAGGTGGAGCTAGTTTATCTGGCTGTTGCACTTCGTCGTACGTCAGTATGTCCGATACCAGCGAGTCTCAGCTCTGGTCATGTGATATGTCACAGTCATGGCGAAGGGAAAAATGTAGGTTTCCTTTGATGACGTGAGGAACAAGTTAAAGGAAAAGCAGATTTGTTTGCTGCTGATTTATGCAAAGAGTCGATGAGATTTATGAATGATGGATGTTTGAAATTTGATTCAGATATTAAATACAGAAGGATTTATCGTTGGTTCATGTTTAGAGCTGCAGCAATTCAACGATCAATCAATTAATCATCGTTTCAGCCATTTTTTTCCAGCAAAAATACCAAATGTTCTTTGGTGACAATTTGGTGTTTTTCTTTGTCATATATGGCAGTAAAATGAATATCTGAATTAGTCTGATCTGCAGGTTAATCGATAATAAAAATCATTTCAGTCATATTGTAATAATCAGACAGCAAGAGAAATAAAATATGATGTTATTCAGGCGTTAAAATCCCGGTTTCCTGTTTCACCTGATAAACCGAAGCAGATTTTGGTGAAACGTTCCCGGGAATACCAGGATGATTCCCAGTATTCATCCCAGCAGAGGGATAATCCAGTCGTTGGTGTTTGTAAAACTGTCAGTCGCCGCATCGTCTCGTTTCAGCAGCAAACTACAGAACGTTAATCTGCTCGTTCGCCGCCGTGTAGACGGACAGCGATGGACGCCGCCGTGACGTCAGACGTCCTTCACATGACCTCCTCCCTCCGCCCAGTCGTCCCGTCTGAGTCTGAAGGTTTCCTGTCATCAGGATGAAGGATGATATGAGATTATTAGCCGGTACCACCCTGTTAACATGACGCGGTCCGCGGTGATGGCGTCGCCGGTCGGAGGTCAGTTCATCTGACGTGCAGGATGATAATCTGCTTCCTGTGTTAATCTGTGACCTCTGACCTCAACATGAAAGTAATCCTGTTTTAATTAAATCAGTAATTAAAGCAGGAATTACTCCAGTCGCAGCTCAGCCTTCAAACCAACGTCTGGAATAATAAAATTGTAAACGTTGAGCTGATGTTCTTCTTCTTCACCATCAATTAAAACCTAAAGTCAGAGTCTCAGTGTTCTGTAGATTCTTCTGTAACGTTCACCAGTGAAATCCTGTGATTGTGTGAAGCTTCAGTTAACCAGACAGACTGAATGTACTGAGTCAGACGTCGTCCAGTAAACTGACTGACAGCATGTGATTAACACCCGTCTGCAGCCTGTTAACGCCGTGACGTTTGTACATTTTACAGCTGAACTCAGTAGAGGCTGCAGCGCGGATCCGATGACTCGTTCAGGTGTTTGGTGTTTATCTGTCACTCAGTACGCAGACAGACACTCTGATGTTCCTCAGATTTTGTCATGAAAACTGTCCAGTGAAAGAGTTACCTGTCAGACCGTCTGACTTCCTGTTTACACCTCATTTGTCATTAGTCAGTTGAATACAGAACAGACCAGAACTAAGGAAGTCCTGTCTCAGACCAGGTCCACACTGAGTAACCTGTAATGTGTTTTTACATCACTGTATTGGTACTTTTCCTGCAGTAAAGCATCTGAATACTTTGAATACTTCCTCCATGGGATTCAGAACAATATTGTCTATTAATCACTGGTTTAACTGATATATGAGAAGCAGGATGAATCATTTGTTTTAGATGTTTTTCTTAGCGTAGTGGACTCTGTAACATCTCCCTGGGGGCAGGAGCTGATAGAGAGGATTGAGGAGATGCCGTCAATCCTCCAAGATTTCCTCTCTCATGACGATAAGTTGTTGTTTTACAGCCTGATATTAAACTGCCGAGTCCGACTGTTCTGTGTGATTGTAGTTTTTGCTGAACTGAAGCGCAGGTGTTGCAGAGACGTCTGAACAGCGTAGAGACGAGTTTTCATGATGAATTAAACTGTACAGAACACAAACCTCTGATGAGTTATTCATGAAAAGAAGCTTAAACTGTCCGGATCAAATACACACAGCAGATTACATCAGTGGTGGGCGCAAATGGTGGCCCGTGGGCCAAATCCGGCCCTCCTGCAAAAATATTTGGCCCCTTGATGAAAGTTTTGACTTTCACAAATCTGTTAAAAATAAAAGGCTCATGAAAATCTCAATGAATATAAGTTGGAGACACATTAATATCATTAATATCATTAATATCATTAATATCATTAATATCGAGCTGTTTGAACGGCGCATGATGCTGAAATTACGTCTAATTAACGTTCCAGAGATTAAATTTATGTGTAAATTCCAAAAATGTTTTAATTCCAGCACAACAGATTAGTTCTTCATAAACACATACAGGTGTCAGTGTAACCAGCATATACTGGTGGATAAAACCAGCATATACTGGTGGATAAAACCAGCATATACTGGTGGATGTAACCAGGATATACTGATGGATAAACCAGTAGTCATTTCTAGCCAGATAAACTGTATCTCTGTTAGTTTTTACTCACTAAAGGTAAAAATGACTCGTTATCAATTATTCTGAAATGAATTAAAAGAAATAAATGAACCACATAGATTTATATTACTGCTGCACAGATTATCGGCCCCAAAATGAATTAATCCTGAAAACTGGCCCATAGTTGAGCCTAATAGCTGATCCTGGATTATAATCTGTGATTATAAACTGGTTGTTACTGGAAAGCCAGTTCTCTCGTATATTTTTTGTGTTTTTGGTCTCGTTGTACTTGTTGTTCTCCCAGAAACGCTTCACAACCTCCTGTCAAACCAGAATATGAGGAATGTTTGAAGTACTGGTTGTGTTCTGACAGTCTGGAACAGTCTGGTTCCTGGTTCTGGTTTGATTCTTTATTTGAACAGAAAGTTAAAACAGAGAATAAGAGATCATAAGTGTGTGATCCACTGTTAGGATGCAGATGATCCAGTTTCAGCCCAGTATAACCAGATGAAACATGACGCGGCCTCGCTCCGCTGCTGTGGGATTAAACCAGTTTCAGAACCACTCAGGTGTGGAGATCATGACCCGTTACTAAAACCACCAGAGACCTTCAGGATCTTCTCGTTAGAGACCCTTCTGCTTAGAGACTGAACGATGAACTTCTACTTCATGTAATGTACTCAGTCACATGGAACGCCGTATTGATCAGATCAATACTTACACCAGCTGGTGAATCTGCAGCATAAATCAGACTTGTTTGTTCTGCCTTTATTAATATAAATATATTCATGTTTTTGGATAATGAATATATGTATTGATAAAGCTCTATTTTATCTCTACACTATAATATTTCTTATACTATTTAAATTATATGGATGTTACTGCACATATTATTTTTATATATATATATATATATATATATATATATATATATGGAAGTGTTGTGATGCTGCTCATATAGCTGATGAAGGTCGGACAGACTGAAACTAATAAATATTCCAGCAGTCAGTGAGACAGTTTGCAGGTTTTTTTATTATTTAACAGCTTCTGGAGCTTTTTAAAGGTGCAGATAGAAATGTGTCACATCCCATAATAACTC
Organism: Thunnus thynnus; assembly: GCF_963924715.1. Taxonomy (NCBI): domain Eukaryota; kingdom Metazoa; phylum Chordata; class Actinopteri; order Scombriformes; family Scombridae; genus Thunnus; species Thunnus thynnus. The sequence goes on from NC_089528.1 coordinate 31,984,821, forward strand.
GTTCACACCGTCTTTAACGAGCGTCATCTGCTCCGACTCCTCACACTCTCACTTACTGCTTTAACTGATAAACGATACAAGACTCACTGATCAGTTAATGACGGCACATGTTATAGGTTATTGATTTATATGTTTATTTATAGGGGATGTTGCACATTAATCAACACTGAGGTTTTAACAACATTGATGTAAATGTGTCTGTTAATATTCACACAACAGCAGTGGATCGAAACACCCACATTTATTCTTATTTTCTTTTATCAATTTTCTGAAATTGTGGTTTAAAATGTGCGCTACATGTGGATGGAAACCTGAGTAGCGTGTACTAGAGGTGTGCCCGAATACAAATACGTTATTCCGCAAAGCACAAATAGTGGGTTTTTTATGAATATTTGTTTCATACAAATATTTTTAAAATTATTTGTTTTGGGGAAGAAAAAAACGAAACATGTTAAATAGCAGCGAGCAGGTCGGTTATAGTCGCTATCTCAGTGTCTCTCCTCTGCTCCGCTGTGACGTCTATCAGCAGGTCTCAACGAGGGGAGTCACATCCACCTGCTGCATGACGCACATTTCTTAATTTGGACATCACTTTAATTTTCTAAAGTTAAAAGCGTAATAAAAATAAAAACAGGATTTTTAAGCCTCTTTACACTTTTATTCAAATACAAATACAAATAATTTTGCTGCCTCAACAAATACAGATACAATTAAAGCTGCAAGCAGCGTTGGTCGGGACCTCGCACTCTGGCCCGTCGGGATCAGATCATTTTGCTTTTTAAAAATGAGGGATATTTCTTACAAGTGTGGTGTGCTTTTATTTTGAAAGTTTGATTGACATGTGTACTGTCAGGTGTGTGGAGACAATAAGTAACTGCAGCTGGACACAGAAAAATACTCATATATTTGAATGGAGAGTGTGAGTGAACCCACATCTTTTTGAACATTTACTGCTTCCACATAGTTTTAGATACAAACTTCATTTGAACTTTAAATGAATCACGAGACTTTGACCTACAAATCTTGAATTTACATGTGTTTTCTATCTTTTATTGTTTTTGAGATATTAGAGTGTGAGTTTTAAAGTCTTTTCTTGCTCCTCCTGTGATTTTATAATGAGTGTGTATTGCGGAATGTTTCACAGCACTGAGGGAGTGACATCACCAGGAGCAGTTGGAGAGGAGGATTTTAGAGTACGCTTCTTATGAAATACCCTCATAAATCTCATGACTTTGGCCAAATCTAACATTAAAAATCATATTTTTGTAGGAAATTTCGTGGCAAATCCATTGATACAGGTTTGAAAGTGGTCAGACTTATAGTTTAGACGTCAGAAGCCTCTGTTTGACACAAAGTTCATGCCCATAGATTGCCATAAATTACCGTTTGAGTTATTACAAAGTTTTTAACAACTTTTTTCAGCACAGTGTCATAAGTCATGTATGAAAGATTGAAGCCGATACCATTAACGCCCTCGGAGGAGATAGCATTTGTTCGGGGGCTAAAATTGGGGCGAAGTCTTATTTTGAAAGGCATATTGCGGACTTCCTGTTGGATTTAGGTCAGGGGTGTCAGTGTATGATTTGTAGGTCTTGATGAGACGAATAATTGAGATTTGGTTTGATCTCTCTACGACATTTCTACGGGTCGTGGCGGCCATTTTAGTTACATAGGTAGCGCTAGAGAGCACATTTTGGCACTTTGGGGGTTAATTTTTACATTTTATCAAATTTTTCACAGGACCTGATGTGTGTACCATTTGGAGTTTTTGAGCATGTTTAGGGGGTCAAATTTAGGGTTTAAGTGGTGTAATAATAAAGAAAGAAACAAACACATGAAAACAATTGTTTTACAGTCGTCCTCTGCCTTTTGGACTCGGTCCCTAAATACAAACACTGGGCCGTCTGCACATCCGTAGCGTGTACATGAGTGCTGTTCAGCCAGCACGTCTCCAGCATTTAGTCACGTTCACACCTCTGAATCTGTGGGAGTGTTTGTGCTTCATGAATTAACCAAATGTTCAGTCAGTCGGCTCGCAGCCTCTCAGCTGATGAACGGACATGTTGCCCTTCACACGTCGTCTGTCTGTTGGCTCCCAATAAACCAAATGATGTAAAGGCTCAGTTCACACAAATCACAAAGTAAACACATCCCTGCTGGTATGAAGCCACCAGAACAATAAAGGGAATTAAATTTAGTTTGTGTTGCTTAAAGTTTCTAAAACTTTCTATCGACTAAATTATGGTTAAACAGCATTATTATTATTATTGGTTGAGATTATTTTCAGGACGTTCATGCAGGACCTGAGAATCCTGGTTATTCAGCTCCTTTCTGATCATTGACTCAGTCACATCCAGTAAATCTGTCATTTCTGTACCAACTGAGTTACTACAGTAAAGACAGGAAATCACCAGCAACTATGTTTCATAATTGATTATCCATTTAAATCATTTTTTTAAGCAAAAATGTCAAAAAATTATCCTGTTTCAGCTTCTTGAATGTGATGATTTGATTATCTTTTGGTTTTTTTGGCTGCTGGTTGAACAAAACATGTGAATTATGACGTCAGATTAATCAATAATGAAAATAATTGTTAGTTGCTGCTCCAGTGAGGATGAACCCAGTTTGGTTTCTTGCTGTCAGCACTGTTATACATTTACTGGACTGGTTTAGATCATTTAGACTGGAGTCACTGCTTTTAGATATTCAATGAAATACCTGACAAGTAAATGTATTTCATAGATACAAGTCCCAATAAAACCAGAGATATTAAAGGGATTTCTGCTAGTTGACACAATCATCTCCCAAAATATATCATCATTAAATATATCATGATGTCATCCGAACACTTTGGTGGATTTAGCTTCTCTATTTGAGTCCAAGCTGACGTCTTTAAACGTCTTGTTTTCTTCGGCCAACAGTTAAAAACTTAAATCTATTCAGTTTGCAAAGATATGAAACAGTAAATCCTCACATTGGAGAAAATGACACCAGAGAATAGTCTGTATTTCAGCTTTTTAAATGACTCAAATGATTAATTGATTATTATAATTGCTGCTGATTAACTTTGTTTGCTCCGATACAAACAGGATGTTTCTGATAGGCCGTTTTCAGAAACGTCTCCGTCAGTCTCTTCAGCGAAGGTCAGATATCGAGTCGTTTCCCACGGTCCAGCAGGAATACGGTAGAGTTGCCATGGTAACTCGGCTGCAGACTGTTCTGGTTGTTGCTGTTTTTATCTTCAGAGAGCTACAGAGGTTTTACTGAAGATGCTTCATACCGCTGGGCTTTGGTTTCAGGATGACTACGGCTCCTCAGAGGGGACATTTTTCATGTTTGACCAGTAAATTGTTCCCTCAGTCAAGATGAATCATCCAGTACTGAGTTTCTCTGGAGTCGTACCTCAGTCTCTGGTGGGGGGCTGCATGTGGATGTGTGTTGCTTCAGTCGGTGGTTGCTAAGCGACGGCTCTTCTCCGAGCTGACCCGCCCGTCACAGGAGCGTAACAGCTCAGCCGCCAAAACCCGCCGGCTGATCCGGCCCGCAGCCAATCAGGCGGAGGATAATCCTGTTCAGACGCAGATTAGCGTCTCTTTGAAGTCTCTGCTGAAACTTTGAGAGCGGCGTCGCAGGTTTCACTCATCTGTCCGTAAAGCTGGATCAACGTTTGTCTCAAGCAAACGACTAACGGTCGTCTGAGATAGTGACAGTTAATCTGGTAATCGCAGTGTTGCAACGTGTGTTTCACTTAAAGGGGACATGATGCTTTTAGTGGTTTCCTGTTATTTATTTCCTGTTCTGATGTCGGATGTTAAACATGGTCAAAGCTCTAAAACGTGAGGTGAGCATGTAGAAATGATTCCTGCAAGTCAAAAGTCAGGGCTTCAACCTGCTCGAAACGCTTTTTTCTACCTCGCTGACGTTGGCTCATCGCACATGCTCATAAACAGCTGTGCTGTCGTCTTGGTTGCTAAGGTGGTTGCTAAGGTGTTTCCATGTGTTGTTCACGTTGTCCAACATGTACGGATGGATTTGAGAAGTTGACATTTGGAGGAAAAGAAGTGAAATCCTGCTAATATACTTTGTTTACGTAGCCTCCGGAGACGGAGGAAGCTTCCTGAAGCTGACCAATCAGAACAGAGTGAGCTTATCAGGAGGCGGGGCTTAAAGAGACAGGAGCTAAAACGGCCTGTTTCAGACAGAGGCTGAACTGAGGGGCTGCATAAAGGACCAGTAGAAGATAAATAAGCAGTTTTTAACTGGGAATCAGCAAAGATATTCCAGTATAGAGCTGGAAATGTGAAGAATATTCAGCACGTTTCTCTCATGATTATCAACTCTCATCTGTGACAGAATAAATACACAGCGTGACATCTGCTGTGATGCGAAACATCAGTATTTTCACTTTCATAAATAACTTCAGTGATCAAGTGACCGAGGGATTAACTGTTTGCACTTAACTCATCAATAAATTAATCCATTTACACCCATTAACCGTCGTAATTGGACGTTTTCTCTCCTCCTGGTCTGCAGCGGCGTCCGTCACTCAGTCTGAGTCTCGTTACGTAACGGCAGCGGGTTCAGGACAGTCGAGTCATTCACCTGTCAACATGAACCTCTCTCCTCCTGAAGCCATGAAACAGATGAGTAAGACTCAGATCTGATTCATCACCATGTGAACGCTGCAGCTCTGCTCGGTCACAACAGTCTGTAAAGGAAAATATCAAAGTTTATTCCGACTCCAGTCTCAATTGTTTCTATCAGTGATGAAGGACGAAGGTGAAACGAGGTGGAATGAAAGCGCGCGGCGCCTCCCACCTGTCAGACGGCTGCTCAGGGCGTTAAACCCTCTCAGCTTGGTAATCTCTCTTCGTATTCGTGTGTCTCCTGTTTCAGAAGTACAGGCACCACGATGAGGACTCGTCCCCGCAGGACCAGAGCTCCCCCCAGCTGACGGAGGAGGCGGCGGCGGGAGCGGAGCTGGTGCAGGTAGCGGAGAAGAACCTGTCCCAGATCGAGAATGTGCACGGATACGTCACCCACGCTCACATCTCGCCCATGAAGGTAGGAGAGAGAGAGTCTTCTGTCTGTAGTTGATGACTTTACTGGCCTGAATGTTAATATGATTATTATACGACTAAATACATTTAGACAAACATGGTTTCACATCAGGATGAATGAAGTCAAATACTGAGATAATTGTGTTAATTATAATAAGATAATACAGTTTAAAGTGAGTCTTTCAACAGCCAGTAAAGTCAAACCTTTTTATCTGTTTTTCTGTCTTTGTTTACATTCTCTCGCTGTCTGTTCATACATACATACATATATATATATATATATATAACCTGTATATATTTATTAATGAATATCTCTCTGTTCATCTGTTCATTCACACACATACATACACGGAGGGAGGATGAGGCTTGTTGCTTGTCTTTGTTGCCTACATGTGATCCATTAAAACATTGAAGCTGCTCTGAAGCGAACACACACACACACACACACCTGTACACCTGCTCCTACTCATACCTGCTTCCTGTCATGATGTCATCACACACACGGTCAAATTCCTCCAGTCAGGATGACGCTTTACTCGCTCTGGGGTCAGTACCTGGTCAGGGGTTGTTTCTGACATCTGAGGCCAAATTTAACTTAAAAAGGTGATTTTTTTTTTTCTTCATTTTGTCACTTTAACATTGTTTTTCCTGCCTATAAGTTGGTATTTTTAATATCTGTCCATAACAAATTTTATGAGCCGTAACTGAGATGACTGAGTTACAGGAGATCCGTCCATCTATTTCCTGTGCTCCTCCGTAATTGAGGATCTGGGTTTTAATAGACATGAGGGAAGTAAAAAAAAAATCTGAACACACAGACATGAAAACACATGTTGATATCATTATCTCTGATGTCCGTCACCAGTAAACCTCCATAAATCCACTTAGAAGCAGAGAAAAAGAGGCTGCAGACCTGAGAAAGTTTTCCTTCTGTATCAAAGTGATCCAGTGATAGTTGTACAAGTTGTGAGTCAAATTTTGAGAAAAAAAAGTTGGAATATTTCCAGAAAAAAAGTCAAAACTGAACACACAGACATGAAACATTGATATCTTCTTTTAACGGAGACAAAATGTGAATGAATCTGTTGTAAAAACGTGAGTGTAAGAGAACAGCAGCACGTTTGAGGAGTTTTAACTGGGTCTATTATGTTTTTCTGTCATCATACTGGTTCCCAAACAGGCACATATGTTGGTGTCAGTATGTTTCACCTTAAAATAAAAGAACGTCGCTCCAGATGGGATTTAAATGACATGGATTCAAATCACTGGTTCCTCAGGTTGAGTCAATCAATCAGCAAATATTCTCCCGTTTCCTTCCTGTAACCACTGAACCACTGAGTGAAGCCTGCTGTGTTCAGGTTCTCTCTCTCTGTTTGTTAAAAGCAGCTTCCTGGAAGCTCAACCTGGAGAATTTGGCGTCCTCCCGGTCACATGATGACTCTGCTTCCTGTTCATGCCGTCCTCCATGCTGCGCTCATCGCTGCTGCTGCTGCTGTGTTTGTGTCTGTCGCTCGCCGCAGAGACGAGATGTTTATTCTACACGTTTACATCATCTCGTCTGTCGTAGTTAGTCGAGCTCGGCCTGTGACGTCATGTGACATGTCCCTGATGATGTCACAGTGATGTCATCACACCACGACACCATGTCTGTGTTACAAACTGGAGGTTTGGAGATGGAAAGTAGCAGCTTTTTTTTTTTTTTTTACCAGGCAGGGAGGCTCTAATGAAAGACCCTGCTGAGGTGCATTATGGGAAATGTAGTTTGAGCCATAATAGTCTAAAAGTCAGAATATTTCAACGTCTGCTGCTCAGATTATGACTTTTCTTCTATTAAATCTGTTTCTGATGAGTCCCCGAAAACAAAAAGATATTTTAATACTTGACTTTAGACATTTGTCATAATATTTGATATTTTACTGGCTGAAAAACAAATGAATTAGTTGGAAAATAATCAACAGATAACTGCTCTGGACAAAACAACGAGGTTAAAGTAATAATAACTTTATTTATTTAGCACAAAAACAAGTTGCAAAGTGCTTTATAAAAAGACATATAACCATTAAATGCAAAGATCAAAGAGCAATAAAATGTAAATAGAATAAAAATCAGTTGAACAAATAAAATTAAAAGAAAAAAATGCAGCAAAAACAATGTAAGAAAAATTAATTTGAACATGTATTTTTAGGAAAAAATCTCTGAAATAATTTTCTAGACTCTTATTTCCATCAGTGGGTTTAAATTAAACTCCAGATATAAAGTCCAACATGTTGTATTGTGTGTGTGTGTGTGTGTGTGTGTGTGTGTGTGTTGTTTTTAAGTCGTCCTCCGTTTAACATCGTCTCTGTGTTTAGAGTTGATTAATCTAATCTGCAGATTAGCTGAGATTTGATATTTCACGGGGGGGTTTAAAGCTTTTCACGCCGCTGTGGTCATGGTAACAGAGTACATGAGATCAGATTAACGCTGGATAAACAGGCCTAATGTGTTCAGACTGTTCAACCGGCTGCTCGGTGGAGCTTTTCTGCCATCGCGTGGCGTTAAACGGACTGACATCTGCAGGAAGTCACCACTGGCAGGCTCCAGAGGATTAGTGCAGTCAGAAACCAGAACAACTAAATATCTAAAGCACTGAACTGTTTCACCAGTTATTCTCTTTGATGTTTTGAATTAGTGTTTAGTGAAGGCTTCAAAAATCACTCACATTAAACTGTTGTTGATTGAACCACTCACAACGAACACATGTTGACATTTTGCTTTACAGCATCACAAGTAAAAAACCTCTGATTTAGTTTGTTATTGAACATTAATAATCTTCATTTTCTTTTCTTATAAAAAGTGATCAAACCTGATAGTGTGAGGAGAAAATACAAATCAATCTGTCATCTGGGATCTTCCTCAAATACTGAAACTTCAACTAAGTTATTGAGAGAAATGAAGCTCATTTAAAAAAAAACAACAGGATTTTTATTTAATGTGTAATTTTTTAGCAGCAGATAAACTTATAAGGTGTAAAAGACAAAAGTCTGATAAGTTGTTTGTGTCATTTTTGAGGCCAGTATCAGTTAATTACATATAAAATTGGCTATTTGTTCTTTAACATTAATACAAACAATATAATATTTCTAATAAGGTTCCTCTAAATGTTGTTCTTAAAGCTCAGTGAGCAGCACGTTTAGTGTTTGGAACATTTTACAGTGTAAAAACCAACCTGTCGGCTCATAAACTGTACACTGATAATATTATGCATGGCTTATTATTTAATAAAATAATATGTGATCTTCTACCATCAGATGAGACCTGCTGTTTGGTTTCTAGGAAAACAAATATATATATTTCTCTATCTGTTACTGTAGAATCAGTGTTTCTGTCTCCAGCAGACGTTTAGATCCACACGTTCAAATCTGGCTGTTATTCACACCAAACCTCCTGTAATGTTCCAGATAAACACACTGAATGAAGCAGCCATGTGGTTCATGTGTTCACACGTTGTTCATGTGTTCACGTGTTGTTCATGTGTTCACAAGTCCTTCATGTGTTCACACGTTGTTCATGTGTTGACGTGTCGTTCGTGTGTTGACGTGTCGTTCATGTGTTCACGTGTCCTTCATGTGTTCACACGTCGTTCATGTGTTCACGTGTCCTTCATGTGTTCACGTGTCCTTCATGTGTTCACATGTCGTTCATGTGTTCACATGTCCTTCATGTGTTCACGTGTCGTTCATGTGTTCACACGTCGTTCATGTGTTCACGTGTCGTTCATGTGTTCACATCGTTCATGTGTTCACGTGTCGTTCATGTGTTCACGTGTCGTTCATGTGTTCACATGTCGTTCATGTGTTCACGTGTCCTTCATGTGTTCACGTGTCCTTCATGTGTTCACATGTCCTTCATGTGTTCACGTGTGGTTCATGTGTTCACGTGTCGTTCATGTGTTCACACGTCGTTCATGTGTTCACGTGTCGTTCATGTGTTCACATCGTTCATGTGTTCACACGTCGTTCATGTGTTCACGTGTCCTTCATGTGTTCACATCGTTCATGTGTTCACGTGTCGTTCATGTGTTCACGTGTCGTTCATGTGTTCACGTGTTCATGTGTTGACGTGTCGTTCATGTGTTCACGTGTTCATGTGTTCACGTGTGGTTCATGTGTTCACGTGTGGTTCATGTGTTCACGTGTTCATGTGTTGACGTGTCGTTCATGTGTTCACGTGTTCATGTGTTCACGTGTGGTTCATGTGTTCATGTGTCGTTCATGTGTTCACGTGTTCATGTGTTGACGTGTCGTTCATGTGTTCACGTGTCCATGTGTTCACGTGTCGTTCATGTGTTCACGTGTTGTTCATGTGTTCACGTGTTGTTCATGTGTTCACGTGTCGTCAGCTGTCGTGTGCTTCATCGTGTGTTGCAGCAGCATCAACACCTGATCACTCATGTTTCATGTTTCAGTCCTGGAGAGCTGATGTAGCTGTGGAGGGAATTTAACTGTAAAAACCTGTTATAAGGTGATTATTGGAGAGGTATTGATTAGTGGGGGGGTGAGAGGGGGGTGGGGGGGGGCTCTCAGGAGCTCTCCAGGATCCTGACGGTCTGTTCTCTCCATCCAGATCCTCCTTCCTCCCTTTCTTCATCTTCCTGTTTCTCTTCATCCTCCATCTGTTCCCTGCTGAACTCTTCTATGTTCTGGATTTACTCTGATTTGACTCTTTCTGTCTTTAAACTGATGTTTTAATCACTTATTAAAGTTCAGTTAGTTTGTTAATTATTTATTATATAAATGATTCTGGAGATGATCTTTAATTGACATCAGTTAAGTTTTTGAATCAGATTTTTTGAAAAATGATTATGAAGGTATTTATGGGATGTATCAGAACTGAACTATTTACTTATTTTTAAATTCAAAAGCAACAAAAGCTGCTATTTAGATTATAAGTTTCATTATTAACGACGTCTTAAGCTGTAAGAAGAGAGAATATAGATTTTGTCTATTTAACGTTAAATAAAAACATCCCACTCTGTTCCAGTTTCTCTCTACGAGTAAGAAACCGTCCAGAAAGAAAACTCGTGTTAGAGCTTCTGTTCAGGATCGGCCTCCAAAATGATTCTATTTATTTTAATTTATTATTTTATTATTATTTTATTATTTTACCAGGAAATTCTGTTCTTCTCTGCAGTAATACTTGATTTTACAGGTCCCTTAATTTTATACTTATTTTCTGGAAAGTTTTTCAGTAATTTTACCAACTAAACACTTTTCAAAGTTGTTTCTTATCATTTGTACCATAATTGCACCACCCTGCCTGTAAAATACCCTAAAAATTAACCGTTAAATACCGTTAAAGTTACTCCAGGAAATTAGTATAAAACTAAAGAACCTGTAAAATAAAGTGTTACCTTCTCTTCTTCTGTCGTCTTCCTCCTCCTCCTCCTCCTCCTCCTCCTCCTCCTCCTCCTCTCTCTGTCTGACCTCTGTAAGGATTAACTGTCTCTCTCCTGCTTTGCCTTTCCTGTATTTTGACCTCTCCGAGCCTCCGTCTGTCCTCCCCCCTCCTGTATCCTGTAGGTAGCGTCTCTGGAGTGCATCTTTGACGGCTCTTCAGTGTTAGGACAGCATCACCCGGAGCTCCCCTCCCCTACGCCCTCCACCCTCTACCCTCACAGCGACGACAGCCCCCTCCCCTCCTGCTCCTCCAACCCCTACCCCCCGATCCAGGTAAACCCCCCCCCCCCACCCATCCTGCCACCCACCCATCCCACCCATCCCACCCAGTCAGCCTACTGGGCTGTTTGTCAGCACTGCTGGAAAGACAGAACTCAGTTTTCAGGACCTTGTTTTCACATCTTCATCATCTTTTAATCAGTCACTGAACCTCTTCAGGAAATTTTCTTCCATGTCACCCCGAGAACCCCCGATATAACATGCAACATGTTCATATTATGTTAATGATAGATAAATAAATAGATAGATAGATAGATAGACAGAACTTAATTAACCCCAAAGGGAAATTAAAGTGTTACAGCAGCCACTTGACATCAGAATATAAAAACAATGAGGGAGGAAAAAGAAACAAATGCAATTAAATGCTAAATAATATACAATAACTAAATAGACTCAAATATAAAAACTAAATAAAAATAGAATAGACGTATAACCATAACTATAACTATTACTATTTACTGATTAAACTCTGTTCAATGAAATGTATTACACTATATTATATCATCCATCCATCCCTCTATCCCTCCATCCCTCTATCCCTCCATCCATCCATCCATCCATCCCTCCCTCTATCCATCTCATCATCCATCCCTCCCTCCCACCCTCTATCCCTCCATCCATCAATCCATCCATCAATCCATTCATCCACCCCTCCATCCATTCCATCATCCCTCCCTCATCCATCCCTCTATCCATTCATCCCTCCACCTAACCCTCAGTCCCTCCATCCACTCTTTCCTCATCCATCCATCCTTCCCTCCATCCATCCATCCATCCATCCCTCCCTCTATCCATCCATCCCATCATCCATTCATCCATTCCCCACTCTCGCGCTCCCTCCCATGTATCCATCCATCCCTCCCTTTATCCCTCCATCCATCCATCTATCCCTCCTTCCTGTGCTCCCTCCATCCATCCATCCATCCATCTATCCATCCCTCCCGCGCTCCCTCCATCCATCCCTCCCTTCATCCCTCCATCCATCCATCTATCCCTCCTTCCTGTGCTCCCTCCATCCCTCCATCCATCCATCTATCCATCCCTCCCTCCTCCCTCCATCCATCCATCCATCTATCCATCCATCTATCTCTCCCTCCATCCCTCCCTCCCTCCCTCCCTCCATCCATCCCTCCATCCATCCCTCCCTCCATCCATCCATCCATCCATCCATCCCTCCATCCATCCCTCCCTCCATCCATCCCTCCATCCCTCCGTCCCTCCCTCCCTCCATCTATCTCTCCCTCCATCCATCCCTCCCTCCCTCCATCCATCCATCCCTCCCTCCCTCCATCTCTCCCTCCATCCATCCATCCCTCCCTCCATCCATCTCTCCCTCCATCCCTCCATCCATCCCTCCCTCCATCCATCTCTCCCTCCATCCCTCCATCCATCCCTCCCTCCCTCCATCCATCCATCCCTCCATCCCTCCCTCCCTCCATCTATCTCTCCATCCCTCCATCCCTCCCTCCCTCCATCCCTCCATCCATCCATCTCTCCCTCCATCCCTCCATCCATCCCTCCCTCCATCCATCTCTCCCTCCATCCCTCCCTCCCTCCATCCCTCCATCCATCCATCTCTCCCTCCATCCCTCCCTCCCTCCATCCCTCCATCCATCCCTCCCTCCATCCATCTCTCCCTCCATCCCTCCCTCCCTCCATCCCTCCATCCATCCCTCCCTCCCTCCATCTATCCATCCTTCCCTCCATCCCTCCCTCCATCTATCCATCCATCCATCCCTCCCTCCATCCATCCCTCCATCCCTGCAGACAGTCTCTGATCCTCTAGAATGGTTAAATTCTGCGACAGTAATCAGCTCTGACAGTTTCAGGTCTTTCTGTTCGTTGTTCCAGGAAGCAGCAGCAGCAGCAGCAGCGTATTTAACTCCGTCCTGATTCTGGAATCAACATCTGTAGAATATCCCATATCACTTAAATACGTGAATATGTTCAATACATTTCTTTCATTTTCTTCAATTAAAATGATGTTTTATTTAAGATGTAAAAGGGAAAAACAAACAAACCAAACCCTCAGAAAAGGCTGCAGGCATTTTAATATGATGTGAGCTGCTGTTGATGTGGAGAGAACAACCTGCAGGTCCGACTCCTCTGACAGGACGCCATGAACGAGCCTCATAACATATCTGACTTCAGGAACATGTAACACCACAGTAACGGATATCCGTCTCCCACAAGCAGCTAAAACCTTCCTGTCAGCTGCTGGTTTGTCGGTCGTCCAAGCCGTAAAGCGTGTTGTGTTACTATGACAACTGGCAACAGTGAGTTGTCATGTTAGCTGCGACCACCTTCAAGTTATATTAATCTCGCTGCACCCACTGTGGGAACTATAGCACTAGGTTATTGTTGTTGTTGTTGTTGCTCTGAATCCTTGATAATGAATGTTTTGCTGGCGTTGAAGTTGTGGTTGTTGTGTTTTCATGGGAACAGCAGGCCGGCGAGGCACCGCTGGAGCTCAGCAGACTTTAAAGGAGCAGTTTGACATTTTGGGAAATACACTTATTCACTTTCCTGGCGAGTTTTAGGCAAGAAGATTAAAAACAATCTCATGTCTATGTGTTAGTACGGAGCTGGAGTCAGGATATGTTTAGCTTAGCTTAGCATTAGGGCTACAACCAATTTACTATAACTGCTACTAATTGTTTTAATCATCATTTAATCATCACAAACTCAGAGCCCAAAGAGATGTGTTCAGATGTCTTGCTTTGTCGCATCAACAGCCCAAAATCCAAAGATTTGACACAGAAAAGCTTCAAATCGTTAAATCTGAGAAGCTGCAACCAGCAAATATTTGGTATTTTTTCTTACCAAATGACTATAACAATTATTTGATTTGATTATTTGATTGTCAAAGTTGTGTCCAGTTAATTTTCTGTTGGTTTTGTCAACTGGCTCTGTGCACCTCACTGATTAACATGCTGTATCTAGGCTAGCTGTTTACCTAGCTTCCACTCTTTATGCTAAGCGAAGTTATCAGAATCAGCTACCTACGTTACCTTTCCAAAAATATTTATTTATCTCCGACTCTCTCTGCAGAACAGACAATTCTTGCTCTCTGTATATCCCGATCCGTTCCCACGTCCATGTCCTTTTCTTTTTCTTCCTTGTTTTCGCTATAAATCAGTGCATTTCTAGAGTGTGTTTTCGTGATAAAACGTAGTTCGGAGACCAGACAGACTTGTTAGGGATTACTCCTGCTGATAGATGTTGTAATGTGTGACCCCCCCATGCTGCTGATCAGACATGTAGTGTGCAAACAACGCGATTACAAGACAGGAAGTTGTTTAGTGTGTCCGTGGCATTAGCAGCCTCCTGGCTCCAGCTCTGTACTTTAAGCACAGCCATGAGAGTGATATTGATCTTCTGATCTAACATTTATCAAGAAAATGAATTAACATATATCCCAATTGTTCTTTAACAGCAACAATCGATGATCTGACAATAATCTGCTTTAAAAAGGACTTAATCGATTATCAAAATAGTTACTGATTAATTTTCTGTTGATGGACTAATTGATGAATTGTTGCAGCTGTAATTGTAATCATGTCAGTCGAGTTTGTTGATGTGTTGGGTGACTGGTGTTGCTGGAAGTTTAAATACTGAATATATTATGAGACGTACAGGAAAACGTATTTATTTCCTGTGTCATTGTGTCATGAAACGATAAATAGATCAGATGTAAATCTGAACGACAGCGTTAAGAAGCAGCTGAGTGAATACTGGTCGTGTTGGGGGGGGGGTTTGTTGTAAAATGACTGTAGTTGTGATGTAAAGTAACTCAGAGATGTTCAGCGATTCGGTCGTACTCGACATCAGACTGAACACCGAGCCGGTCGACGGTTCAGTCACCGATCAGGACCTCCGCACCTTCACGTCACCGCCAACATCAGCCGCTGCGGCGGCGCTGAGGTTTCTGCTCACGGTGACGGTCTTTGATGGAGAAATCTCCACATCCTGCTCTTCATTGTTTCCTCCATGTTTGATCTGCGGCAGCCGCCCGTCCCCCGGCCTGACGTCAGCGGGCAGCTATCTCCCAACACCTCTGCCGCGATAACTCAATGAATGGATCCTCACATCTCACAAAGGCACTGAAGGCTGGGAGGACGTACTGTACACTCCTTTTTTTTTTTTTATTATTATTCCTTTCATTTTTTTTTCATCTCTCTCCCCTCCGCCTCTCGCTCGCTCTCCTCAGCAGTGCCATGGCAACACAGGAGATGAATGGCGACAAAGAAAATCCTGACGGCAGGAAAATGGAGGAGGAGGAGGGGGTTGAACCTGCAGAGACGGACAAGGACAGATTTAGTGAGGCTTTCTGTAACAGGATGGGGAGGGGGGAGGGGGGGGGGGGGTGATAGTAAAATGCAGAATAGCCGGTCTCCTGTTCCTCCCCAACAAAAAGATTTACAGCTGCTCTGATGTACATTTACCACCAAGACAAAGGACTCAGAGGCCATGAAATGACTTGTCACTAATGCTTCTTTTTCATCGTCTCATCTCGGCAGCAAAGGATGCTGGGAGGACAGGCTGCCTCTATTTATAGCAAAGGTTCCAGCCGGTCATGAAATTTCAGGGAAGTCATGGAAAGTCATGGGGATGTATTCCAGGCAGGGAAAGTCGAGGAATATCAGGGGAAAGTTATAAAGAAAAGACAAGTTTTCTTGTTTTCAGAGCGACTTGTGTACTAAACTATAACAGCTGTAAGATAGAGATCACTCCACAAGTATCTAGATAATGTCACTTCAAATACGGAATCCTCCACTGGATTGTTTCTCCCCCTTGAAATGTCTTGAAAGTTACAGCTTATGTATCAAAAACAAAAAGACAGATTTATGTAGCGTTTTTCGTAAACAAAATGCAGCTCACATGCTTTGCGTGAAGGACGACGACTGAAAAAGAAAAAAAGAAAAACAGACATTTGAGTAGGCAGCTTCACCGTAAATAATAATTTCTCCTCAAGGTCCACTCAGTGGCTGTTCTGGAGCTTTTTGGAAGTATCATCCAGTCTTAAGGTTAAAGATCATTCTTTTCTCCTTGTCAAGAATTAACTTAAAAGCTTAACTAGTGAGGATGAGAAGTTCTTGATGTGCTCAGAAAAAAACATGGAAATTTGAATATCTGCACTTCCATGACAACTAGACAAACTCCATCTGCAGAGGAAGATCCAAAACAGCGACTGCGTTGACGTTAAATATATATTGTTTTGTCAACTGCAGTTTCAAGGTCAAGAATTAACTGTAAAGCTCATCCTTGTTTTTGTTGAGGTGAGCAGCAGAGGTGCAGGTACATATCTTTGCATCATAGTCAGGAGTACGTCCATAAACACATTTATATACAAGAATCTTAGAGCTCTTCTCTGTGTTCCAGTTCAAACTCTGGCAGCAGATTTCTGTCAAGTAATGTTAAATTTAATTTATGTAGCCCAATATGACAAATTACAAATTGATCTTAAGGAGCTTTACAATCTACAGCATGTGAGCGAAAAACTCCCCCAAAAAATACATTAACAGTGGAAAAATGTATGAACTGTAACCGACCAGTAGTCAAATCTACTTGTAATAAAAGCTTCTCTCTGGCTGAAAAGTTAAGTCAGGGTCGATGGTAACATCCACATTTCTATCTGTTGAGGTAGTGTCTTAAACAGTTTGTCTCGGTTTTCTTCTGAACCAATAACCAATAATCTCTGGTTTGTCCATAAATTGATCTCAGATGTAAAGTACCAGGCACATTTCTAACAGGGTATCTGCAGGTCTTAAAGTCTTAAAAAGCATTGATTTAGTTTTCTCAACAAAAAAAAGTCCTTAGACGGTGTTTAAAAGTCTTAAATTTCATTCACAAAGGTCTTAGTTTTTTTCTAGCCTGCCATAGGCAGTAATCTTAGTCATAAAATGTTTTTTTATGTAATTTTAGCAAAACTTGGCTGGAAAATCCCCAATTCTATTGTTCCAGACCTGTGACCTTAAATGAATGAGTTATTTTTTAATTGGCTTATCCATGTCCAGGTCATGATTTATAAGTAATTAGTTATATTATTGGGAATAATTGTTGTATACTGCCAGGAATAACTGACAAAAATGTTAAATAAATTTAAACACATTAACATTCATTTCACATTGTATTTGGTAAATAATTCTAGCCCTTATCATCGCCAATGGTTGTTATTGATATCTTTCATACTTTAACCATGAAACAGGTAATAAATTGCATTCTACATGGTAACAAGTGTCTTAAAAAGTCTTAAATTAAACTTTTTTAACTTATTTAAGAGAGTGGGAAGGTCTGTCCAAACCTTTGAGGGGTGCTGTAGGATCAACAGAAATATAGAGTTGGGTGTCGTCTGCGTAGTCTGTATTCTGCTTATGGATTATAGGCTGGAGTGGTGACACATAAAGACTGAAAAGTAGAGGATCCAATACAGAGCCTTGTGGCACTCCATATTGGATGTTTGGAGGGAAATTTTGTCAAAATGTAAACTTGTCATTGTTGTTTTGGAACGAATCACTGCATTTCACAGACTCCTCACTGAAACACACCATAGACACAATCTTGGAACATGCTGCTCTGTTAAAGTACACAAAGTTAAAAACTAGCTACATGATTACAAACAAGACAAATACGCATTGACAACACACACTGGTGTTCCTCAGAGTCAAGAAGTCACACACGGACAAGTAAATACTACAAATACAAGGGCTGTCACTTAAAAAAAGAGAGTCTGAACAAATTAATTAATTCTAATTTCACCCACGCAGCCTGATCCTAAACTACATCATAGAATTGATTCATTTGCAGGGTATCAATAGATCAGAGTTAAAGTGTAATTACAAAGGCTTTCAGGTAGTTAAAATTCAAATATTACATTTTTTACATACACTAGAAGGAAAACAGGCTTCAATTCATCCAGCTCCCAAACCTGATACCACTCGATAAATAAACTCTGTATCAATAAAGTTGTAATGAAAACATTTGATATATATTATATATACAATGTATATATACATTTGAACATGAACAACATTTTTCAAGGCAGTTGCAGTAAAGGGGTCCCAATGGGAACAAAGTTCGATTTTTTATTTTACGTTTGTTTTGTTTTTTTAATATAAATATTTTGTTTTTTGTTTTAAATTAATTCAGTTGTTTTTTTCTTTTTTTAATATCTAATTTTCATTTAATTTAGTTTATTGATTTGCTTCATTTTCTCGCTACTTGCAGATTTAATCGATCTTAAACGAACTAGTAACGAACTAAGCAGCGACCCGTCTAAATGAACTCTGTCTCTATATTCAGCCGTCGCTCCACACATCACCTCGCCGTCCGTCACAGCGGTGATAACTCAGCGTTTTGTCAGGGTGAGTCTCCCCTGCTGACTCATTTTGGGAAAAGGACTGAAAGACTGAGGACTGAAGTAGGACAGAGGTCAGCTGAACCAAACTCTCTCTGGACTGAGAGGCAGGAGGAGGAGGAGGAAGAGGAGGAGGAGGAGGCGGAGGCGGAGGAGGCTGCGTGAGGTTTCCAGACTGCAGAGAGAAGAGATCAGAGGACTAACTTCCTCCCTGCCTGCGCTCTCTTTAAACACACACACACACACACTCGTCTCTCCGTCCTCTCGTCAGCCCTGCAGTCTGTTGTTGCTGTCTGCTTCAGACAGACGGAGGCTGCTCTCTCTCCGCCTGCTCAGCGATGCTCTCTCACCCCGGCAGGTTAATCCGCCCCAGGAGGCTCATCTCTCTCTCTTTCCCGTCAAGTCCGGCGTCTGACGGCCGCTGTTCCCCGGCTACCGCCCGCCGCCGCCGTCACCACCGCTGCTGCTGCTGCACATAACTGACAGGAGGAGGACGACCTCAGTCTGCTCCTCTCTGCTCCATCGCTCCTCTCCTGGAAGCAGCTACTGGTCACCTCCACCACCACTGCCTCCTCCATCAGCTCCTCTGCAGCCTCTCTGTTTGTGTCTGCAAGGAAGAGGAGGAGGAGGAGGAGGAGGAGGAGGGGGGGGGGACACAAGGTGGAGTGAAGCCCCCCTCCCATCGTCTGCTCTCCAGCCAGCACCACCTCCGCCACCCCGCAGCCTGCAGCAGGAGCGAGAGGAGGCGCAAAGGAGGCGACACACCACCTCCACCTTCACCACAGCAACAGCAGCAGCAGCAGCAACAAGCAGCATGCTCAACTCTGTGTGGTATGCCAAAAAGATGGGCCGCCGCATTATGGGGACCCTGAGGAGAACCAAGCGGCTCCACCGGCGCCTACTGGTAGGTCACCCCCTCCTCACCCCCCCACCCATAAAGAAAAAAAGATCCTCCTAAAGGTGAGGAGGTAGGGGGAGGTGCTGCACCGCTGCACCGTGACTCATTTTCTGCTACGTGTGTGTGCAGTCAAGCCCCCGTATACATGCGATCACTCTGACTGCTGTGTGTGTTGTTGTAAACGTATTGATCGGTCTGTCTGCTGTGGATGTGACGCTGGATGAGGCAGATGTGGAAAAGTTGCAACAGGAGAGCTGCTGCTGCTGCCGCCGCTGCCGCTGCTGCTGCGTCATGTGGTGGATCAGGATTCATGCACAAACCTTCACATCTGGTTAAATTCTTAACCGCAGGTCTAGAAACACCCAACATCCCATTTCAGAGCGATTATCATCATCATGAGATAAACGGGTCAAAGATGCACAGCGAGAGCATGAGGACGGTGTGTGTGTGTGTGTGTGTGTGTGTGTGTGTGTGTGTGTGTGTGTGTGTGTGGCGTAGGAGATCTGAGGGTGATTTGTTGATAAGGCTGCAGCGGCTGTGAGCAGGTTATTACGTTGGATCTAAATGTGTCAGAGCTCGCCGTCTCAACGTGAGGCACGACCACTTTTTTTTGTGCGTCGTTAAGTGTTGAGGAATCGAGGACGTGTACACACACACACACACTTTACACACACACTTTACACACAGTGACACACTCGCTGCTGCTCGGTGAATGTTCCAGAGCCTTCAGCAGCTGTGGGTCTCATCAGACGATAAGAAGGATGAGCTGGAATCTCCCTCCTCTCAAGACGGTTTCTGTTGATGTCAGGTTCGCCGTGGTTGCCGTGGTCACACCTGTGCGGGTTTTTAAGTCTGCGTGTGCGAGCGAGGCAGCGTGTCGATGTGAAGAGATTTACCTGCATAAACAGAACAGCAGCATCATGTTCTGGGCAGATGTGAGGAACCCCTGCAGTAGCACATGCCTTTCCCAGCGTTGCCTAGCAACCTCCGGGCTCCTGACACGTAGCGCTACCCCACCGCCTCCCTGTTTACTGCCTCAGACACACACACACACACACACACAGGCAGAGGCAGCACGTTAACATACATGCACACACACACATATATCAGAACGTGTGTGTAGACGGAGCATAAAGTATAAATGGTTTCATCACAGCCTCTTTAGTTGTGAATCGTAAGCAACTCAAGTATTTCTCTGTGATGTAAAATCTCATTTCTAAGTTTTGTTTTGAGTCTCCTGCATAATTTAACAACACTTAAAGGTTTATGTTTCATTTTTTAGATTTGTTTCTACCAAATCAAATTTTTTTCCACAAGTTTAGTCTGATAGACTCTAAATACTACAATCTGCCTCCTGTCTGTTAACGTTTCCCTTTAAGTGTTATTCTGTATATCATCAGGAACAGTAAAGTGTTCGGAGCTTCATCAGCTGCAGAGTCAAACTGACTCAAGTGTGCTTATGAAGAAATAGTCTTACTGCTCCCCTTCATTACTGTCTGAATATTATTTAGTACTTTACAAACCAACATTGTTCTCATAGAGTCAAACATGTCATGCTGGCAGCTCTGAAGCTGTATAACACCAGCTCACTATGACAATGCTAGTATGTTAATGTTTAGCAGGTATAATATTAACCATGTTAGCATGTAGGTTTGGTGTGTTAGCATAGCTGGAATACATCCTCTGGAGCTGCAGCTCCCAACTATCACGGGCTCATCCTGAGTGGGTCGCGAGCATTTGGGTCAACATTGTCTAAGAAATAAAATCACTAGTTTCCGGAGCAACAGTTTTATTTTGAAGTACCATTTCCTGCTTCCTGGTTAGTAGCAGTGCTTTCACATGAAACTTTACAGTACCAGTAACCCGTCGCCTGTCGACCATCACCCTGCACGTCCGTTGACTGTTGTGGTTTTCCCAGAGATGGAGAAGTTTGCTCCACAACAGACTGAAGTACTGGTCCAGCTTGAAACTAACGTCTCTCTGTCATTTTCAACACGGCGCTTTACATGCTTTGCTGTAAAAACAGTTTTAGTTGTAAATAGTTTTGGTTTAAGGTGTTTTCAAACCTGTAGCTGATTTGTTCTGGTCTGTATCAGTGAATAAGCCGCTAAACTTGGTTTGATTTCTTTTCACGCTAAAAAAAAAATCCAAGCGAACCAAAATGCATCACTAAAAGCCAGGCGAGAGCGCTCTCTCCTCTCATTGGTCAGATGTGTCTGGGGCGGGACCATAAACACAGGAAGAAGGTCCTGAAAGAGCTCCACTGGTCAAATACAACGTCTGACCTCTCCGGCTAGCTGCGAGCAACTGTTAAACTCACACATTCGCATCCCAGCATGCAAAGCACACCTGGCTAAAGCAGCCGCCACGCTCCAACATGCAGAGTACGCCGGTCAGATCACTTTCCCACCAAACTAACCACCTCCTCTAAAGGGTCTCTGATTGGTTGCTTTGGTCCGACGGCCGTGTTCAGATCTGCCAACATGAATGGTACCGAGGCTTGACGCCTGTTCTGATTGGTTCAGAGGTTTGACGGCTAAATTTAGGAACAAACTGCAGGTGATGCAAAATAACATTCAGTATTCATTAAATGCGTCCTGTTGACGTGTGATGGTGATGAATTCAGAAGTGTTGAACAGCTGCATCATATGTACAATATTATCAATATGTGTGTAATTTAGATAACAGTGATCCATGCTGTAACTATAATACCAGGACCAGTTTTTAAATATGAGAGCAGCTGATAGAAGTCAGGTTGGGATTATTTATGGAAACAGATTTATAATGAAACCTGCAATGACATTGTTTCAGTAGACATCAGATTGTCATCGTATTTTATGTTGTGTCTTGTGTTTCTTTATGTTTCTTTGTCTTTTAACATCTTGGGGCCATGTTGGAAATAAGTGTTTTCACTTTAACATAATATAACTTTATTTATTTATTGATGTGTTTCTGTTTTTGTGTCTGTAATCCATAAATATATCAACCAGAGTCAGATTCAACCGGATTACAAAGGTGTGAAAACACCAACTGTTGTTGCTTCTAATATTTTACCCTAAAGTCTCTTGCTGCTTCTTATTTTATTGAGCTTTAAGCCTCAGCTGTACTTGAGTTGTTTTAGTTTTCCTGTTGTGAAGAGGCAGTAGTGCTCAGCTCTGTCTCCTCACAACAAGAAGGTTGTGAGTTTAAATAGATGGAAATATACTGAGTGGGTGTTAAGCTGGTCAGTCTGAACCATGAAGCAAGACCACGACCGTAAATATCTGCTGTAAATTTCATGGCGACCCATCTAATAGTTGTTGAGATATTTCAGTCTGGAGCAAAGTTGAAGACCAACATCAGCACCAGTAGAGCTACGCTGCTAGCGTGGCTAAAAATACAAACGTATCACTAAGAAGACAATCGACAAAGAAAAGGAACCAAATCTGAAAACAAGATAAAAGTGAATGTTAGACGGTTCAGAGCAGGATACCTTCTGAAAAGTGATGCTGTTTGATCTCGTTCACAAAAGGAGGCTTGAATGAGAAGTCTGCATCAGTCAGTGTGGCTTTAGTCGACATCCGCTGGAAATCATCAAAGATATTTATGAAGGTAACAAATAAAAACACACACAGCTGCTAAATTCATCCCAAACTGACCCAGAATCAGAAAGAGAGCTGCTTTAAGCTGCTGAATGTTTTATTAAAGTGTCACCTTTAGCTTTAGCTCGCTGTTAGCGGCGCACATAACAGAACCTGAAGAGATTGGATGAAATGCACCCTGGGAGTTGTAGTTGACTTCTTGCCCTCAGGCTGTTTTTTTTTTCATCAAGAAGTAGATATTCTCTAACAGTTGTTCATGTTTTGTACTGATGGTTCAACCAGGAGAGTTTCTGTCACCTCATGCCGTCTACGAGAACATGAACTGGACTTTTTAATTTAATACTTTAATAATTGTAAACTTGTTTGGTCTTCGTCCTGTTGTTGGATCGAGGCAGTAACACTGGCGGGGTTTTGCGGTTCTTTCCCTCCTTCCTGCAGCTGTTGGTTCGGACGTGATCAGAGACGTTTCAGCCCAGCGGAGAACCTGCAGGGCTGAAACGTCTCTGAGCTCAGATTTCATGACTGTAATCTGTTCGGTGTCCCGTCAGGCGTGTCGACAGTGCCGCTCCTCCACCTGCAGCAGCCCGACCGCAGGTTAACGATCCGCACAACAAGCTAAAGATCTACATGGACAGAAAACATCAACACGGCTGTTTTATTTATCTATTATAGGATTTAAAACACCAGAAATCTGATGGGTTAACCTCAGTAAAGCTAAATGATGCTTAAACTGCAAATATCAAAAGAACAAACTATTTAAAAGATGTCTTGACGTAGATACTCCCCCCAACATTCCCACATGTACAACTTTGATATCTGGAGATGAATGGATGGGGGAGAGTGTCGCTGCTTCAGGAGTTCCCATAATATGTAACCAGGATGTATGAGGTTGCCATGGATTCGGTAACTGAGCTACAGCTTGAGCCTGTTTTTTTTAAGTGTATATGTGTTTGCATTTAGTCAAATTGGTTCTGTTAAAAGTATGTTGAATCAGCTATTAGCAGCTCCAGTTTGCAGTGCAGCTGCTGGATTTTATGGGAATTTATGAGTTGTTCCGCTCAGATGAATATCCTCACTTATATTGATAGATATGTGACAACGCCAGCGTTAATCTATATCTCTCTAGAACAACTGTTCTGTGATGATTCATCTAACGAGTCCAGGAAGGCAACGAGTCTCCGTCTCTCTGAGAGATGATTAGTATTTCCCGTTATTCCAATGTTTAGCCGGTTTTGTCATTTCAAATGATGTTTCGCACAATTTTACATTTATCTTCAATGATGAAAGTGAATCTTGCAGCTGTGTGTGTGTGTGTGTGTGTGTGTGTGTGTGTGTGTGTGTGTGTGTGTGTGTTGAGCTGTGCGGCCTGTAGGTGGAGCTGTAGACGTACAGCAGCAGAGCCGAGGCACTAATCCTGTTCAGTGCTGTACCTGTGTGTGTGTGTGTGTGTGTGTGTGTGTGTGTGTGTGTGTGTGTGTGCGCGCAGGCTCTGACATGCACTCAGTCAACCTCTTTACATCCTGCTTGTGACCACATGTTCACAGTTTGTCGTATTGATCTGCTCTCTAAATGCTGCGTTTGTGCTCCTGTTGTTATGAATCGTGTGCATCAGGATCCAGATTCCTGCACGTTTAACGCTGCGGGTCGATGCTGATGGAGCCTCGGGGGGGGGGGGGCGAACACAGCGACAATAACCCGCTTCATTGTTCACATGACAGTCAAATGCATCAAAAACAATGCAGACGTATAGATATTTCCACGGCTGCGTATGGATTTGTTTTGAAATCGTCGCCTCTTCATCATGAATACGGATGGAGATGAGGCGTTCAGGGACTGTAGATATTGTTTGGTGAATAAAGACGATGGAGGCTGGTTTATTGATCGTGTAGAAGTGAAGCAGTGATGTTTCAGCTGATGGGTCAGTGTGTTCAGCTGGATGCTGGAGAGGAAACGCTCCTCCCACCAAAACCCTCCTCCTGGATTTTTAAATCCACTTATGACATCAGATCGCTGTCCGCACAGCGACCGTTGTCATGTCAACGCTCATATGTGGGTTATTCTGGAGCGTATTTTATGTTGTAAGAATGATTTGTCCATTCATAGTTTACCCAACATGAAGGCTGGATACTAAACAGTCCACAGTGCAAAGCCAGTCAGCTCTCAGTAGATACTATATTTAATGTAGTCCAACCAATACTGGGGTTCAGATATTTATTGATATTTTAGAGTAAAAACCTGA
The DNA here is from genome assembly GCF_963924715.1 of Thunnus thynnus. Classification (NCBI taxonomy): domain Eukaryota; kingdom Metazoa; phylum Chordata; class Actinopteri; order Scombriformes; family Scombridae; genus Thunnus; species Thunnus thynnus. The sequence goes on from NC_089528.1 coordinate 32,009,673, forward strand.
GGAGATATAAACATTGTTGATAAGTTTGTTTTTAAAGAGTTGTGAGCAACATATATACATTAAAAATAAGTGTTTATTTGTGTTTATTAATCTTTATCACTCGTTTTTATTCATGACAATTAAAACATGAACAGTTTCAACCTCAGCAGGTCTTTATTAGAGACGATGCAACCAGCAAATGTTTGGAAATTTGACTTAAAAAAATCACTACAAAGATTATTTGATTGTCAAAATAGTTGATATGATAAATTAATTAGTTCTTCCTCTTCTAGAGGTGCTTCAGACTGTGTCAACCAAGTCAAATTAAGAGCTTCAAACAAATATGGACGCTGTCATCAGTAACCTGGATGTGACAGTTATTATACAGAGCAGTCACATGTCTGACTGTATGTAACGTTACAGTCAAAGGCTGCTGCAGTGTCAAATAATAAAACCTAAAAACGAAGAGAAGCAGCATCAGCAGCAGCAGCAGCTCGTGGTTCAGCTCTGAACATCCTGCGAGAGTCGACTGTCAGGTTTTTTATCTTCAGCAGAGGCTTAAAGCTGCTGCAGAGAATATCCACATGAAAGCTGCAGCTTCCTGCCCGCCGCTGCTAACCAGGAGTCCTCGTCGCATTCCCCCCCTCGCTGCTGACGCTGACATGCACGTCGCTGTGTCTGAATCCGGGGGCGTTATCGATTATTCATGCAGCGAGTGGAGCACCCCCCCCCCCCCCTCCCTCCCTCCCTCCCTCCCTCCCCATCGTGCTGACATGTGCCTCGCTCACTGAAGCCGATTAATTGGCAGGAGAATGAGAGAAGACGAGAGGGAGGGTGTCACAGAGGAAGAGCAGCTGAAGAGGGAGTGTTATTGTGCTTCTGTGGTGGAGCCTGAATTAACAGGATTGAGTTTGGATCTGTTGCCGTCGCACCGCAGACACCGAACAAGCCTGAAGGAAACCTCCATCATTTATTATTTAACCACATCCTCCTCCTCCTCCTCCTCCTCCTCCAATCGGGAATCTCCTCCAGGAAGATGACCACACATTACCCCCGGCAGGAGTTCACCTCCAAGGCCATGAACGGCGGCGAGAAGAAGCTGCCGCGGGTCAACATCAACCTGCAGGAGTCCATCGCCCACCTGCACCCGCTGCAGAGGCAGCACGCCATCGAGCTTCACCGTCAGCAGCAGCAGCAGCAGCAGCCGCCGCCGCCACCGCCGGGTCGTTCTCAGGTCCAGGCGTCTCTGTCGACATTTACCGCCTGCACGGTGCCGGCGTCCTGCCGAGCTCGCAGCCGATTCCTCAACCTGCGGGACAGCGTGAAGAAAAGTCCCACCAAGAGCACGGCCAAAGTGGTCAGCAGCAGCAGCAGCCACGCAGCCAGCAGGCCGGAGATCCCCTGGGTCCCCTTCGTCTTCAGTAAGGTAGTTAAAACATCAGACACATGTGACGTGGTTCAGTCTGAAGCTGGGAGATGAGTACTGGTTTTACTGGAAGCTGTTTCCTTCCCGGTCACGTTAGTCTTACAGGTTCAGGTCTCAGGTTAATACTTTGTGGTTTAATCGGTTTAATCAGTTATCATTGATGGCTGATTCATAATCTGATGTTCCAGACTTCAATCAAATGCTGCTGATATTTTCTGCTGAATGAAAAAGTTCTTGTACGACTGCTCAACAAGTTTACTTTTTGTTTGAGGTCAGTTTGACACTTTATCATCTCTGGCGTTTAACAAAACATCAGTTGTTGTTTTTTTGGTGTGACGTTTGACCCTTGAACTCATCATGAGGAACTAAACAGTTGTCAGAGCTGCACATGTTGTGATCTGTGAGTTACTACAGTCGGTCACTTGATGGAGAATCAACATGTGTCCATGTTTGATCCTGCTGTCATCTGTCTGCTCTGACGTATCCGTTCAACATGTCATTTAAACCATCAGCCTCTGGTTTTAAAATGTTCTTATCGTCAATGAGTTCATCTATCAATACTCTCTGACTCTCTGATTCCTTCTGAAAACTTTACAAACAGTTTCATGTTTAAAGAGGAGGCTCAATAACAGCTGCTCACTGTGGTTTTAACAAACAAACAGGAGGAAACAGTGCGTTTGTTGGGGACTATTTTCAGTGGCGGATGAATCTACGTTCGGTGCTGTAGCGAGTGTTTCTGGCAGCAGGACGGTGTGTGTGTGTGTGTGTGTGTGTGTGTGTGTGTGTGTGTGTGATGAAGGAACATGTCAGTGCAGCTGAGTGGCTCACTGATGTGTTTCTAACAGTGTTTGGCGCTCTACACCATAAAGGATTAATATAGATCACATTACTTGTTGAATATCAGCAGACTTATTATCTGATTGATTAATTTAGGGGCTGCAGATCAATGATTCATCTGTTAGACTATAACGTGTCAGATTATAGTGAAACAGCCCTTAAAATGTACTAAAGCACAAAGTGACGTCATATAAAATGTTGTTTTTTCTGACAAACAGACATGAAGGAGAGAAAAGCAGCGAATCGTCACAGTGAAGACAAACAGAACGTTTGATGGTTTCACATGATAAATAACTTCATTGATGGATCAGTTATTGGGATAGGTGTTGATTCATCAGCTGATGTTTCGGCACTAGACTGAATGTTTGTCTTTTGGATCAGATCAGGCTCTCTAGTCCTGGTTCATCATCATCATCATCATCATCATCATCTCAGCTCATCAGCTCAAAGATCCCGTCTGAACGGGGGGGAGCGCTCACTCCCAGCCGTCACTGTTAAATTAAAACATAAACTCTTCTCTCTGTCTCGTGTTGCTGCGTTTGTCAGACCGGTTTGTATTCTCTGGGAGCAATTAAGCCCCATTGTCAGCGGCTTTCAGAGCGGCGCTCCAGAAGTAGGGCTGGCGGATCAATGCGGTCGATGCGCGGGGGGCTAATTTTAGCGGCTGTTGGTTTTCCATGGGGCTGCGGGTTCTGCTGCTGCAGCACAACAATTAAGCCTCTACCGAAACACAGAGAGCGGCAACTTCCTGCCAGCAGCTTCATGAGGTCCCTTCTCTTGCATAATAGAGGTCACAGTGTTTGAAGGCCGCCTCACACTCACGCTCACTACTCTTCATCCTGTTTTTATCAACATGTGCTGGTTGCAGCTTCTAACAGGAATTTTTCACTATTTTCTGACATTTTATAGACAAAATGATTCATTGAGAAAATCACCAGCAGATTAATCGATAATTAAAATAATGTATGATATGATTCATTTATGGAGGACAGAGACAAAATAAAATAATCAACATGATCTCAAGATGTTAAAAGACAAAGAAACATAAAGAAGCTCAAAATATAAAAGTAAAATAACACCCACGTCAAAAACAGTTGATTACATCAAAGACAGTTTGATATTAAAATACAAATTGAAGATTTCATTATTAATCTGTGAGTATTGAACACATGATGCAGCTTCTGTTAACATGTTAACATGTAGAAAAAGCAGCTGCTGCTCCAGTAAAAGGATCTGAAGTATTGCAGAGTTAAAGCAGAGTTCACTGCATGTTAACAAACTATCCAGTGTTTCACTAGAAGAAAGATCAGATAACAGTAAATGAATGTATGTAGCAGAGACAGATATATTTCTGATCTGATCTTATGATACGAAGCGTCCAGACCTCTCTGGTGGTCTGGGACGGATCCACTTCCTGTCCTCAGAGTCCAGACTAAAACCTGGAGAATCAGCATTTATACCAAACATCTGAACAGAAACAACTCTCACTGCTGATGAATCACATCAAGACTTTTCTGTTTTCATTCTCCTGTTTCATTTTCCATTTATCATTTAGTTTTTATTTTAATTATCCACTTTATTCCTGAACCTGATGATCATGAGGTTGGGAATAATGTGGATGTGTGTGTGTTCTTATATCATTCTGTTCCTCTTTTTATATGTTATGTAAAACATACGTTGATGTCTTGTTGTTTTAAAGGCGCTGCAGTAATAAAATAAACTTGACCTTTGACCCTCGGTGCCGTCAGGGTTAATACTCTCTGCTCCACCAGATTGAAATATCTGCTCTTTCCAATAATCAGAAAAAAGAACATCAACCCCCTGCTGAGACCAACACACACACACACACACACACACACACACACACACACACACACACACACACACACACACACACACACACACTCTGCAGCTTTAATCATCTCAGAGCAGCAGATGGGTGATGAGTTTGCCACATCAGGATCGTCTGAGCAAAGCACAAGTGTCAGGTAATCTGTCAATCACAGAGCGTCTTCCTGTGATTGGCCGACCTCTCTGACACTCTGCGGTCCTTTCCCCCCTCTGTGTGTCTTAACTCCACCCGGCTGGCACCTGAGCATAATAAAACCAAACAGACAGACAGCAGGTACAGCTGATCACAACAGCTGTCAGTCAACAGGGACATGCATACATCCTCCTCCTCCTCCTCCTCCTCCTCCTCCTCCTCATCTCTTCATCTGTGCTGCACTGTGTTTGTCTAACCTTAGACCCCTCACCATGCTATTGTTCAGCAGGCCGAGGCCACCCCGCCCTCCTCTCCCATAATCCCTGTGATCCCAATCTCGCCAATCCCAGCCGAGACCACCATCATCCCTCCGACGTCACAGGTTTTTTTTTTTGTTGTTGTTGTTGTTGTTGTTTTATTTTCCTCTGCTTCATCTATAGATTTATTATTTGTCTTCTGGTTTATGTGGCTGCTCATGTGTTTGTTTGTTTGTTTCGCTGCTGTCATATAGAGTTTAGTTCCATGTCTGCTGTCCAGCTGTGTTGCTCTGATGAAGTGAGCAGATTAGAGATAGAAAACAGTGGGAGAAATGCCACACTCTCCCCCCCCCCGCCCCCCCATTTGACTTTTTTTAAAGAGCCCATCTGGCTCCTCGCGGGGCAGAAACTGAGCAAGCGAGCGGGGCAGAAACAGAATGAGTGAGCGAGTTAGAATTTAAAAACTAGAAGAAGAAGAAGTGTTGAGGAGCAGAGTCGCCGTCCTGCAGGACTTGAGCTTGACTGATTTATTTATTTATTTTTTTTAAGCCTTCATGCTTCAACATTGCATCTTCTGCAGTGTGAAATGCCGTCATGTACGTACGGCTCTTCCCTCACTAATCTCTGCTCAAATCCACACGCTGCCTCTTTTTATCCTCAGTTGGTCTGTAGCATCATGAGGAGAGTAAGTCTTTCATGTCAGCGCTGCCTTTTTGTTTTTTTGCTGCACGGCGGACGGCTTCGGTTCAGTGTGTGTGTGTGTGTGTGTGTGTGTGTGTGTGTGTGTGTGTGTGTGTGTGTGTGTGTGTGTGTGTGTGTGCAGGGGTGGAGCTCTGTGGGAGGTTGCTCGGGGGTTTGTGGTTGGATGCTGATCTAAATGGGGTTGTTTTGTTTTTGTTTTTTTCCTGAGCTGAGATGTTTCCTCTGACGCTGTGATGTGTCTTCTTCTCTCTCTTTTAGGCAAACCCTCCTCCTGTGGTGGTCAACACAGACAGCCTGGACACGCCTCCATACGTGAGTCTCCTGCTCTACACACACACACACACACACACACACACACACACACACACACACAACACGTCTGTCGTCATCCCAGCGCAGCAGGGATCCGCGTCTCTGTTACTTGTCTTTAACTGATGATGCGCTTGTCTTCAGTTGAAAGCAGCGGACTTTTATACATCACGGCTGTGATTAGTGGTCGAAGTCGCGGCTGTAAAACGGTGGTTAAACACATTTCATTTCCCGTTAGTTCTTCACAATACAAATCGTCCCGTTAGCTTGTCAGTGGAAAAGCTTTTGATATGAAGCAGCAGCAGGAAATGTTTTCATCTGCAGTAACTTAAAGCGGCTCCGACACGGCTGAAAGTAAAATAAAGCAGATATGTGGAAGAACAAACAGGGACGCAGGAGAGAAACTCAACTTCAAACCACAGAGATTCAGTTTAGAAGCTACAGAAGTAGAGAGAGTCGTTCAGCTTGTTTAAATAGGAAGAAGCTGAGAGAAGGCGGTCGACGTGGGTCTGCTGTGGTCAGCGAGACGTCACTATAACCTGCATGGAGGCCTCAGAGATGGTCCATCTCAGGTTTGACTCGGTACAACTCGACACGTTTAAACTGGTAACGGAGATGCAAATTAAAGTGGCATAATTTGACTCAACATGGCCAAAGGTGTCCTATGACATCATTAGTCTGGTTCTCCAGTTTGACACTAGACATCATGCAAGAAGCACTTTGTACAAACAGGACGAGTTCACAGTTTACTCTAGTCTGTCTTAAACCAACAGTCAGGAGCCCAAATCAACATGAAACCTGTTTTTCTTGCTGTAATCATTCCTCCTGTTCATACTGACCATTAGAAGATCCCTTCATAATGACCTTACAATGGAAGTGATGGAGGACAAAATCCACAATCCAAAAGTTTATCTGAAGCTAATATGAAGCTAATATGAAGCTTCAGCGTCCAAATGAGTCAAATCAAGTAGATATCTTTCAACGTTACAGTCTTTTTAGTGCCAAAGTTCCTCTTTTTGTTACTATACTTCCACCTGCAGCTCAACAGGGAAACACAAAGACTGTAAATGTGTCAGATATCCACTTGATATGACGAACTCAGACTGCTGAAGCTGAATAGAAGCTTCACACAGACTTTTAAATGACTGTGTGGACACACTGTGGATTTTGGCCTCCATCACTTCCATTGAAAACACATTTGAAGGATCTTTTAATATCCAGTATGAACAGGAGGAATGATTACAGCGAGGAAAACATATCTCACTGTTACTATGGACACCTGACTGCTGGTTTCCTGATGTGCTGATGTGTTTATGTCAGTAAACAGCTGCAGCATCATGTTGTGTTGACAGTGTAACATCACCTACTGTTGACTGTAATATTCTCTCCTCTAGTATCTCTGTGATAAGTAAGTCGTCATAAGAACTTAAAGACTTTTTATGATCAGCGGTCCAGGACTGGAACACGGTGCAGTGTGACATCACACCGTACACGTCTCTCTGTTCGCTGCGTTCAGACTGATGAAGGTTCTGGTAGTGGTTTGTTTCCTGTCTGTCTGTCCCTGACTGAACCGCTGCTGGAGTCAGACCAGTCTACGTTAAATCGGACTAAACAGCCTCCCGGCCTCTGATTGGCTCCGTGACGGTCGGGATGTTGGCCGCTGTCAGCGAGACGCCTCATCGTCTCTGCCGGATTAATTTACACAAGACTGAGATGTTAAGAAAATAAGAAAAGGAGGTTTAAAAAAGCTGCTTATCCAGCAGAAACTCCAACTTTATTCTGCTTCTTTAACCCTTCAAGTTAAAAGCCTTTAAAAATGATCATATAAAGCATTTGTTTGTCTGTTTTGTCTTCAGTTTTGTTTTATTTTTGCTTGTTTATGAGTAATAAATCAACAACAGACAAGACAAGACGACTGAATAAATACGATCTGCAGGTTATATACATAGAGGTGATGAATCCTCATGAGTAATAAATGTTGTGTGTGTGCAGGTGAACGGGACGGAGGCTGATTATGAGTACGAGGAGATCACGCTGGAGAGGGTAAGACCACGAACACCACGTCCTGTTTTTTATGTCAGGCTGAACGGCAGCCATGTTGTTAACGAACGGACTCGCTGTAACTCTCACTCACCTTTTTAACGAGCCTCGTTAACGAGGAGCCGCAGCTCGTAACTCACAGTGAGCGAATCCTGGCTGCAGATACTGTTGGTTTGACTTTGACGCACTGCTTTCATGTACTTTAAAACTCCCAACTGGTGTCTTTACAAACCAACAAGGCTTTATTTTAAACTCTTCATCCAGATGTTTCATAAGTTTCCAAATATGTCGGGTTGAATTTTGGGTAAACGTGATGAATCAACTCTGCTTGACTCTGTGAAACATTATTTGTGATCTTTCTTTTTAATGCAGCTGTGTTTTAATCCCTGACTCTGCCTGTGGTGAAATCTTTATTATCTTCTCTTCCTAATTCAGCTGTGTGCTTCCTCAAGTGCGAATGATAATCAGAGCAGCGTAAATAAAAACCATCTCTGCCAGCTGAGTCCCACAGGAACCACAGACTGTCTGTCGTTCTGTCTGTAGGCTCAACAGGCCTCAGGCTTCAATCCTCCTGATGTTATTAAACGTAGTTTGGAGGAGAATTACATCACTGAGAGTTACAGAAATGATGTTTTTCATTTCATGTCGACTGGAGAATAATGTTAGAAAAGACATGTAGGTGTGATGTTTTTAAAGTCGTCAGTAGGAACCAATGAGAGTCACAGACGGACTAGAGAAGGGGGGCGGTATTGAGAGACGGACCGACACGTTGTTGGTTTCTTAATGACGTTCTTTGTCGATTGTCGTCGGTATCCAGGGAAACTCGGGGCTGGGCTTCAGCATCGCGGGCGGCACAGACAACCCCCACATCGGTGAAGACCCCAGCATCTTCATCACCAAAGTCATACCTGGAGGAGCCGCCGCCCAGGACGGACGGCTCAGGTGAGGAACACACCTTTCATCAGATAATCAATCAACTTTGGTAAAAGTTCATGTGATTCAAAGCCGACAGTAACAACAATTAGAGAATAATGCACATGAGTAATAATAAGAACAATAATAATCTTTAGTTATAGAGGAGTTTTGCTTCACAAAGGCAGCAAAATAAAAGAGACAAATCATTAAATCATTTCAGTTTAAAAAAACAGATAAAAAACAATTTATTGTAAAAACAAAACAAGAGAAACGTAAAAGAAATAAAAACAAAGAAAAGACAAAAAAACCAGAGACTGAAAATTATATACAATCAATTTATACATTTTATACAATTTTATACAATCAATTTTTGTTTTATACAATTTTATACAATCAATTTTTGTTTTATACAATTTTATACAATCAATTAAATAGATTAAAAAATAAATAGACTACTAGATAAAATAGATTTTGAAAACATTGACAAATAAAATTGATGAGGGGGAAACATCTTCTAAAACATGAATGCAATAAAATAAGAGATGAATTAATGAATAATGTCCATGTAAAGCTAACGATGGTTTGAAGTTTAACATATAAACACTTGCAGCTGCTCTCAGATGGTCAGACAGACGGTTGCAGCGGCTCAGAGCTTCACTAGAACTTCTTGTCCTGCACTTTAAAACATCTAAAGGACTCTGACAGCAGATAAGAGCTGAATTTATGTCCCATCGTTCCGACACAAGTGTTTAGTTTGATACGTCCGCAGTAAGAGCTGGTGTCCGTTACCCAGAAACCCCCACGGCGCCCCGCTGCCTTTCACCGCTTCATTCATAATGCAGCAGCCACAGTCTGACTCACCTGATCCAGGTGACGATGACGACGACGACGAAGATGATGATGATGATGGGCAGCTTCGCTCTCAGGTTGCCTCCAACATGAACCCTGCTTGTTGTTCCGTCAGTCGTCAGTGAGGCTCATGTGTCTGACTGAAAGCTCGGGTACTCAACTGTCAGGAAACTGTCTTTTCCTCCAGAGAAACAAATAAAACTGATCAGGTGGACGTTCGCTGTTCCTCAGAGCTTTCTGATCTAAAACACAGTTTACAGACTACAGATATATCAGAGTATCATGTCGGATCAGAACAAGAACATGTTAGGAACAAAAACGTTAAATGTGTTTGATGTCATAGTTTGTTCATATATATATATTTCTAAGTTGTTGGTTTTTTAGTCGGTCTGTCAAAAGATGTTTGCAAATTTTCATAAATAAAAGAAATAATACATTTATTAAATAAATTCAGTAAATAAAACGGGTTATTAATGACACATTTTTTAAAAACCTGTCCTTACATTAGTTAGTTATTGGTGTAAAAAGTGTTGTGATGTTTGAAAGTCACAGAAATGTAAATTACTTTGACTTTCTACTTATCAAACAGTCCCGAGGTAAAATATAATAAATAATAAGAGTCAAATAAACCCTTTTTAATTGTGTGGATGTCCTTCATGGGCCTCCGTGGTCAGATCACGTCTGTATACACAACTCATTATGTTAAATTTAATAGAAAACTTGTTTAAAAGGTCATTTTTTGAAGAGATTTCTTCTTCTCCAGGACCTGCATGGCTGTGGAATGATTCATTCTAAAATATATTTCTTGTTTAATGCATTTAGAAAAAGTATAACACCTCCAACATAAACTCAACATCAGTACTTCTTTAGAACAGATAAAAAGCAGCAGCCTTTGTTCAAGCTCGGCCACAGTCGGCAACTTTCGTCAACCAACTGTTGTTTGTTGGTGTGAGAGTTAGTAATGCTCCTTAAACCCACGTTAGACCAAAGGAAGAAGCTACTGCAGTTATTTAACCAGCTCCTGAGTGTTTATTTAAACTCTAAACTCACAGTGCAGCATCACCTGAAGGGTCTGCACAGGAAGAACAACAGACATTAAGTATATTTACCCTGCGCATGCATAAACACACACACACACAGGCTGAAGCACAGTAAAAAAATATGTGTGTGTTTCAGGGTCAACGATGTCATCCTGCGGGTCAATGAGGTGGATGTTCGGGATGTGACTCACAGCAGAGCGGTGGAGGCGCTGAAGGAGGCGGGGTCTCTGGTTCGACTCTACGTCCGCAGGAGGAAACCCGTCTCTGAGAAAGTGATGGAGATCAAACTGGTGAAGGGACCCAAAGGTAACAAACAACAGGTTACATCATGTGGTTAAATTCAAATAATATATAATAATATCTGTCGGCAGGAAGAGAAACTAAAGGTGAACTTCTCCTGTAGCTGCTGATGGAAACAGTGCAGATGGTGTGGACGTGTTGTTGGATGTGTTGTTGGTTGTGTTGTTGGATGTGTTGGTTGTGTTGTTGGACGTGTTGTTGGACGTGTTGTTGGACGTGTTGTTGGACGTGTTGTTGGTTGTGTCGTTGGATGTGTCGTTGGTTGTGTCGTTGGTTGTGTCGTTGGACGTGTCATTGGACGTGTCGTTGGACGTGTCGTTGGTTGTGTTGTTGGTTGTGTTGTTGGATGTGTTGTTGGTTGTGTTGGATGTGTTGTTGGTTGTGTTGTTGGATGTGTTGTTGGTTGTGTTGGATGTGTTGTTGGTTGTGTTGGATGTGTTGTTGGTTGTGTTGGATGTGTTGTTGGTTGTGTTGGTTGTGTTGTTGGTTGTGTTGTTGGATGTGTTGTTGGTTGTGTTGGATGTGTTGTTGGTTGTGTTGGTTGTGTTGTTGGTTGTGTTGTTGGATGTGTTGTTGGTTGTGTTGTTGGTTGTGTTGTTGGATGTGTTGTTGGTTGTGTTGGATGTGTTGTTGGTTGTGTTGTTGGACATGTTGTTGGTTGTGTTGGCGTGTTGTTGGTTGTGTTGTTGGATGTGTTGTTGGTTGTGTTGGACGTGTTGTTGGTTGTGTTGTTGGATGTGTTGTTGGTTGTGTCGTTGGATGTGTTGTTGGTTGTGTCGTTGGATGTGTTGTTGGTTGTGTCGTTGGATGTGTTGTTGGTTTTGTTGTTGGACGTGTTGTTGGTCGTGTTGTTGGACGTGTTGGTTGTGTCGTTGGTTTTGTTGTTGGTTTTGTTGTTGGACGTGTTGTTGGACATGTTGTTGGTTGTGTCATTGGACGTGTTGTTGGTTGTGTCGTTGGTTTTGTTGTTGGTTGTGTTGTTGGTTGTGTTGTTGGACGTGTTGTTGGACGTGTTGTTGGTTGTGTTGTTGGACGTATTGTTGGACGTATTGTTGGTTGTGTTGTTGGATGTGTTGTTGGACGTGTTGTTGGTTGTGTTGTTGGACGTGTTGTTGGACGTGTTGTTGGACGTGTTGTTGGTTGTGTTGTTGGACGTATTGTTGGTTGTGTTGTTGGATGTGTTGGACGTGTTGTTGGACGTATTGTTGGTTGTGTTGTTGGATGTGTTGGACGTGTTGTTGGTTGTGTCGTTGGACGTGTTGTTGGTTGTGTTGGACGTGTTGTTGGTTGTGTCGTTGGATGTGTTGTTGGTTGTGTTGGACGTGTTGTTGGTTGTGTTGTTGGATGTGTTGTTGGTTGTGTTGGACGTGTTGTTGGTTGTGTTGTTGGATGTGTTGTTGGTTGTGTTGGACGTGTTGTTGGTTGTGTTGTTGGATGTGTTGGACGTATTGTTGGTTGTGTTGTTGGATGTGTTGGACGTGTTGTTGGACGTATTGTTGGTTGTGTTGTTGGATGTGTTGGACGTGTTGTTGGTTGTGTTGTTGGACGTGTTGTTGGTTGTGTTGGACGTGTTGTTGGTTGTGTCGTTGGATGTGTTGTTGGTTGTGTTGGACGTGTTGTTGGTTGTGTTGTTGGATGTGTTGTTGGTTGTGTTGGACGTGTTGTTGGTTGTGTTGGACGTGTTGTTGGTTGTGTCGTTGGATGTGTTGTTGGTTGTGTTGGACGTGTTGTTGGTTGTGTCGTTGGATGTGTTGTTGGTTGTGTTGGATGTGTTGTTGGTTGTGTTGGACGTGTTGTTGGTTGTGTTGGACGTGTTGTTGGTTGTGTCGTTGGATGTGTTGTTGGTTGTGTTGGACGTGTTGTTGGTTGTGTCGTTGGATGTGTTGTTGGTTGTGTTGGACGTGTTGTTGGTTGTGTCGTTGGATGTGTTGTTGGTTGTGTTGGACGTGTTGTTGGTTGTGTCGTTGGATGTGTTGTTGGTTGTGTTGGACGTGTTGTTGGACGTGTTGTTGGTTGTGTTGTTGGATGTGTTGTTGGATGTGTTGTTGGACGTGTTGTTGGATGTGTTGGATGTGTTGTTGGACGTGTTGTTGGATGTGTTGTTGGACATGTTGGTTGTGTTGTTGGTTGTGTTGTTGGACGTGTCGTTGGTTGTGTTGTTGGATGTGTTGTTGGATGTGTTGGACGTGTTGTTGGTTGTGTTGTTGGACGTGTCGTTGGTTGTGTTGTTGGTTGTGTTGTTGGACGTGTCGTTGGTTGTGTTGTTGGATGTGTTGTTGGACGTGTTGTTGGTTGTGTTGTTGGACATGTTGTTGGATGTGTTGTTGGATGTGTTGTTGGACGTGTCGTTGGACGTGTTGTTGGATGTGTTGGATGTGTTGTTGGACGTGTTGTTGGATGTGTTGTTGGACGTGTTGTTGGATGTGTTGTTGGACGTGTTGTTGGATGTGTTGTTGGACGTGTTGTTGGATGTGTTGTTGGACGTGTTGTTGGATGTGTTGTTGGACGTGTTGTTGGATGTGTCGTTGGACGTGTTGTTGGACGTGTTGTTGGATGTGTTGGATGTGTTGTTGGACGTGTTGGATGTGTTGTTGGACGTGTTGTTGGACGTGTTGTTGGATGTGTTGTTGGACGTGTTGTTGGATGTGTTGTTGGACGTGTTGTTGGATGTGTTGTTGGACGTGTTGTTGGATGTGTTGTTGGACGTGTTGTTGGATTGCTTCTGCTTGCTGAGGAGCTTTAGTGAAATCCCTCAGGGCCTCATGATTATTCAGACAAGAAGCCAGGCTCAAGAACAAAGCCTCGGTTTCCACGGAAACATCCTGAAATATGCTTTTCTGCGCCTATGTGCCCTGATTTGTGACTGTGTTAAATTGGCAGCAGTGTTTTGTTGTTGTTTTTTTTTCTCTCAGTCTTACTGTTTGTGTCCGTGTTGGATCCTTCTCCTCACTTTGAGTCCTGGTCCTGGTGTGTTTCAGGTCTCGGCTTCAGTATAGCAGGTGGAGTCGGGAACCAGCACATCCCGGGCGACAACAGCATCTACGTCACAAAGATCATCGAAGGAGGAGCCGCACATAAAGACGGGAGGCTGCAGATCGGAGACAAACTGCTGGCTGTAAGGACTCTTCATACAATACTTATGTAATAATATAACAGCTGCTGCTCAGCATGTTTTCACTCTCTGACATGAAACATATTTATCTACAGGTTTTATATTAGGCTATATTATATCAGTATGATGTTAAATAATGAAGGCTGGTTCTCAGTCACAGATAAATAAACTGGCTAAAAATATTTCTTTAATCTTCTTCAATTAAAATTAGCTTATATTTAGGTTGTAGAAGGATAAACAAAGAAACAAAACCCACAAAAAGACAGCGATGAGAGAGCCACATGACACAAATATGAATTTGGGAACGTTTGATACCACAGTAATGGATAACCGTCTTCCACAAGCAGCTAAAACTGTCTGTGAAGCCGTTAGCTGAGTAGTTTTGTTGGTCGGCTCAGATTCAGTCATTTCTGTTGAGACGTTTCAGCTTCTTTGAGTTTTTTTTTCATGTCAAATCTTTCCATCGCTGCTCTGATGCTCAGTGTTTGGCTGGACCGCAACAGCAGGGCCGTGGTGGTCTATGAGTGAGTTGCAAGTTCAAGTTGCAGCTTTGGTCAGCTGACCGAGCGTTGGAGTTTCCTCATTGGCCTTAAAAATGAATCGGCATGACCAGTTTTCTATGACGTCATCAGGGGATGTTTCCAGTGCTTCCACTCATAGCTGTTCACACGGGACCAGTATTACCTGGAGACCTCATGTGATTTAGAAATTACTTGGCTCCAGTTTAAACAGACAGCGTCTCCACCGTCTGGCTGACAGCGTTGTGTTTGGATTTTATAACTGAACTAAACACCAGGACTCAAACTTTTTATTTCTTTTAAAGTTTTCACATCACAAACGATGAACAACAGCATTAAAATACGAGTCCTGCAGGTAAAACGTGACTCATGTAGCTGTTACATCAGTTTAGTGCAGGTGCGCTGCTATAACTGTCAAAACTTTCAGTCATAATTTCCAGCGAAGCCTCCAGATGAACATTTAATATCCAATAATTCACTTTATACACATTAACTCTGACTATTCCTCTAATAAACTGGACACAGTTTTGCTCATCCACACACGGTCATATACCAGGTTTTGACTTGTTTTCTGCCTGCTGAGTTTCTGCAAAACTCCCGAGCTGGAAAGTGTGTTGTGTTACTATGACAACCAGCAACCGTGTGTTGTCATGTCAGCTGCGACTAACTGCGCATTAAACAGAGTTTTTAATATTGTGATTTTGATATTTGTTGCATATTTATTCTGTTGTGATGTGTCTGAAAACGTAACATAAAACGTAGTTCATTTAAATGTCACAGTTTCTTTTTTTTAATGTGGTGAAACATTAAAAACACACAATATCTGAACAATAATATGATTTATCTCACGGCACCAACTCTGGGAACCGCTGAACTAGACGTCCCTTTAACACTGTGTAACCTCAGAAAACACTGACAGCTTCATGTTACTGCTGAAAACATTTTAACTTCAAACTCACCTGCAGAATCAGAATCATTTTGTCTCTTTTCTTAAATCAGGGCTTTCAGATTTTGTCCTTGTGAGTGCTAAGAGTCCAGTTTAAGTTCATCAGTTCAAAGAAAGAAGAGTTTAGTTGGTCCTACCACACAGTGTGAGGCTGGTAGCTCCGAGTCCAGGCAAAACCTGACGGGTCACCAAAAAAAACCAAAACCCTGAGTGCTGAATGTAGAGAGAGTAGTAGTAGTAATTAATAATTCAGCGGTTGTTCAGGATTGGCTGACTAGAAGATTACTTTATTATTTTAGATTGTTTTTAGTTTCTAACTTGAGTTACATTTATGAAAACTTTACCCTTTTAGTTGCAATTCTGCGTTAAAATATCAGACGGTTTTCAGACGGCAACAAAAAGTCCCACTAAGTGAAAAGAACTACAGTCGTGTCAACAAGCAAACACTGAAACAGGAGCTCATTAAGGATATTTAAATGATATTAAAAGGATATTTAAATGATGTGACCACACAGCTGTCAGTGGGTGAAACCATCTCAACCAACACTTGAACCCTCCACAGTCAGAATAACCAGTTATATCAACAGGTTTTCCTTTTTCTTCCTGTTCTGTCTGCATCCTCTGAACCTATAAGACTGTGGTTCTGACTGTGAACAGGCTCCATCAGCTGATAATCATGTGTCTCCTCCCTGTGTGCAGGTGAACAGTGCTTGCCTGGAGGAGGTGAGCCACGAACACGCCGTCACTGCCTTGAAAAACACTCCTGACGTGGTCTACTTGAAAGTGGCAAAACCCAACAGTGTCTTCATGAACGACAGCTTCGCCCCGCCCGACCTCACCAACTGTGAGTCAATAGTCTTGATTTTACTTATTTTTCCCCCTGCAGGAGCATTAAAAGCACCACATCATCAGGTCTGAGGGAGTCCAGTTAGAGAAATAAATGTGTGTTATAAATGTGTTATCAGACACAGAAACGCTGCACACAAGTTTTTAATACTCTGTCCAGGAAGTAATCACATCTGCAGGGTTTTTAATCTCAGTTTCCATGATGATCAGGAAGAAATACACCGTTCATGTAACAAACAAGTCTGAAAAAAATGTGCACTTAGACGTATTTAATCGGCCAACGCAGGTGTGTCGGTGGATGATGAGTCGAACTGCAGCAAAAGTTCAGATCAGCGGTCTCAGTGCTGCGTACGTCCACACTAGAGCTGCACTCTGAACGCATCCGTCCAGAAGCTCCGTGAGTCGAATCACATTTTGTCGGTTGACTCGCTGCCGTTTTTTCAGCCCCGTCATGATACACAGAGTAAAGATCTTTGTACACCAAGTCCGTTTTTTTTTCGTCCGAAATTGTCACACGTTAAAAAATAAATACAATGTCATGTTTTCTGTGTTTTTTTTTTGCATCCGTCAAAAGCCTTTTACAGAGTTGTTTGACCACTCAGAGCCACCGTACACGCAAACAACACAGCCTGGAAACACTGATACTATCAGCTCCAGCAGAGAAGTTACACACCCACAACTATTGATCATCATCTGGTCTGTATGTTGCAGCGTTTTGAGGCTGAACCCTGAATATCTGCAGATCCAGTTGAAATGCCGATCACCTGTGATCAGGTGTGTGTGTGTGTGTGTGTGTGAGTGTGTGTGTGTGTGTGTGTGTGTGTGTGTGTGTGTGTGTGTGTGTGTGTGTGTGTGAGTGTGAGTGTGTGGTTCTTTCTTTTTCTTTCATGAATTTAGAGAACCATAAAATCATCCTCACTGCTTGACGACTCTATTTTGTCTCGTATTGGGAATTTTCGCAACAGATATAATAATAAAACGCATCGGACTCAGTGTGCGAGGTTTCTTTGCGTAACGATTTTTGTCGGATGACGGATTAAAAAAACGCACAAGGAAAAAACGGACTTGGTGTACAAAGACCGTAACGCAGCGTGACAGGCTGTAAACTTTACAGATTCTGGTCTCCTAATGAACTAAATACAGAACTGTGATGGAAACAGAACAGAGCGACTCGGACGCTCAACTCTGTTCAAACAGACGTACCAGCGTCTCTACCGTCCGGCGCTGTCAGCAGCCAATCAGGAGAGACGCTCCGTGCTGCGTCTCTCACTGTGGAAATCTGCCGTTCTCACATCACAGAGGATGAACAACAGCTTTTAAAACACGAGTCTGTCACTGCTGTTACTATAGTAACGGGACGGATACATGTACATGAACAGTGTAATATTTAGTGTGACGGCCTATAAGAATGAAATATATGTAAGAAGATAAAGAAAGATGAGAAAACCTCTTCCTGTTTCCAGGCAAACAAGGACGTAAAGCCTGTGGAGGATCTTTGTGGTCTTATAACGTCACACAAACCAGATTAGAAGGTCCTGGTTGACCCTGAATTAGTGTTGAATTCATGCGGGACTGCAGTCTGTCTCTGATGATGGGTGGGTGGGGGGTGGGGGGGGTGTTTCAATCCCAGCGGCATTCGCCAAACAACACGTTTCAAAGTCAAGACGACAAAACATTCAGAGCACGAACTCTGGATTTGTTCCCAGCGACTCCCTCAGTGAACCTTTAATGTGAAGAAGCTGAAGGACGAAGAGGAGACGACGGTCCTGGACTGATGAGTGCAGGACGGGACGAGGTCATGTGACACCGTCCCACCAGGAGAGAGGAAATGATCAGGTTATCAATCGCCGAAGGGATCAATCAGACCAGAGATAATCTGAGGATGACGGACAACAAGAAACAGCTTCTAAACACAGAAACAATAACATCAACATTATATAGTATCAGTATTATGAGCTGGATGTAGTTAAAGTATTGCAGTAAAAGTACATAAGTATTATGAGCTGGATGTAGTTAAAGTATTGCAGTAAAAGTACATAAGTATTATGAGCTGGATGTAGTTAAAGTATTGCAGTAAAAGTACATAAGTATTATGAGCTTGATGTAGTTAAAGTATTGCAGTAAAAGTACATAAGTATTATGAGCTTGATGTAGTTAAAGTATTGCAGTAAAAGTACATAAGTATTATGAGCTGGATGTAGTTAAAGTATTGCAGTAAAAGTACATAAGTATTATGAGCTGGATGTAGTTAAAGTATTGCAGTAAAAGTACATAAGTATTATGAGCTGGATGTAGTTAAAGTATTGCAGTAAAAGTACATAAGTATTATGAGCTTGATGTAGTTAAAGTATTGCAGTAAAAGTACATAAGTATTATGAGCTTGATGTAGTTAAAGTATTGCAGTAAAAGTACATAAGTATTATGAGCTGGATGTAGTTAAAGTATTGCAGTAAAAGTACATAATTATTATGAGCTGGATGTAGTTCAACTATTGCAGTAAAAGTACATAAGTATTATGAGCTTGATGTAGTTAAAGTATTGCAGTAAAAGTACATAAGTATTATGAGCTTGATGTAGTTAAAGTATTGCAGTAAAAGTACATAAGTATTATGAGCTTGATGTAGTTAAAGTATTGCAGTAAAAGTACATAAGTATTATGAGCTTGATGTAGTTAAAGTATTGCAGTAAAAGTAGTGGTTTGGTCCCTCTGACTGATATATTATTATATATGACATCATTAGATTATTAATAGTGAAGCATCAGTGTTAGAGCAGCATGTTACTGTTGTAGCTGCTGGAGGTGGAGCTAGTTTACACTACTTTATATACAGTTAGCTAGTTTAGTCCAGTGGTTCCCAACCTAGGGGTCGGGCCCCTCCAAAGGGTCAGCAGATAAATCTGAGGGGTCACATTTTTAGCTGTGATAATCACGAAAAAAACTCCCTGAGATTCTGGAGGGACTGTGTGATGTCGTTTAGTACGTAAGAACAAAATATAAGTAACAGAATAAAATTAGATGAGAACACACGTCATCCTCCGACCAACCAGACTGAGCAGCGTGAGATTCTTGTTTTCCGCTGTAACGTGAATACTCGACTGTATCAGCATCCCACCCGTCCAAAGACTGCATGACATCAGATCCCTTCAGACGCCATGTTGTCATAGATCCCTCTTCTCTAAAGACCCCCCGAGCTCCCCCCCCACACACACACACACACACACACACACACACACACACACACACACACACACACACACACACACACACACACACACACACACACACACACACACACACACACACACTCCTAACCTCTGAGTTATCATCCTGCTCCGCTGCTGATGTCGAGGTTGAGACGCGTGAAGGACGAGCAGCAAATCCAATCAGCGAGCTGCATCACAAGCTTCAGCTGCTGTCAGTGTGGTCCGGCTAATCCACACAGCATCACTGCAGCACTGGGGGGGGGGCGAGGGAGTGGGGGGGGGGGGGGGGGGGGTGGCAATATGTATAATGACGTCCCGCCACAGTGGACAGCAAAGATCTGAGCCAGAGGTAATGAATGAGAAATAATTCAGTTAAGTGCGCTCTGCCTCCATCACAGCAGCTTAGACGCAGAAAGGAAAGGAAATATTAGAATAATAGAGAAACGGTTCTGATGGACCCGAAGCTGCAGGGAGCCATCCCATAATCCCCTGCTCCACTCTCAGATAATAGACGTGAACAGAATCAATTGGCTTTACTGTCCACCGCTGTTACACACAGTCACAGATTCCCTCCAGACGTGTTTTAAAGGAGCCGTAACATGCTGTTCATTGTTTTCTGTCTTATTAAATGTGGCCAGAGTGTCAGATAACGAGGTAAACGTATGTAGCAGTAATGCTGCGAGCTTCATACGGCTCTGAACGATCGGTTTCCAACAGTTTTTTCTACTTTTGAGACGAGCTGACGTCGTCGGTGCAGGGAGATGATATACAGTCAGTGACAGCAGAATGACATCTAACCAGCTACGTTACCGTCGTTATTTCTATGGCTGTAGTCAGCCAAAGAAAATCTTGGTCGACTGAAATCGTACAAAATCTTCAAGTAATTGATTGTTGCTAACTTTGGAGCTAACCTCCTTCACTTTTCCAGCATTTGGGGAAACAACAGACGTGACTTTTTAGCATTTATTAACTGACACACTGTAGTCTGTGCTGTACATTTACTGCCAGACTGACAACTTACTACTAACCTTTTCCTCTGCTCCGCTCACATCCACCGTCACTTCTCTGCTCCTCGCTGTTTCCCGCTCTCTACACAAACATACTCCTTAACGGAGCCGCACGACCAGTGGTTTCCCAGGCAACGACAGAGGTTGACTCACGTACCGGAACAGCGCTGCACAGAGACTCCCAAACGCTGTCGATCTCCAAATGAATGGATATCAAATATTAAAAAATATCTTTTGGCCTGGCGGGGGTTCATTGGCATGTACGGATGGATTTAAGTGAAATCCTGCTTTGTTTAGTAAAACAGCCTGTTTCAGACGGAGGCTGAACTGAGGGTCTGCATCAAGCACCAGTATGAGATAAACAAGGAGTCTCAGAATATAAATAAATGAGCATAAAGGTCCCTTTAAGACATAGAAATACTCTGTTGGAACATTAACGTGTCTGTAAGGGATCCAGCTCAGTTAGTAGCTTTCAAATAAAGAAGAAGAATCAACACACAACCAACACACTAGCGACCAGGAGTTTGTTTGTGATGTTTTATGTTGTGGGAATAAGGAAAATAATGGACGGAGAGTCATCGATTTACAAGCATCAATCTATGATTCGTCCATCCAACCCTGTGATACTGAGAACAACGACGAGTATGAAGTTGGTCATCAGGGATAAAACACCGAGATAAACGAGGTTTAACTGCTGAAGTGATGACAGAAAATATCTCCATGAGGTTTAGAAACAGCACAGACGCACATTTATCACTAAATTTGCCACATTCCTGCCTGGTAAATTGATCTGTTTAAACACTTTTTTGGAAAATGTTTCAATATGAATTACAGCACATCTTTCACCTTTTCTTGATATTTTAGTCTCTGAGTAAATGGAGCTGATGTGCATCTCTCTGGTGTTTCCACTCTTTGTTTCTACTGTGTTTCTATCAGTAGAATCATTCTGTTCATTGTGAACTGAGCTGAAAAACAAACAAATCAAACATCAAACATTTCTGTTGCTTTTTACACACAAATTACACACAAACAGTTTTTGTGATCAGACTCGTTTCACCGGCCGGTTTAGTTTACGACCCCCAGCGGCAGCAGCAGCTCCCGGCCTCGTCCAATCAGGAGCCTGACAGGTGAGTGTGGAGGAGGGTCTGAGCTGGTGAGAAACTGTAGGACCAGAGATAGACACACACACACACACACACACACACACACACCTGCTCAGTCGGTAAGTCGGGAGGAAGGAGACGATTTTACTGACAGATTTTTTACTTCCTGGTTTCATCACATACGTGTTGCGTGTTGAAGCTGCATCGATGGATTTACTGGACTGAAGAGTTTAACTGATCGACTGTGTGTGTGTGTGTGTGTGTGTGTGTGTGTGTGTGTGTGTGTGTGTGTGTGTGTCTCTCTCTTGCAGCCTTCACCCAGCACATGGAGAACCATATCAGCCCCCCCAACTTCCTGGGTCAGCCCCTCCCTCCGCCAGCTTCCTCGGGACGCTACTCCCCGACACCCAAGAGCATGCTGGGAGACGACGACGTCACCCGGTGAGGAGTTACAATCAATACTATTGATTGTATTTGAGAGTTTGAAAGCTTTGATAACGATGGCAGAAATATAATCACATGTTTTTAAATGTAGATAATGAAGAATAACGTCCAGAATATGCAGCTTTACAGTTGAATAATAAACCTCGAACTGCAGCAGCAGCACATTTTAAACAGTAAACACTATAAATTAAATTCACAATAACTATAAAAAAACACAAATGCATCAAAAATGATTTGGAAATTATTCTGTGATGTCGTCTTTTTATCTTTCGTGTTTTTGTGTCTTTTGTCTTCTTCTAACTTTTCTTACTTCTGTCCTGCTGTTTGGTTTTTGTCCATCCTTTATAAACAGTCTCCTGTTTTGGTTTTTGTCCGTCAAAGCACTTTGTAAACTCTGTTATTATAAATAAAATTATTATTATAAATAAAGTAATTGTTACCGTCAGCTGTGTGAGGTCACATGACGTCAGGATGATTGACAGCTCCTGTCTGTGTCGTCGTGCCGACAGGGAGCCCAGGAAGGTGGTGCTGCACAGAGGAGCGACGGGCCTCGGCTTCAACATCGTAGGCGGCGAGGACGGCGAGGGGATCTTCATCTCCTTCATCCTCGCCGGAGGACCAGCAGACCTCTGTGGAGAGCTGAGGAAAGGAGACAGACTGGTCTCGGTACGTATTCAATTTAACTTTATTTATATATATTTATATATATATGAAAACGCTGAAAACACACGTTAACATGAAGAAAATGTAGAGACGCATCACCACAAACACTCTGATCTGAAGGAAAGTTAACTAACTAACTGACACGACGTGTAGTCAGAATTAATATCAACATGTGGGAGGTTTTTTTAATTTGTTTTTTATCATTAAAATGAAGGAAAAAGATCTTTTAGAAAATATCTGAGATGTTTGTTTTGTTCTCAGTGTCTGACAGAAGCGACTCTAACAGACTGACGGTTCAAACACCTCGAACGAGAGCAAAGAGCTACGAAAGGACATAAAAATAAAAATATAACCATCTTTTCACATTCTGACGACAGGCCTGTTGCACTGAACTAAACTACAATCATGTATTATTAACCTCTAACAGAAAATAAATCACAGTTTATATGAAATATCATCTTTTTAACCCTTTTTAGCTTAATGACAGACTGCTATATGTAAACATATTTAACTTAAAATGAAATATTTCAACAGTATTTATTTATGTACAATCACATACAGTCACATATGCAGCTTTTACTGCAAAACACACAAATAATGCTGCTTTTCTTTATAATAAAGTGAGCTGTACTGTGAGTCAGGATGATGATAACAGGACCAACAGAACGACCGTCACTGTGCTGATAAAACAGCTTCATCAGCCGAAAACACACAACATGAAACTAATACTGACAAACCTTTGTGTCCTTATCAGGTGCAAAACAAACACAATATTAGACAAACACACTTACAAGATTCCTTCAAAATAAACCAGTAATATAATATCTGAAATAACTGGACAAATAATAACTGAACTTTAAGAAACTTAATTACTTATAAGATGAATAAAGATGAAATGATCGACTGACTGAAGGTCATTTCCAGATGAAGTCACGTGTCTCAGGTCTGAGAAGCTGAAACCAGTTGAGTTAAACATTCAGACTGGTCCCAGTTTGCTCAGATGAGTGTGTTGTTGTTTCCAGGTGAACGGGGTGGACCTCCGCAACGCCACGCACGAACAGGCCGCCGCCGCCCTGAAGAACGCCGGGCAGACGGTCACCATCATCGCCCACTACAGACCAGAGGGTGAGAGAGACGCCTGAGGTCACATCAGGGCTCCTGTGTGTCGTTAACAGTCCGTCCAGGATGTTGATTCACATGTTTCATGCAGAAAAGTTTCAGTCATTTCTTGAATTCGCGTTAATGATCGTGATGAAACGGTTTCCTGGAGGGACTGAAATGTCTTTTATCAGATGGTTGAGTGTAAACGTTTGTTTCCTGTTCAGAGTACAGCCGGTTTGAGGCAAAGATTCACGACCTGCGAGAGCAGATGATGAACAGCAGCATCAGTTCTGGATCCGGATCTCTGAGGACCAGCCAGAAGAGATCGCTATACGTCAGGTCAGTACAGAGATAATAAGAACTGTCACATGATCGTTTATTATTATTTAGCACCACAACAGAGGAACCACCTTTACATTTTGAAATGTTTATATAATTTTAAATTGATATTAAACTTATTAATGTTAATGATTCACCAACAGAAAAGAAAATTGCATATTTATTATATATTATATAATTGGGTGAATAAAATGTATTCAATGATTATACTAAATATTTAATTAATGCATTTAATTAATGAAAGATTCATTTAATTCATTAAAGCAATAACAAAATAATTTATTAGAGAACGTTCACTGAGCTCAGTGTGAATTATATATTTAATTATGAGTAATCAAACTAAGTGTTTATTAAATTAAAATATATTTTTTAATGATTTAAATGATTATGTACTGGAATCATTACATATTTTATTGATTAAAAACTGATAATGATATAATGTTGTGATCTTCACCAGACGGTAAAATAAAACTTAACGATGTTTTTTTTAACGACCGTGTTTGTCTTGCAGAGCTCTGTTTGACTACGATAAGACCAGAGACTCGGGTCTGCCCAGTCAGGGACTCAACTTTAAGTTCGGAGACATCCTCCACGTGGTGAACGCCTCCGACGACGAGTGGTGGCAGGCCAGACAGCTGACGGCCCAGGGAGAGGTGGAGGAGGTGGGAGTGATCCCCAGCAAGAGACGGTCAGTCGCACACACACACACACACACACACACACACACGCACGCGGTCACATGACTGGACGGTTTTATCAAACATCAACGAAAAGATCTGCACTGAACGCTTCGTTAGACTCTTAATCATGTATCTGCAGATACGTCTGAGATACTTTATTCATCCTGAAATAATCTTTGTGACAAAGATGCTAAAAATAATCACATGACGTAGCAGCAGAATATCAGCAGAGTGGATTAAAACAGGACTTTTACATAGAAATGAACGTCAAGTTCTCACAGTGTTGATGAAGCTGATCACCGTCAGATAAATGACGTCAGTTCAGCTTTAACAAACAAAACCAAACGGACAAATCAGACAGTATCAGAGCAGCTTAAAACTCAACTATGTTCATGTGGTTCTTGATCACTAACATGATGATGTAATGTAAAGTGATGTTTGAGTGTCTGTAATTCTATCAGATGACAACATGAACCTGACTGAACGTCACTGACTTGTCTGTTCTTTCGCTGACCTTTTGAACCTTCTGTCCTGTTTGACCGCAGGGTGGAAAAGAAGGAGAGAGCGAGATTAAAGACGGTGAAGTTCAACTCAAAGTCTCGAGACAGAGGGGTAAGTAGCTCTTTATTGTTCTTGTAGCGTCAGAAAGTAGCAGCAGTGATGTTAGAAGTAGAAAATAACATTTAATCTAGAAGATACTTTTAATGCCTTTAACTTTACAGCAACGTCTTGAATGATGATACTGAGTTATTCTGCATGATTATAGAATTAATAGATTATCTTCAGTGTTTTATAAACCCAGTGGTGGAAGTACATTTACTCAAGTACTGTATTTAAGTACAGTTTGAGGTACTTGTACTTTACTTGAGTATTTCCATGTGATGCTACTTTCTACATCTCAGAGGGAAATATTGTACTTTCTACTCCACTACATTTATTTGACAGCTTTAGTTACTTTTCAGATGAAGATTTGACACAATGGATAATATAACAAGCTTTTAAAATACAACACATTGTTAAAGATGAAACCAGTGGTTTCCAACCTTTTTGTCTTTTGACGTCTTACAAAAAGCAGTGTGTAGTCGGGGTCACATTTCACATGTCTATGAGTTGTTAACAGCTCCACCAAATAGTGATTTTTCCCTCTAAACTTCTCACATGCTTTCATTTCAATAAATGTTCAAATGATCCAATATTTCAGCAAAAATCAAAGATTAGAGAAAAAGTCCAAAAACTGAAAACAGATTTGTGTATCAGAACTTTGTTTTTTCTTCTTTCCTCTCCCATTAATCATCTCACCACCCCTCAGATTTATCTGCTGACCCTTTGGAGGGGCCCGACCCCTAGGTTGGGAACCACTGGACTAAACTAGCTAACTGTATATAAAGTAGTGTAAACTAGCTCCACCTCCAGCAGCTACAACAGTAACATGCTGCTCTAACACTGATGCTTCACTATTAATAATCTAATGATGTCATATATAATAATATATCAGTCAGAGGGACCAAACCACTACTTTTACTGCAATACTTTAACTACATCAAGCTCATAATACTTATGTACTTTTACTGTAGTAGTATGTCTCTTGTAATGGAGTATTTGTACATTATTGGTACTTTTACTGCAGTAAAGGGTCTGAGTACTTCTTCCACCACTGATAAATGAACTGTGTGTTTGCAGCCACCTGATCTCCACCTACTAATGAGTGTTTGACTAATGTTTAAAACCAGCTGGCAAGTTAACAGCATGTTGTTGTTGATCTGTGAGACGTTTTCTTCTTCACTGCTCAAACGTCTCAGCAGCCAAACCGCAGCGCCTCCCCAGCACCTTTTTTTAAAAAAAAAACCCGTGTGTCGCTTTAACACGCGTCGCTCAAACGCCCCGCGCCACCCCGCTAACACACCAGTCTGGTGGAGGGGGGAACAAAACAACATGCATGACCCCTCCTCCTCCTCCCCCCCCACTCAATCCCCTCCTCTTCCTCCTCCTCCTCCTCCTCCTCCTCCTCATACAGAGAGAAACACTTGACATTGATGTCTGACTGTCTGCTGCTGCCTCCTCTTCCTCCTCACTCACCCCTCCCTCTCTCCTGCAGCATGTGATCTAATGATGTCACTAGCTCCGCCTCCTGCCAATGAGTACTACAGAACAGCAGTTTAGGGTCCGACTCATCGCTCCACACACGCAGCATCTTCAAGCAGACAAATCTCTGCTTGTGTGACGTGTTCCTGGTAACTTCCACAGTGTCAGATCAATCAATCAATCAGTCGATCAATCGATCAATCAAACGTTGGTTTTACAGCAGCTTTCATGCAGGTTAGTGTAGTTCAAAGTGCTTCACAGACGACTGATGAGCCAATAATAAGACAGAACGAGTGTAGACAATCTGAGACTAATGAAAAAAGAGAACATAATAAAATAAAATAGATTTAAAATCCATAATAATAATAATAATAATAAATAGCGTGGAATAAAAACTAGATAAAAAAGTCAAAGTGCTCGTTAAGACAACAAACATGGAGGTTTGTCACAGCTTGTTAGGACTCGTTTGATAACGAGACGGTTAAAGTAAGAACCTGCACAGCTGCCTGATGCTGATGTTTCTCCTCAGATGTGTTTAATCATCATGTTTAAGTTCTGACATTATAGTTTAACTTGCTGTTTTTGCACGATGTGTAAAATGTTGTTACAACGTGCATGAGAACAATATCTGCTACAGTAGACGTGTTGAGTCCTGTAAGATGTGAAGTGAATAGTTACACTAAACAATAATAATAATAATAATAGAACTTTTCAAACTAGGATCACAAAATGCTCTCTAGTGCAGAGAGACAACATAAAAAGACAAAATAAATAAATAAAATGATCCATAAAGTAAAATAAAACAACAAGAAGTAAACATGTCTGGCAGTAACACAACAGATGAGACGGTGTCAGCAGACTGAATATTAACTGGAGGAACCAGTTCAGTAATCTGGACTCTGGAGCAGCTAACATGCAGAAACCTGCAGATATAAGAGGCGTCTCCGGACAGTTAAAAGCTCACTGATGTACTCAGACGCCTGGTATGTAAAGTCATGAGAAGGATTTTAAACTGTTTTCTAAAAGAAACTGGTAACCAGTGCAAAGAGGCTAAAGCTGTGGTTTAAACTATGAGAGGAAACAGACTCACTGGGAGTCGACTGAACAGTTTCCAGTTTGTCTCTACCTGCCGGGAAAGCTAACGCTAGCTAGCTAGCAGGTATCAGACCGATGTGTTGAGGTACCAGCGTGACACAAACACAGCAGCAATCCTGCATTTTGCCTGGAAAAAAACTTTATTATTTTATTTAATTTATTGTTTATTTAACACAGACAATGCTCAGTACATTTATCACATTTATTGTTCTTAGTCCAGCTATAAACTCTTTTCCCTGTGTAGTGGCTGCAGGGCCGAGGCCTCTGATGCATCAAAAAGTAAAAGATATCAGTCAGTTGTACTAAATTAAAACATTTGAAATACAAGATTTAATATTTTAGCCGTATCTGCCAGTCCGAGTTGTTGGTTCTGAGTTTCTGACACCAGAGAAGATCAGATGAACGGCTTCTCTCGTCTCTGCATGTTGTCTGCATGTTCAGTTCCTTCTCGTCCTGCTGCTGTCTGACTTCTGCTGCGTTCACTCTGAAACACCGACAGGACCTATATCACTCAGATCAGCTTCTAGCTCCAGTTTATGTGCACATACAGATGCGACACAGTTACAGGAAAAGAAACAAACTCTCCCACATCAGTTTCATGCTGGAAGGCAGCTAGTTCTTCTCTTTTATTTTGTTTTTTTATTATGTTTGGCTTTGCTACTGCTAATAAAAGCTTCTACAGAAGGCTGATAATTTGAGAATAACTGAAGTTTTTCTAAGTAGTTTAACATTTTTTAACAGAGTGTCAGTACAGAAACTAAAATACTTTCAATTAAACTAATCAGTCAACCTGTTGCATCTGTATTTAACTTTAAATTATACACTAAAACGTTTTTGATACTCAGAGCTGCAGACATGACTTAATGTACTCAAAAAAGTGTTAAGTTTAAGCTTTGGTGCTGTTGGTTTTTGGGTTTTTTTGTTTCTTTTAGTTCATGCTGTTAGTCAGCTGATCACAGGCTCAGACAAAAAGCTTGAAGGAGAATAATTAGACGCTCATCACAAGGCTGTTAGAAAGCAGCATCGACGCCTGCACGCTGACTCCAAACCACAAGAGTTTCATCCGGAAAACATTTCAATCCATCTCGGATCTTCATCAGCAGAACGTTTGTAAAAAATAGAAAATACGCCAATAATTTAAACATCATGCAAACCAACAGGCTGACAAGCTCTATGATGCTGTGATTAACTGTCCAACATCTGCAAGCAATTAATAATTCAATCAAGTATATAGATTTGGCAAATTTTTCATGGGCGCAACCCGCATACATCCCACAAATGCATGTTCCTTACAAACGTGGCGCCATTTAAAAGGGAAATAAACAGACTTTCCAACAGAATACAAAGAAATAATCTACCAAACACACATTTCCTTACTTTTTGTGCTACGTTTATATTGTAGTAAGCTAGAAAAAAGAGAAGAAACCTTAAAGTCTTGTACCAAAATGGGGTCTTAATACCCTTTCTATAAAATTTAACTAGATCAAATAACATTAAAGAAAATTAAACACCGGTTACATTTACAATTTTAACATTTTCAGATGTCTGTGTCAGGATTATTGTAGTATAGAAAGATATATAAAGCCATCAGGAAGGCACACCTGTCATCATAGAGCTTTTCAGCATGTTGTTCATGATGTATAAATATGGATGAATTTTCCATTTTTACAAACATTCTGACGGGACGAAGGTCCGATTACGATCGAAACGTCCTGATTAAACGTTTGTGGCTCGGAGTCATGGTGCAAACAAAAAAGCCGACCGACATCAGACTCCCCACATCTCCCCTTCTTCCTCCTCTTATTTTATTTTTTTTATTCCATCACCCCCCCTCCTCCTCCTCTTCCTCCTCAGCAGTCCCTCAATGACAAGCGTAAAAAGAACCTCTTTTCCCGAAAGTTTCCGTTCTACAAGAGCAAAGAGGCGAGCGAGCAGGAGACCAGCGACGTCGACCGTAAGTACCGGCGCGAGAGAGAGAAAGTGGGGAGGCGGGGTGGGGCGGTCTGTCTGTCTGAGAGGTGATTGGTCAGCGACAGGAAGAGAGGTCAGCTGGTGGCGGCACGCTGCAAACGCAATGGTTGTCACGGCAACAGGGCCCAGATAAACTGATACCCCATCCCCCCCAAAAAAACTTCCTTTTGTTCATATTGTTCAAACACTCGCCGTCGCAGTTAACAGGAAACATTTGAGTTGCGACGGCAGAACATTTGATCCGACTTTCCCTAAAATCCTCCTCTTCCTCACTGGAGACAAAATGGCGGCCCTGCGGCCCTGCTGACCCGCTGCGTTCCCTCTGCACTCTCTTACTGTCGCTGGAACTCAGTAACGTTGTGTTTCTTGTGGTTGTTTTCTCCTCGTTGTTCACACGGCTCTGCTGACTTCAGGACAACAGCGACGACATGCTATCCAAAGGCCACAGTAAGTGTCCCCCATCCAACCCCCCCCCCAACCCCCCCAACCCCCACCCCGCTCCCAAAAAACTCCCATCAGCCTCCTTCATCTCCACCAGGAACCTTTTTCAGCATCACTGCCAAAGATGAACTGCAACAGGAACACGTCACATGACTCATTGACGTAAAATAAAATACTGGTTAGTAGATCAGTTCATCGTTGGTTTGGAACCAACATGAAGAAAAATATACGGTGTCTCAAATAGAAAGTCAGCCTCTCCATAATAAACTGTAAGTTTCCTTTTATAATAATAATAAAATAAGGTTTTACTTACAGAGCACAAATCTCATGTTACAAGGCAACAAATACAAACCACAACAAATTATAAAACTGATATCATGTGACCAGAATTAATTAAATTAATTAATTAATTAATTAATTAGTTAAGCGAATTAAAATAAAAAGATAAATTCAATAAAAGGTTTTAAGAGAATGAAAAGAGTTTGTTCTATATTATCAAATGTTTGGCTGAAGTTTGAAGAGATGCTGAAGTTGGTTCCTGGTGGACACAAAGCCGAAGGTCTTCCCCTCCTCTTCCTCTCTCCTTCCTCCTCCTTCCTCGTCACCGAGCATCGAGGATCCTCCGGGCCGGAGCTCCATCTCTCTTCACTGTCATAGAAACATCACACGTTCATCTGTTTTCACTCTCACAGCTCACAGGTTTCTTCTTTAGTTCTCACAGGATCTGAGTTTGTGGAGGTTTTACACGTTTACTGTAATAACAGACGTCAGTTCCCTTTGACGTTCTCACTGATTCTTTGCTTTTTTTTGATAGATTTTTGTTCAGAAATTAGTAACAATGAGGTTTATTGATTTTAAATTGATTTTATCCATCACTGAATACCTTCCAAATCTGTTTAAAATGTTTACTAGACCAGTTATCACGTTTATAACAAAATGTTTATATAAAGATTTGCTGGTGAAGATTCTCAACATACACTTTATACATACGTATACTTTTGAAAATTGTTAGATTTTTAAAACATTTGACTCAGTGAGATTTTTCCATTTTTTGGAATAAATGTTCTACATTACGTATTGATACTGAGACCAAACTGTTCTGTTAGTTTTGCCTCCCTGGAAATTGATTTAGAAATTTTCAAATATAATTAAACTAAGAAAAAAAGAAAGTTAAAGGAAGCAGTTGGTCAGACTGCAGTGATGTCACTGTCAACATCTTGTTGCTAGGCAACCATCAAGCAGGTTTGGACCTTCAACCGATGGAAATTTATTTTTAGAATTTTTAAGAATTTTACAAAAAAAATTTCTGTCCCATCAAACGTCTCCCTTTGTTCAAGCTAAATGTTTTGGTTTTTTGCAGAATTAAAGTACATAACGCATTCATGTTCACAAACATAAAACTATATTTTAAGCTTTATATTGAAGTGAATTTTGTTTGTAGATCACATTCACAGATATTTTACCAGGGTTTTAGAAAGTAAGATTTCTGCGTAATGATTCTGTTTTGCTTTACAGAAAATGAAGAATTGGGAACAAAAAAATCAGTTTGCGGGCATTTCTAAGTTTTTTTTATTTGTGGTTTGCATTGTAAGAAACATTGTTGAAGTCATAACACATATCTGCGTGAAGGGCTGGGCGATAATTCAGTGTTATCTATTTTTAGTGGAATCATGTCATAATGATATTAATATGTTAAGCATTTCACATGATTCTGTTGTTTAAATCAAACATTTTCATGTTATTTTCATTTTCAGTTAATCTACTGTTTGTTTTTATCAATTAATGGATCGTTTGGTCTGTTTTATGTGACCACTCGTCTAAAACCCAAAGAGATTCAGTTTACAATCATAGAAGACAAAAAAAACTAGAAGATAGTCACATTTGAGAAGCTGGAACCACTAAATTTTTGGCCATTTTTGATTTTTAAAAAAGTCACTTAAACCATTAATTATTAAACGTTTTGTTAATTCTCATTTCTTTAGATTGACAGAATTATTCCAGCTCTAGTTTTACTTACTTGGATAAATGTGGAACATTTGATTAAACTTAAATGTTAGATGTGACTTTGCAGACATGAAGCATGTTGTGATATCAGTCAGTCTCTCCAGGAAACTCGAGATATCTCTGCAGTATTTGCATAAGCTGCAATTTTGCTGCAACTTTTTGCATGAAATGTCCAAAATCAACAGCCCGCTTGTGATTCGGACCAATCGTTGGCGTTCGGTGTGGTGGTAACTGACGTCATCGCAGCGTTCAGCAAAGATTCAGGCGCATTCAGGTGGAAGACGGACAAAAATGATGCTGTAGACGAGCAAAACAATTCCCAAATGTTTTGCAAAACAGTTATATTTGCTGCCAATGTTGAGCTGAAAGTTTATTTAATAAAAGCTTGTAAATGGAACTCAAGTACAGTATTTTCTTTTTATAGAACTTTGAGTCCTCATGGTTCTCATGTTCAGAAAATACATTAAAACATTAGTAGCTTTTTATCCAAGGAAGTCATTACGTATGACTCTTCATTGGTGGTAGTTTTAAAAAAAAAATCATTATTTTCCTTTGCTTGTAATTTTTCTCAATTCAAGCAATTTTACCACAAAAAGAGCACAATTTTTTAGAATAGCCACTGCAAAATAAAGCATTTTTGGCCGCAATAATCACAAAAAAACCTGCAAAATCCTGGAGGAACTGATCAGTATCACAAAATATTCTGACATCATGGATGTGATTTCATCTGTATCGCCCAGCCCTGTTTTTATGGAAATACAGTAACATTTACAACGGTTACAAGATAACTAGAATAAGACATAATGATTGATATGTAAAGGCATCTGAAAACATGTTTATCATGTTTACCACGTGTATCATCAGACTGAATATTTGTGATTATTCTGCTGTTGGACTTGAACACCTGGAGTCTTCTGGGCAAAGCATGATGGGAAAGCAATGCTGCCCGGCTCACCCGGTGTTGTCCTGTGTTTTGTTGTGATTCCAGAACACGTGACCTCTAACGCCAGCGATAGTGAAAGTAGCTACCGTAAGTGTGTGTCGCTGCCGTCGACGCTGCCTGCTTTTTACAGGAAACACTTGAGAGCTTTCGCACTAACAGTCAGTCTGACACTCGGCTCGGGTGGTTCACGGCGGTGCAAACACTCCTGTTTCCTCCTCGCAGCAGCAGACGGGACTCTGTTCTTCAGACATGGTTCATCTAATCCAGATTAACATGATGTTATTGAGATTAAATGAT
Source organism: Thunnus thynnus (assembly GCF_963924715.1). Lineage (NCBI taxonomy): Eukaryota > Metazoa > Chordata > Actinopteri > Scombriformes > Scombridae > Thunnus > Thunnus thynnus. The sequence continues at coordinate 32,043,106 of NC_089528.1, forward strand.
CCTGTTAGTTCTCATCCAGCTGACTTGATCTCTGTGAATATAGAGATTCAAAACCAACACTCATTACTTTTTAATTTTGCTGTGAAGAACTCTTCTTTAACACGTCATAACAACAAATATGTCATAAAGCTGATCAATCACATTTTAATTTATTAAATTTAACTACAGTTGATCCAACTGTATATAATTTATACTTAACTTAAACTTAAATTACTTAAAATTGTAATATTCCAGCAGCTCAGGCGCCAATAAAATACTATAAAATAACCATCTCATAAAAATACAGTAACTTTCTGTAATTAAAACGCAGTCTATAGCTCTAATTTTACATAAAATCTTTTGTATTTTTTGGCTTTTTAATAATAAATAAGGATATTTCCACCTGTAAATACAATTAAATTTCTTATAAAATGTAGTGACACTGTTATAATACAAACAATCAGGTTTAATGACTCTGCTGTTATAAATTGGGTTTAATTACATTATTTTACATAAAATCTTCTATTTATTCTATTAATCTATATTTAATATAATACAAT